>NC_090649.1:81579238-81879238 GCF_040937935.1 Hyperolius riggenbachi | reverse complement strand
CTCGACTAAACTGTTCTTCCTCTCTGCCATGGAGTGCATCCCTTTATAATTAGATATTTGTAGAAATGGAGGCGCACAAGTGTAGGTAATATTCTATAAACTTCTAAAATTTAAAAAGAGAGGTAATCTCTTACTTCTCTGGAAGATAGGACACCAGTAGTACTGGAAAAATATTTATTCAAAACGCAAAATAGACAACACGTTTTGTGGGGATCATCCCGCTTCCTCAGGTCAATACACAGTGCCTTGCAGCAAAATAGACAGGGTATGGGTGCCTCTGACTGATAGCCTCAGAGACACCCATAGCCTGTCTACTTTGCTGCAAGGCACTGTGTATTGACCTGAGGGAACGGGCTCAGTGGCGTAGCAATAGAGGTCGCAGAGGTCTCAACCCCTTAGGACCCTCCCTTAACCGCAGTATTAGCTCTTTATAGGTCCTCTGCTTGTAATTATCACTTCTATAGATACTTTAAATGGTAGTAATCATTAACAAGCTGTTTCCCATCCCCTTCTTGCACCTCTGACACTGTATTTTGTCCTTGGCAAAGTTTGGTGCACCGTATCAATTGTTATGCATAGAGTGCTTGGGGAGCCCAGTGCAAAACTTGCACCAGGGCCCATTGCTCCTTAGCTACGCCACTGAACGGGCTGATACCCACAAAATGGGTAGTCTATTTTGTGCTTTGAATAAATATTTTTGCAGTACTACTGGTGTCCTATCTTCCAGAGAAGTAAGAGATTAGCTCTCTTTTTAAATATTAGAAGTTTGTAGATTATTATATACCCTCAGGTGCCTCCATTCCTACAAGTATCTAGCTTAAAGGGACTCCGAGCAGTGCCTGTGGGTATGCCTTTAAGCATACCCACAACGAATTAATTATATCCTCACACCTACCGGCATGATGTTTGTAATTATATCCCCCTGGGTTCCTTATATTTCATTGCATTGTGCTGAATGGAGCTGCCGACACTGGGGAAAGTGTCGTCCTGCATAATACAATGCTGAATAAGGAATCCAAGATGGCGGCTGCGATTTCGATTGAGAAAATAGCGAAAACTAAAAGGCATAAGGTGGTGGTTTATATATGCATGGAAAGAAGAGATAGAGAGCCTTAAAATGGTATGCATCTTTCCATAGTTACTGCACTGCTCGGAGTCCCTTTAACCTCCTTTGGGGCTAATAGTTTGTTTTTTCTTTTCACAAAACTACAAACCCAAGAGTGTGACCATCCAGTTTCCAGCACTACCTGGAGTATCGAGCAGGGACAGTTAATTTCCCGCTGGCTTATACAGTGGTTGCAGGGATCTACAACCCACTTTTCTGATTATAGCTGTATATACTTCTAGTTTTTTCCCTAATTCTCTATGATACTGCACCTCCCGGTGTCTCTTTTGCCTAGGTGTTCCTGAGTACAGGGCCGGGCCGAGGCATAGGCTGGAGAGGCTCCAGCCTCAGGGCGCAGTGTAGGAGGGGGCGCAAAATTCATTCAGCTGTCATTCCTAATTGTGTTTGAAGCAGAAAGAAATAAGAAAAGGGGATACATGGCAGTGACTGCAAGCCAGATAACTAGATATTAAGGTGTTGGGGAGGTTGTGGGCCCTGTGGCGCCTCTTAGTCTAATAGCAATCAGTGTGTGACGGCTGGGGTGGCAGGGATGGAGGGGCGCACTTTGGTGTCTCAGCCTTGGGTGCTGGAGGACCTTGTCCCGCCTCTGCCTGAGTACGTAGTTATTACAAGCATCACAAAAATCTCCCTATCCTTACATAACTATTTTATTACCACATACTGCCTTCTATTTTCTCCAGCCATGGCTGCTGAATCTGCTGTCTGTTTCACAGGGATCGCTGTCTTGAAATTACTTTGTTTGCAGAGCTGCTGGTTAATGAGATGCTAATAAATCTGAGATGATGAAAATGTTTAAGTTGATTGTAAGCAATGGCATTGGACCCACCAAGAGCCGCAGCTGAATATGCGGATTGTTCCAAATTATGAGTTGCATAATTGTGTATGAGATGAATGTAAAATGTGCATCAACTCAACAATCCCAACATCTCAGTGACCCTCTTAGCTGATCTTAAGCTTTAGACTGCCAGTATTTTTTTATTTTTTTTTAAATAAAAGCTACACGCCAGTTCCAGCTTTGATTGATTTGTGTTTATTAAATGTCTTAAATCTACAAGAGATGGTCATGTCTAGGAGAACTCATGGAGAAGCATGTGATTAGTTTGCTCAGCTGATAGATTTGGAATGCTCTGATTTGCTGTGATCACATACTGCTTTAGCACATGATCACAACTAGCAAATCAGAGACTTGAGGTGCATACACACATCAGACTATAGTCTTTGGAAAATGAAAGATCACAGACCAATCTTACCACCCTTCATGTAGTATGAGAGCCATACTCTACACAGTCTATTCTATGGAGCTCCACTCCCCATCAGACAGAAATCTTTGCAAGATGCTGCACACACAGATGCTGTACAGACACAAAAGATCAGTATCTGCCAAAGATCTGTTCCTGCCAAAGATCTGTTCCTGCAAATTGCATTCATAGTCTATGAGATCTGCAGATCATCATACACACATGATTTAACTGACATTCATCTGCAGATCAGATCCACCAGGATGGATTTTCAGATCTGCAGATGATTGCTTGATCTGCAGATGAATGTCAGTTAAATCATGTGTGTATGATGATCTGCAGATCTCATAGACTATCATTGCAATTTGCAGGAATGGATTTTTGGCAGGAACAGATCTTTTGCAGATACTGATCTTTTGTGTCTGTACAGCATCTGTGTGTGCAGCATCTTGCAAAGATTTTTTTCTGATGTGGAGTTCAGCTCCATAGAAAAGACTGTGTAGAGTATGGCTCTCATGCTACATGAAGGGTGGTAAGATTGGTCTGTGATCTTTCATTTTCCAAAGACTATAGTCTGATGTGTGTATGAGCCTTTACACATCTATCACCTGACCAAACTGATCGCATGCTCCTCCATGAGTTCTCCTAGACATGCCATCACTAATATCTACATGTACCGAAGCTCACATTAGTCAGCAGGGATGTCATTGAGGTGCAAATAAATTTGAGATGATTCAGTATTACGCTAATTATGAGGATAAAGAATCATTCTAATTATTCTGAAACTCTAAACTGTAAATGGACTAATCATATCTTGCAGTGGAAGCATTTCATTGGTCCATTTTCAAGCTGCATAATTTGCGATAACAGCCAAGTAGAAAGTTGGCGCTGACCAACAACTTTCTACTAATAGCTTTTAAACATCCGTGGCACAGGAATATTTTAACCTACTTGCCGGTTATCCCGAGCTCAGGATTCCTCAGGCCCTGCTGGGCCGATTTGCATAATTTTTTTTTTTATATACACTTTGCTAGCACTTTGCTAGCTGCGTGTCACTTACGATCGCCGCCGCTCTGCGCCGATTCGCCGCTACCCGCCGCATCAGAGGGTGCCACCCCGAGACCCGTGCGCTGCATGGCCAATTAGTGCCAGGCAGCGCTGAGGGGTGGATCGGGACTCCCTCTGACGTCAATGACGTCATCGCGCCCGTCACCATGGCGACGGGGGAAGCCCTCATGGAAATCCCGTTCAGAATGGGATTTCCGGATGGGCATATGCGGCGTTCGGCGCATACGGGGGGGACGCCGCAGGGAGGGGGGAAGCATGTAGCTAGCGCTAGGCTGGCTACATGCTGGAAAATTTTTTTGCAAAAAAACACCCTCCCTGCTGTGCGCAGCACATTTTTAGAACAGCAGGGAGGTTAAATAAAAATGTCTATAGATGTCCAAGGCAGGCGGAAGTACCGGTAGTTTTGTACTAAAATGCCTTTGGAATCTGAAGTGAAGATAAACTTATGATATAGTGATTTGTACTGTATGTGTAGTACATCTAAGAAATAAAACATTAGCAGCAGAGATACAAGTCTAATACTGTTTCCAGTACAGGAAGCGTTAAGAAACTCCAATTATCTATGCAAAATAGCGTATCTGAGCTCCATCAGAGAGCTCTGTCTTCTGAAGCTTATTATCTCAAGTGTCTGTCACTGTATTTTTTTTTCTGCTGTTAAATTCAAAAGTTCATTAGCCTGCTCTGTGAAATCATTTAGAATGCTGAGTGTAGTGTGTAAATTGCATTTTTTAGAGAAAGATGCAATGTTATAAAAAAAAACAAAAAAAAACTTTATAACTGAAAATAAAAATGAGAGACTATTTTCTTTGCTACTTATGTTAGCCCCTGCAGCCATCCTATCCCGCATCGGTCCTCAACAATCCTCCGTTCTCCCGCCTTGGTGCAGTTTAGTTGCCGCCGACTTGTAATTCGGCAGCAACTGTGCCTGCACAGCCCTGGCCACACGTATGCTTCTTCATTCCCGTCCGCAATAGCGTCCTGCGCAATAGTAGTTCTTCCCATATGCGATTCCACTTCTGGATTTGTGTGCAGGGAACAGCGCAGGATCACCCCAAGGGTTAAATGAAAACTGACAGTTGCTGCACACACTTAAAGAGGAACTTCAGCCTAAACCAACATACTGTCATTAAGTTACATTAGTTATGTTAATGAAAATAGATAGGCAATATAATCTCTTACCCACACTGTTTGAAAAGAACAGGCAAATGTTTGATTTCATGATGACAGCCATCTTTTTGGTTGAAAGGAGGTGACAGGGAGCATGAAACACAGTTCCAACTGTCCTGTGTGCTAATCACCCCTACCAGTTGCTAGGCAACGTGAACAACAACATAGGAAATCCCTTCATGCTTTGCACAGCATCAGGGGAAAAAAGCCCAGGCAGTTTTTTTGATGGGTGGAGCTTAGCTAAAATTGATGCTTTGGTAAGAAAAACAAAGTTCTGATGCCGTGAAACTGTTAAAGAAACACCAAGCCTTTTCAGTTCTGCTGAGTAGATTTTTAGTCCGGAGGTTCACTTTAAGGGTTCTCACTGTCTTTGCTGCTCTCCTGTTTGCTTTGGGTGGTGGCTGGATGGTGTAATGGTTAAGGGCTCTGCCTCTGACGCAGGAGACCAGGGTTCGAATCTCGGCTCTGCCTGTTCAGTAAGCCAGCACCTATTCAGGCAAGTTTCCCTAACACTGCTACTGCCTATATAGCATGTCCTAGTAGCTGCAGCTCTGGCACTTTGAGTCCGCCAGGAGAAAAGCGCGATATAAATGTTATTTGTCTTGTCTTGTCTCTCCTGGCATACATTTGTTTATACTGGAACAGGGTTACAGTCAAGTACAGCTGATGACCGCCTACAGGATCACACAGAGACTTCACAGTGAAATATATTGATTTCTTATGAACAGAACTACTGATGCGTATGTAAAAGTTGTGTGTGGAACAATGTTTTTTTTTTTTTTATGGCGATTTTAAAAATACTTTAAACCACCCATGCTACTGTTTTTTTTTTAATCTAACAATTTTAAATTGACTTGTAAATGAGACCGATACATTTATTCCACTCATATTACTATTAAAAATGTATTTACTCCACTTTTATATATAGAGCAGAGGATCATGGTCCTCACCTTATTTGCATACTTCACTCTGATAGGATACAGAGCAGAGAATCAGGGTCCACACCTTATTTGCATACTTCATTCTGATAGGATTTTTTAAATGATGCAGTAACCTATTGATTAAATCACCTTGCATGTGACCTCCATCGTTAAGCCAATAGACATTGGCCTCAATTCACGAAGATCATGCTGGAGATAATAAGGCAAGAGATAACTTACCTCCACACAGTGAGAGAGTTATTTTATCTCTTCATTCCTTAATTTACCTCCTCTGTAGTTAATTTACCTCCTCTGTAGTTATTTTCACATGCAGTTAATAAACAGCCTGTCTAACTCTGGAGTTATTTTAAGGATTGAAGAGTTAACTTAAAGACAGAAGAGTTAACTTTAGGTTTGCCTGAGGTAAAATGTTTCCTGAATACTACATGCCTTATTACCATGGTGATAACTCTAGAAGAGTTATTAAAGACAGGAGATAAGTTTAGTGAATTGAGGCCTATGTATTTAAGATATGTCTCATTGTATGTTCAAACATTTGTCTGAAGAAGAAGGGGCGGCTTTATCCCTTTCGAAACGCGTTACAATAAACCGATCTTTACATTACACGGCTTCCCCGTGTATTGATGTTTGCACAGACTTGCACCTCACCCCTGCCAACTCCATTATACTCTACCAGCTAACAAGCGCCCGCAGAGTGCAGGTAACGCTTGTGCTGGAAGGTGGAAGACAGCTTGCACACCGATCCCTCTACAAAAGGGAATATACTCATACAATTGGCGCCCGCCATGGCCACTGAGCACCTGCATAGTGCAGAACGCTGGTGACTGCAAGGCGAGTGGTGCTATCCACAGCTGCGAGAGGAACACAGGAATCCAGGTTGCCAGGAGCCTGGTCCCTGGCTCAAAGGGACAAAGCCTGCGAGCTGGGACACCCATATGGGCTAACCAGCACTACACTGAGGTGAGATCATTCTACGGTCGGCTGGCCACTTTTCATAATTCACACACTGAGTGCGCTTTCTCCCACTTTGTCTCCATATATCCTAGCCGTCCTGCACAGAAATTGAAAGCTGCACCAACTATACACAGCACAACTCTGATCGCTCCTCCGGAACCTCCGGAAGTTCAATCTACTTTACTACAAAATATTGGTTGACATATAAGTTTCATTTACAGATCAGGTCATAATTGCATAATTTCATATATTTTTTCCCTTTGATTTAAAATCAGATTTTTTTTATAAAATAAGTGTTTACAGATCAGTAAACTTTAAACTTGTTTTATATATTGAAGTTCTTAGACCAGCTAGATCTGCTTCCATATTTTTCTCTTGTAAGATTATGTTTTACAATCAAGCCTTGCAAATAAGATAAAATGTCTGCCATCTTGTGGTTACACAGCCTATTGTGATTGATTGATTTTTATTGGTTAATATCTGTGGTCAACTTTGCTCTGAAGTGTATAGTCAGCTTATATTGAGAAGTACCTTGTGGTTATTATCTGGTGGTTATTGTTTGATTCGTATTATGTGATTTGTAATCATTCGGGCAACTTTTATATATTTAATACATTATTTTAAAAGTAAAGAGTTGTCCTGACTTTTCATTCTTTGTACCAGTAGCTTGAGAAACTCGCTATAAGAACTTAAGGTTGGGCGTTTTAATACAACAAGACTCCTCCCATTTTTTTTTATTTTTTTTTAGGAGGCCTTAGTTTTTGATTTTATACATACGGTTATAGTTTATATAAGCATATTGTATAAATGCCTGACAAACCAGAGTTTTGCAAATCTATTAGCTGATTAAACAAATTACATGCTTCTCCATGAGTTCTCCTACCTAGACATGACCATCACTAGTGGGGGTCAAACACTGTACAGGAGGAGCACCACAAATAGTAGTAATCTTCGAGTGTGCCCTGGTCAAGGTCTCAGTGCCCAAGTAGACCTGCAGCAATCCCAGAAACAAGTAGGACCGGCACCGCTCTTGTAAATAGTATCAAAGCTCTTTTATTGTATCAAAAAGGCATAGCAATGACAGACGCTGTTTCGGGACTCAGCCCTTTCTCAAACTGCAATAGCCTCATGGCTATTGCAGTTTGAGAAAGGGCTGAGTCCCGAAACAGCGTCTGTCATTGCTATGCCTTTTTGATACAATAAAAGAGCTTTGATACTATTTACAAGAGCGTTGCCGGTCCTACTTGTTTCTGGCATCACTAATGGGGGAAGAGAGGAGGAATCTATATAGGGAACACCAGGGATGCTACAGAGCAAAGAGAATAAGGCCCCATGGAACATGCCATACCCGCATCCCACTGGATATGTCTCTGTTGGAGTACTAGAAAGGGATTAAAGAGGAGCTGTCAGCCATACTATCTCAGAAAAAAAAAACATATGTAAGTAGATAAATACTTTCTCTACTTATATAACCTATGTACTGCACTGTCCATGTTTTGATTTTAGTGATTTTCCTACAGTAAAAAAAAAAAAAAAAAAAAGATAAAATCTTTCTTAGCATTTCCCATTAACTGTGATTATTTTGAAGCCAATTCTGATGTAATTTCCTCCCTTACTCTCCTCTGCCTGATTGTGTATACATTGTGCGCCCTTCACTATAGAAAGTGCATTGTCTCAGCATGAGAAATATTGGCCAATCAGAGAGGAACAGAGGTGAGGGAGGGCAAAACAGGAGGGAAAGAGGGTTCAGCCAATTGGGCTGCATTAGTTAAGTCTGAGGGTAAAGTACAGAAGCAAAAAAGGACAACCCAGCATGCCCTGCAACTTCCTTTTTGTGTACCAAACTTTGTGTGTACCAAATAAGAGTCAGGTAATCTGGGGAATGATCATTTATCAACAAGAAAAGTAATAGTGATTTTCACTTTTGGATTGCCTGCTTAGCATCCTTATTACTTGTTTACCAGATAAAAATAAAGAATTGATTTTTTATTTTATGCCCGTCAGTTACACTTCAAGGTTTGGTGGTGGGAGGTACATAAAAACATTTGGAAGCATTTCCTGCACGTAAAAATATTTATTTTTACTGCAGATAGCAGCACAGGCTTGCTATCTCTGGCTAATCTGCAAATGTAATCATTGCCAGTAAGAATCTCTCTGCCTGTATCTTCACTCTACCCTCCTCCTCTTCAGCTAAAGTGACTCAGCTGTTGCCAGGGCGATGTGTCTATTCAGCAGAGAAGAGAGTATGGCAGAATCAAGACACAGGCAAAGAGTATCTCCTGATCGGCAATGCTTACATTTGCCAATTAGCCAGAGATAAGCAAGCCTGTAGTGCACTTTGCAGTGAAAAAGTATATAGACACAGAAAATGCTTGAGAAAACTTTTAAAAATGTTAATATCACGCTGGTGTGTGATGAGATAATACACAAGAAGTATAAGGTATTCACTATAGGTCAGAACTTGTGCACAAATTAGAAATAACGAGGTACAAAATCGTTAAGCTAAATCGTAGTCAAATTCGAGCAGGGTCATACACTTATCAGATGTCAGTCGTATTGCTAGGATGAGGTAGAAACAAAGTCAGGGTTAGGCCGAGTCGGTAACGTAAATCAGATGGCTGCGGTACAAAAGGGCTAGACTAGAGCGAGGTCAGGAAACAAGCAAGAGGTCGGTACACAGGAAAATATACAGTAGATATTACTTCAATAATATCAGGAGTATATTATGAATGAATTACAAATATACAATATATAGCAATAAAGACTGACTAACTGGAGTACATCTATATATTATGCGTCTACACAATATATGAATGTAGCTCAGGAAGCTAGCTAGCTAGACCAGGAACCAGCGAACTGATTAGTATCAAGGTCAGCAGGCACTGACCGCTCCTGGCCTTAAATACAAACTCCCAAAACAGTAGCCACTCCTCTTTGGTGATATCACTCATGACGTCACCTTCTAAATCCTCCTCCTGAAGCCTATAAGGCTCAGTAGCCCTCGCGTGATGCGACCTTTGGGTCGCACATGAGCTGGGAAACACCGCCGGAGGGAAGCCAGGGATGCCGCCGAAGTATTCCAGCGCAGCAGTCCCGCCTCTCGCCCAGACCACGCCGGAGACGTCGCGGGACCTGCTGCTGGAAGGTAAGCTTATTACAGTTAATTTCTGTATCTAAGAGTATTTATTGAAATTTCAGAGTAAAATATCCCTTGAAACCCTCTCGCTAGAAAAGGAGCCATCTCGCCAGTGATAGATTTTCAAACTACAGACTGAAGTTAAAAGACATTCTTTTAATTACATTAAAAATTACAAAATGTGCACCAATTCTCTATTATATCAAAAATGTACAAAAATGGAGCTTTCTTTTAAATTATCTTACAATTATTAAATTATCAATACATTTTGCTTAAATCTATATTAAATTACAATGAAAGGTAAAGTGAGGTAGCACAAAGATGCTGTTTGTTGCAGAACGCCCATTGTGACATTAATTAATTATCATTTGATGGGTAACTTCATCCAAAATGCCTTAGCCTTTAGCGGATACTAATTAGTTAAAGGACACTTAAAGTGAGAAGGATAGAGGCTGCAGCATTTATTCCCCTTTAAAAAAATACCAGTTGCCATTTTTAAAACTCTGCACCTTCGGTAGTCCTTGTGAAGCTTGGGCAGTACCAGCATCCCGAGTGCTTCTTAAAACGGGTGCATCCGCACTGTGCACACGTGAGTACACACTTGCAGTACAGAACTACTGGAAATACTCTAGGATGCCAGTACTTTCAAAACTTCACAAGGACTCCTGAAGGTGTAATCCACCAGTAGGCCAACTTAACAAGGGGACAGCTGTGGAACGAGAGCATGGAGGGAGGACCGGGGAGGATCTATGGGACCCAGAGCCCTCCCTCTTCATAGGCAAATATCTATGTTTTTTAGGTGGCTTTAGTTTTACTTTATAGTAAGTGTACAGTTGGTCACTGAGATGCAAATAATTTCGAGTTGATGCAGCATTAGGCAAATGTATGCAACTAGAATAATAATAATTATTATTATTATTGATTTATATAGCGCCAGCATCTTTTGTGGCGCTGTACAACAGCATACAGGATATAACAATACAAAAGTTAATACAAGATCATGGTGAATTACTACTGACGCAGTGAACAAATCAACTACAGATTTGTACACATGGGTGGGAGGAACGCACACACATTACACAGCATTGTGCAACAAAAGGGGAAGAGAGTCCTGGCCAAAAGGCCTTACAGTCTAAAGGTACACTGGTCGATTTGCCATCAGATCCGACCAACAGATAGATCCCTCTCTGATCGAATCTGATCAGAGAGGGATCGTATGGCTGCCTTTACGGCAAACAGATTGTGAATCGATTTCAGCATGAAACCGTTCACAATCTGTGAAGCTGCCGCCCCCCCTTCCCCCGCATACATTACCTGCTCCGGCCGGCGCGTGTCCCCTGGTCTCCGCCTTCCCTTCTCCGTGCTCGGCTCCTCCAGCTTCACTGAACTTCCTGCCGGGGAAGTTTAAACAGTAGAGGGCGCTCTACTGTTTAAACTTCCTGCTGGGACAGGAAGTTCAGTGAAGCTGGAGGAGCCGAGCACGGAGAAGGGACAGCGGAGACCAGGGGACACGCGCCGGCCGGAGCAAGTAATGTATTGACGCTAGCATCAGTCGTTGGGCATTCGAACGTCGCTATCGACGCACTCCCAACTCGCCGGCGATCGAGCGAAATCTTCCGCACGGACGGATTGACGGGAATGATTGATTTTGGACAGAAATCGATCATTCTGTCAGCGTTTGCGCAACAATTTCACAGCAGATTCAATCACAGTGATCGAATCTGCTGTATATTGGCGGGAAAATAGTTAGGTGTATGGGCCCCTTAAAGGTTTAAGGGATAGGACAATAGGTAGAGGGAAGCTGTGTATGGGGTGGTAGAATTGGTGGTCAGTGGGTGAAGTGCCCTAGGTAGGAGAGTATGCTTGCCTGAGGAGGTGAGTTTTCAGATTGCGCTTAAAAAGGGCAAGTGTGGGTGAGTGACAGATGTGATGAGGAAGGGTGTGCCAGAGAAGGAGAGGGGATCGAGAGAAGTCTTGTTAGCAGGAGTGAGAAGAGGTGACCAGAGAAAAAGACAGGAGAACATGGTTGGTAGAGCGGATATTGCGCGTAGGATGATATATGGAAATAAGTTTATTTAGATAGGAAGGAGCTATGTTGTGGAGAGCTTTGTAGGCAAGAGTCAGGATTTTAAATTGTATCCTTTGTGTAACTGGCAGCCAGTGAAGGGACTGACAGAGGGGGATTGAGCTGGAGTAGCGGGAGGCGAGGTGGATGAATTGTGCAGCAGAGTTCATAATAGACTATAGCGGGGCTAAACGTTTGGCAGGAAGGCCGCACAGCAAAGAGTTGCTATAGTCTAGTTGTGAAATAATAAGGGCATACACCAGCAGTTTGGTAGTGTCCTGTGTAAGAAACCGACAAATGCATGATATGTTTTGTAGGTGGAGGCAGCAAGAGGAGGATAGTTTGTCAATATGTGGTTTGAATGAGAGACTTGAGTCCAGTATTACACTTAAGCAGAGAGCCTGGGAGACAGGCGTTATTGAAGTGCCATCAACAGAAATAGTGATGTCTGGCAAGGGGCATTGAACTGTGAGATGGGCAGACTACCATTTCAGTTTTGTACATATTTAATTTTACAAAACGGGGGAGATAAAGGAGGCAACTGCAGTGAGACAGTCAGGGACAGGAGCTGTTAAATTATCCAGGTCAGGAGCTGAAATGTAGATCTGGGTATTGTCACGTATGGGTGATATTGGAGCCAAAGGAACTGATAAGCTGACCAAGACCATAAGTGAAGATAGAGAAAATGAGAGGTCTTAGGACTGAGCCTTGGAGAACTCGCGTATGGGTCGTGGAGAGGAGATGGTGCCACAGTGAGCAACTCTTAAGGGCCTATCTGTGTAATAAGAGGAAAGCCAGGAGAGAGCAAGACCCTGAATGCCCATGGATGAAAGGATTTAGAGAAGAGGAGGGTGGTCCACTTAGTCAAAAGTGAGAGAGAGCTCTAGGACGAGAATAGAGTAGAGGCCTTTAGATTTAGAAATTGCCAGGCCTGCGAGTACGCAGAAGAATCCCAGAAGCTGTGCCATGCACGGGTATGGAATTTGCTGCCTCCCACATGAAAAAATGTTGCAATGTCGTCTGAATCGCTAAGGCAAGTGATTCGGACGGTGGCAACATTATCCCCTATGGCAGAGTTTCTCCAAGTGATTTGCTTGCGGATTCAGACTGACTTCCACAGCAGTGGAAACGGGTCCTTAGTCAAAGTAGATGTGGCGCTCAAGTAGTTTGGAAAAGAAGGGGAAGAGAGAAATAGGGCGGCACCTGGGCAGTGAAAAGGGATCAAGGAAAGTTGGTTTTTAAGTATAGGCGTTATAAGGGCTTGCTTGAGTGTGGATGGAATGATGCCTTTGGTGAGAGAAAGGTTGAAGAGGAAGGCCAAGGCAGGTGAGATGGCAGAGGATAGGTGAGTAATCAGAATTATTTGCCAAGCACGGCTGGGTGGTGCTCAGAATTTGGTGTGGCACAAAAACTCAAAAAACAAAACATTAAATCAATAATAGTGATTACAGCAATAAATAGTGAAATTCAGAAAAACACAAGTCCAAAGTAGTGACAGCTTACAAGGATATAGCAGAGAAAATAAGACAATAATAATAGCTTTAAACAGGAATGACACAGGAAACGCAATAGTAGTAATGAGGCGAGAGGTCATGGGGTCCAGGGGCATGTAATGGGATGAGATTTAGAGATGAGAGAGGAGACAGTGAGTTCAGATAGTGGTGAGACGATTGTTAGGGAGGGTATAAGGTTTGGGGTTTGTATGGAGACAGGAGGCTGCTGGGTAAATTAATCAAATCCTGCTGAGGTCAAATTTAATCATTTTCAAGCTGCACAAATGTGCATACAAAATTTGCATAATCCTGCATCAACTTGAAATTATTTGCATCTCATTGACCATCCCTAGTTATCTCTCCTGGCCAGAGGTGAGGAGCATCCGCGGAGCTCAGGGAAGGCAGAAAAGGGAGACCTGGTAACCTTTCCATATTATTTGTTGCATACTTAATACCAGAGCAGCATCCACAGAGCATTTCACACTCTGCTCTATAACAAGGATGGACAGTCATTTAGATTCCAGAAAGCCTCCTCCGCTTCTCCTCTTTGTCCAGAAAACTCTGCTGTAGGCTGATCCTCGCCTGTTCAAACTGCGCATTCAGCTCTAATACTCGCTGGAAATCCTTAATTGCTTCATCAAAATATCCTGTTCAAAAAAAGAAAAAAAACTTTACACAACAGGCCTTTAAAGTGGGACAAGTGATTACAATAGAACGGTGCCACATACAATTCTAACGCTAACATTCCCTAATCACAAATGCACGGATGATATGGGCAGCACAGTGGATAGCACTCTCGCCATGCAGCGCTGGGTTCACCGGTTCTAATCCCATCCAGGGCGCTATCTGCACGTCACTGGCATGTTCTCTCCGTGTCTGCATTGGTTTCCCCATATGGATAAGTTAATTAGCTTCCCCTAAATCGTCCCTAAACTACAATGCACATATGACCATAGTAGGGATTAGATTGTGAGCTCCTCTGAGGGATATTTAGTGACAAGTGGTTAGCACTCTCACCTTGCAGCGCTGCATCCCTGGAGAGAATTCCAGCCAGGGCACATCCCAGTGTTGCCAACTCATCCCTTTAATTACTGACACATCTAAGTTATACAGGTTCTGGGGCTATTTGCACATAACCAGTGCCTTAACTGCATCTACCTAGCCACAAAACCTGTATAATTCATATGTGTCAGTAACTAAAGGGATGAGTTGGCAACACTGGCATCCTATCTGTATGGAGTTTGTATGGTCTTCCCTGGCTATGTGGGTTTCCTCTGGGCACTTCGGGCTCCCCCCACATTCCAAAAATATACCGATAAGTGAATTGGCTTCCCCCTAAATTGACCCTAGACTGATACATACACTACACTATACATACACAGACATATGACCATGGTAGGGATTGTTAGCCCCTTTGAGAGTTAGTGACAAGGCAGCATACTCTGTTCAGCACTGCGGAAGATGTTGGGGCTATATCAATACTAAATAACAACAACAACAACAACATTGTAAAAAAAAAAAAAAAAAAAAGCCAATTTTTTTTAATTACATAATTTTTACTATATTTCCTCTTTAAAGGACTTACGAGGCCAAGAATAGAGGAGAAAAAAAAAACCAAAAAAACAAAAAAAAAAAAAACCACAGCTTGTCCGCGCCCTCCGTGCCGTTCTGCCGGGTCCCCGCCGCTCAATAGCCCCCCAACACTCCCCGACCGCGCGGCCCGGGTCGGGCTCCCCAGCCTGTACAAAGATGGCCGCCGGAGTTGGCCGCGGCTGCGCAGTCCGCATAGCCGGGAGTGCGGCTGCGCAGCTCTAAGGCCAACCCCCCTCCGGCGGCCATCTTTGTACAGGCTGGGGAGCCTGACCCGGGCCGCGCGGTCGAGGACCATTCGGGGGGCTATTGAGCGGCGGGGACCCGGCGGAACGGCACGGAGGGCGCGGACGGCGTCCTCCGTGCCTTACAAGCTGATGCAGGTAGCTAACTTTTTTATTTTTTTTTCTATACTTGGCCTCGTAAGTCCTTTAAAGTGATGCAATTCCTCCCATAAGGCTTGAAAATGGGGGAGAAACCGAGAGCCCAATATGGTGCAGTATGTTAATATGGAGAGATCTGTTGTGAATAAATGAGATGATTATACTCACAAGGGTGGGTCGCCACAAAGGCAACCACTGGAAAGGCCGGCGGGGAGAATTGTAACCTGACCCCGCTCAGGTTTAAAAGTCGCTCTCTGTAGATAGGAGAAAATGGGGATACACCCCTCCACCAAGGGTGGACTAGATAAT
Organism: Hyperolius riggenbachi; assembly: GCF_040937935.1. Taxonomy (NCBI): domain Eukaryota; kingdom Metazoa; phylum Chordata; class Amphibia; order Anura; family Hyperoliidae; genus Hyperolius; species Hyperolius riggenbachi. Next base: position 81,863,768 of record NC_090649.1, on the reverse strand, counting down.
ATTGAAATACGATAACAGAGGCGCCAAGCAGAATAAAATTAGTTAAAATTGTTAAAAAGGGGGAAGTGGGTGGACTCACCTCCCTTCTGAAAAAAAGGCCGGACAATGGACAGGTTACTTACAGTCTAAAGTAACATTTATTAGTAACTCAAAGTGCAACGCGTTTCACGGGTAACAGTCCCGCTTCTTCAGGCAAACTATTATTTGGAGGGTGCAAAATCAGGTCATGAACCAGGTAGAGCGCCTCTTCCCACTTCCCCCTTTTTAACAATTTTAACTAATTTTATTCTGCTTGGCGCCTCTGTTATCGTATTTCAATTCCTCCCATAAGATTGGTTCAGAAAGTTGAGGCCGCACCCACCTAATCGATACAGGACTAATCCTCTGTTGTAATAGGGAATCTCAAAATCAGGGTTGACCCGAATGGCCTCTGTGTAGTCATCCATTGCTTCATAGAAGTCGACCCGATAGTACTTCACCTGGCCCCGGTTGTTATAGGCAGTTGCTAGATCTTGAGGGCTGCATTTGCTACAAGGGAAACAAAGGAAAGCATAAATTACTTTAAAGTGGACCTGAACTCTTGCACAGGAAAGAAGGAAAACTGAGAAATGCCTGTCTATTCCCCCATTTTTGTCTAATCACAAGTTGTAATTTGATCTCTCCACTGTGTCAGCTGACTGTCACGGCAGAGAAGATAACTGGTAAACACAGGATGTTAACATGTCTGTTTCCATGAAAGCAGGAAGTAAACACACTGCAGATGTATATCAGCTGTAACAAAGAAATATTTTGCTTTAAATGTTATTATGCTGTTAGTGTATCTTTTAGAGCAGAAAGAAAGTTCTGAGTTCAGGTCCTCTTTAAAGTGAACCTCCAGACAAACTCTATTCTGCAGCACAGAAAAGGCTTGGTGTTTCTTTAACAGTTTCACAGCATCAGAACTTTGTTTTTCTTACCCAAGCCTCATTTTTAGCTGCACAAAAGAAAGCTGCCCGGGCATTTTTCCCCTGATGCTGTGCAAAGCATGATGGGTTTTTCTGATGTTGGATTTCTCGTTCTGCTGTACTGAATTCAAATTTTGAATTTAAGTTTTGAAGCCTAGCGCACGCAGCTGAGAGGGGTGATCAGGACACAGGACAGTTGGAACTGTGTCTCATGCTCCCTGTCACCTCCTTTCAACGAAAAAGATGGCTGCCCCCATGAAAAACATTTGCTCGTTCTTTTAAAACAGGGTGTGTAAGATTATATTCCCTACCTATTTTAATTAACATAACTAATGTAACTTAATGACAGTATGTTTGTTTAGGCTGAAGTTCCCCTTTAATAAAATGAGGTAAACAATGGAGAGATGCGATATGGGAGAGAGACAGAGGGAGAAGATAGAATGTAGTAGCTTGATAATAACATGAACTAGTTGTACTTCCATGCAGCATAAATAAGTGTATATAAGGACATGAGTGTAACAGGCTGTCCTGGGGAAGAGACGCTGGCCTTGTGGAATTGCACCTAAGTTATAAACGCCGGGACAGCAGAGGGATGCATCTCCCTAGCCAATAATGCTAAATATCTGTTGTTTTTTCTCCAGATCACAACAGTTCGGAAACAAGAGTCCTCGTTCCTCCTACAAGATGGATCGCCATATCTCTAAATCATTTTTTGTTACAATTTTTCTCTGAGATATTTGACAAACTAAAGACTGTAATTTATAGAAGGATTGTAGAGAGAGGCGTTGGCTACAACATGAAGCTATTGATTTATCTAATGAGGCAGCGCAAAGAGGAGAATTTGGAAACACAATAAACCGCAGTCATCCGTCTAATCCAGCCGGTGTAAATCATGGAGAATGGGTTACGAATGGGTGATGAACCCAAGCCATAATGAGAACTTCATCACAGATTTACAGATTTAAATATCTGAACTTTACTGAATATTGTTGGAAGTATCGAAATAATTATTTCCTATACTGCAATATAGTAAGACAACCACTAGATGTCACTGTGTATAAAAAGTGATGATGAGCTTTATGGGAGTGTTATTTCCGGTATTCACTCTGTATTCTCTATGTTCTAAGCAAGCTGCATTACCTGATGGTGGTGTATATTTACCTGCATGTTTTTCAAAAGTAAAGAGTTCTAACTTGTTATACTGGGTGCCTGTGTGTACAGACCACTCTCTCCCATCTACTATAACAACTTAACCACTTCAGGATTCGGCGTATGCTTAACTACGCCCCTGAATCCTGAAGTGTATTGCATGGAAACGGCCGCTCGTACAAGCGGCCGTTCCATGTCAGTTCACGGAGCGTGTCTCCGTGAACACCCTGCGAGCCGCCGATCGCAGCTCGCAGGGTAAATTTAAACAGACGGGGAAGATTTCCCCGGTGTTTACATATATACGGCGCTGCTGCGCAGCAGCGCCGTAGAGGAGATCGACGATCCCCGGCCTCTGATTGGCCGGGGACCGCCGGCACCTGATAGGCTGAAGCCTATCCTATCCGGTGCAGGACGGAACTCCGTCCTGCGCCGCTCACAGAGGGAGAGAGAGGGAGGGAAGGGGAAGGAGGCCAGGAAGCGCTGCGGAGGGGGGCTTTGAAGAGCCCCCCTCCGCAAGCGCAAGCAGCCGGCGGCGATCAGACCCCCCAGCAGGACATCCCCCTAGTGGGGAAAAAAGGGGGGGGGGGAAGTCTGATCGCCTTGGCTGCTAGCTGATCGGTGCTGCGGGCTAGAGAGCCCACGCAGCACCGATCAGCAAAACCACCCCCTGGTACAGAAGTGGTTAAAGAGACACTGAAGCGAAAAAAAAATGATGATATTATGATTTGTATGTGTAGCACAGCTAAGAAATAAAACATTAAGATCAGATACATCAGTCTAATTGTTTTCAGTACAGGAAGAGTTGAGAAACTCCGGTTGTTATCTCTATGTAAACAAGCCATTAAGCTCTCCGACTAAGTTAAGGTGGCCATACACTGTCCAGATTCGCGGCCGTTTCGACAGCAGATTCGATCCTGAGATCGAATCTGCTGCCAATCGTTCGCGCTAAACGCACCCGCCGATCCGATTTCCTCCCGAAATCGGATCGGTCCGTCGATCGTGCCGTGCAGGAAATTACCCTCGATCGCCCGCGGGTAGGGAGTGCGTTGCTAGCGGCGGCTGATCCGATCAGGTATACATTACCTGACGCTGGCTCCCGGGCGTCTTCTCCGCATCTTCTCTGCATCTTCTCCGCGCTGCACCCGCTCCATCCCGGCGCTTCCTGTCACTGCAGTGACCAGGAAGTTCAAGGCGCTCTATTTGAACTTCCTGGTCACGGAGTGACACAGGAAGCGCCGGGATGGAGCGGGTGCAACGTGGAGAAGATGCGGAGAAGATGCCCGGGAGCCAGCGTCAGGTAATGTATGCACGGGGGGGGGGGGGCTGGACAGGCGGCAGCTCCACAGATTGTGATCGGTTTCAGGCTGAAATCGATTCACAATCTGTTTGCAGTAAAGGCAGCCATACGATCCCTCTCTGATCAGATTCGATCAGATAGGGATCTGTTAGCTGGTCGATCTAATGGCAAATCAACCAGTGTATGGCTACCTTTAGTCATGGAGAGGGCTGTTATCTGACTTTTATTATCTCAACTGTTCCTGGACAATTTACTTTTCCTCTGCTAGAGGAGAGGTCATTAGTTCACAGACTGCTCTGAAAGACTCATTTTGAATGCTGAGTGTTGTGTAATCTGCACATATTATAGAATGATGCAATGTTAGAAAAAACACTATATACCTGAAAATAAAAGTATGAGAATATTTTCTTTGCTGCTAATCTTCTAGTAATTATTCATAGTACACAACCAATTCACTATATCATATTTTTTTTTTTTCGCTTCAGTGTCTCTTTAATAAACACAATTGCTTATTTTTTACAATATTATTTTAGAAAGTATTTAGTCAGTGTTTGCCCATTGTAAAATCTTTCCTCTACACATTCACATTTTTAAATGTATCACAGTTGGTAGCATCTTTAGTATTTGCAGGTGCGGCTCTGTGGAGTGTTTGTTAACTGAGATTTCTCAAAGAGAGCACAAATATCACCTGGTCTCCCAGAGTGCTCTGGGGCAGAAGGCTGTGTGACCTCATACCCTAGGACCACTAGAGCAAAAATTGTAAACTGTAAAATACATGTAAACACATACAAATAAGAAGTAGGTTTCCTCCAGAGTAAAATAGGATATAAATTACTTTTCTCCTATGTTCCTGTCACTAACAGTAGTTAGTAGAAATCTGATGGAAATGACAGGTTTTCGACTAGTCCATATCTTCATGGGGGATTCTCAGTACAGTACCGTATTTCATTTATTTTGTATAAAACGAAATGGATGCCAGCCGCCCCCCTACCTGTGTGCACAGTATTCTGGCAGTTGGAGTGAGCAACTGCCATTTACCAAGTGTTTTTAAAAATAAAGAAAACCCTGAGAATCTCCCATGAGGAGATGGGCTAGTCCAAAACCTGTCAGTTTTCTACTACTTACAGTAAGTGACAGCAACAAAGGAAAAAAGGTAATTAACAGCACATTTTACTCTGGGAGAAATGTACTTTTTATTTATAAGTTTGTGTATTTTCCATTTTTAGTGATAGTAGTCATTTAACACTAAAATACATCTGACATTTATGTGCTTGTAAAGGCATAGATTTTGCTATACTGCATTTGTAACTTGCTTGAAAAGTAAAGGATATTTTTACACAGCATCTACAGCGAGTTATACCAGTTTTTATGCCCTTTTCTTTATTCTTGTAAAGTAACCCGACGTTAGTAGGGCTGTGGTGCTTGCTGGGTAGCATGAGCAGGTCAGGTGACAGAGGGTCTCCCTCACGTTAGTGGGGCTGCAGTGTTTGCTGGGTAGCATGAGCAGGTCAGGTGACAGGGGGTCTCCCTCACGTTAGTGGGGCTGCAGTGTTTGCTGGGTAGCATGAGCAGGTCAGGTGACAGAGCGTCTTCCTCATGTTAGTGGGGCTGCGGTGCTTGCTGGGTAGCATGAGCAGGTCAGGTGACAGGGGGTCTCCCTCACGTTAGTGGGGCTGCAGTGTTTGCTGGGTAGCATGAGCAGGTCAGGTGACAGGGGGTCTCCCTCACGTTAGTGGGGCTGCAGTGTTTGCTGGGTAGCATGAGCAGGTCAGGTGACAGAGGGTCTCCCTCACGTTAGTGGGGCTGCAGTGTTTGCTGGGTAGCATGAGCAGGTCAGGTGACAGAGGGTCTCCCTCACGTTAGTGGGGCTGCGGTGCTTGCTGGGTAGCATGAGCAGGTCAGGTGACAGAGGGTCTCCCTCACGTTAGTGGGGCTGCGGTGCTTGCTGGGTAGCATGAGCAGGTCAGGTGACAGAGGGTCTCCCTCACGTTAGTGGGGCTGCGGTGCTTGCTGGGTAGCATGAGCAGGTCAGGTGACAGAGGGTCTCCCTCACGTTAGTGGGGCTGCAGTGTTTGCTGGGTAGCATGAGCAGTTCAGGTGACAGAGGGTCTCCCTCACGTTAGTGGGGCTGCAGTGTTTGCTGGGTAGCATGAGCAGGTCAGGTGACAGAGGGTCTCCCTCACGTTAGTGGGGCTGCGGTGCTTGCTGGGTAGCATGAGCAGTTCAGGTGACAGGGGGTCTCCCTCACGTTAGTGGGGCTGCGGTGCTTGCTGGGTAGCATGAGCAGTTCAGGTGACAGGGGGTCTCCCTCACGTTAGTGGGGCTGCGGTGCTTGCTGGGTAGCATGAGCAGTTCAGGTGACAGGGGGTCTCCCTCACGTTAGTGGGGCTGCAGTGCTTGCTGGGTAGCATGAGCAGGTCAGGTGACAGAGGGTCTCCCTCACGTTAGTGGGGCTGCAGTGTTTGCTGGGTAGCATGAGCAGGTCAGGTGACAGAGGGTCTCCCTCACGTTAGTTGCAGTGTTTGCTGGGTAGCATGAGCAGTTCAGGTGACAGGGGGTCTCCCTCACGTTAGTGGGGCTGCAGTGCTTGCTGGGTAGCATGAGCAGGTCAGGTGACAGAGGGTCTCCCTCACGTTAGTGGGGCTGCAGTGTTTGCTGGGTAGCATGAGCAGGTCAGGTGACAGAGGGTCTCCCTCACGTTAGTTGCAGTGTTTGCTGGGTAGCATGAGCAGGTCAGGTGACAGGGGGTCTCCCTCACGTTAGTTGCAGTGTTTGCTGAGTAGCATGAGCAGTGAAGGTGTCAGAGCATCTCTGTGCTCTCACGTTAGTGGGGCTGCAGTGCTTGTTTGAAAGCAAGAGCAGGTCAGGTGACATAGGGTCTCCATGCTCTCACCTCTGCTGTGCACAGCTGTCTATTATCTTCCCGTACAGCTCTTCAGCTGCATCCAGGCAGCGTCTCTCCAGCTCTTCATTTGCCTTGTGTAGCAGATCCTGCTCCATCCTGAAAATATGGAGAAGAGAGGAACTTCAGCATCTCAACACACTGCCTTTAGGTATGCATATTCAGTGTTCTCTCCATAATTTTCTTCTACCCGGGTGGCATGAAAAAGTAGACGGGTAAAGTGCAACTGGGGAATGCAGGGCCAACGCAACTCTGCTTAAAGCATAGCAGGAGGAGGAGGAGGCAAGCCAATGACAGCCGGGTGCTCCCCAAAATTAGCCGGGTGGAGCACCCAGCTAAAAAAGCCTGAGGAGATACACTGCATATTGTATACCAGCCCAGTACACTACCACATATTTCCTCCCTATTCCTTTAGAGCACAGGTGGCAAACACAAACACACGCGGCCCTCAAGAGCTTCAAATGTGCATCATTGTAAGCAGCAAAAGAGCAGCACACTTCCCATTCAGAGGAGCACAATGGTGACAGCGTTTCTGGCTGAAACATTGTCAGTTTGAGCTGGGGTGTAACAATAACACACAGGAGCCCTCAGCAAAATTACTATGGGCCCCCTCCTGGGATCCCAACCCCCTTGTAAGGATGGTAGAACCCACACACTGTCACACACCTTTACCCCTCTCCCCACATTGCAGTGAAGCAGTGCAATAATTACCTGCTCCAGCAGTACATCATATCTTTCTGTTCTTCCCGGCAGCTACATGCTCTGTACTTCCATATCTCCAGTTTCCAAAGGTATGCAGCATAGAGTGTGTGGCTGTCAGGGAGATTACAGGAGCACTGCAGCAGGTAAATATTAAACTGCTCCGCTGCGCTACTCTGCAGAAAGGGGAGGAACAGTCCACCCACGGTCAATATAGTTACGCTACTTAGTTTGAAACAATAAATGTTAAGTCTTAACCTCTTTGCCGGTTATCCCGAGCTCAGCTCGGGGTAACCTGCGCAGGAGGATATCTCAGGCCCCGCTGGGCCGATTTGCATATTTTTTTTTTTTGTTACAAGCAGCTAGCACTTTGCTGGCTGCTTGTAACTTCCGATCGCCGCCGCTCGCCGCCGATCCGCCGCAATCCGCCGCGCCGAGTCGCTCCCCCCCGCCCCAGAGCCCTGCGCTGCCTGGCCAATCAGTGCCAGGCAGCGTTGAGGGGCGGATCGGGATTCCCTATGACGTCCCAACGTCCATGACGTCGGTGACGTCATCCCGCCCCGTCGCCATGGCGACCGGGGAAGCCCTGCAGGAAATCCCGTTCTCAACGGGATTCCCTGCATACTCGGGTGGGGGGATGCCGCCGCTTAGCGGCTATCATGTAGCGAGCCCTGGGCTCGCTACATGATTTAAAAAAAAAAAAAAAAAATGTGCGGCGCTGCCTCCTTGCCGGATTTTTTAGACCGGCAAGGAGGTTAATAAACAAATTGGCCCACGACTTTGTTTCACAGTTTGGCCCCTTACGTGATTAAGTTTTACACCCCTGCTTTAGATTGTAAGCTCACAAGGGCAGGGCTCTCATCATTGTTTCTTGGAATTTGTTATTCTTTTTGTGTCTGGCAGTTTGTTATACATTTTACAGATCTGGTTACATTTGTCATTGTAATCACCAATTTTGTATTATGTATTAGTGTCTGTATTTGGTGTAAACCAGTGTCTGTATTATTAAGTACCCGATGTTTGTTTCTTCCTTACTACAACGCTATGGAATATGTTGGTGCTCGATAATAATAATAATCTGGCAAGATAAGTACAATCCTCTAGATCAGGATTTAGTACACAGTGTTCTCCCCAGAATGTTTTTCCAGCTGGGTGGCATGAAAAAGTAGCTGATTGGGGTGTGATGGGGGAATGCAGGGCTGGTGCAACTCTGCTTACAGCATCGGAGGAGGATGAGGAGACGAGCTGATGTCAGCCGGGTGCTCCCCAAAATTAGCCGGGTGCAGCACCCGGCTAAAAGTACATGGGGATAACACAGAGTGCAATACAAAGAAAAGTGGTGAAGTGAAGCCCCAACGTAGCCATATATCATTCAATGTATGGCCAGATCGACAATACATACAGTATATTCTGGCATACAAGACTACTTTGTAACCCTTGAAAATCTTCTGAAAAATCAGGGGTCATCTTATACGCCAGGTGTCAATGATGCCGGGTGATACGCCCTATCCTGTTACCAACTCTCAGATCTCGCTGCTGAGGACTGTAGTGAAGCGGCGCAGGTGCACATGTGTGAGATCTGAGAGGCAGAGAAGGAGGTATGGTAATAGGATACAAGGGCGGGCCAGCAGGGTGAAAGAGGCGTGATTTATGGGCACAGCGCAATCTATTCTTCCATACCGCTCTGATAAACAGGGAGACAGGGACAGATGACCAATCCAACCAGTCAATTGCCTATATACTGTTATATACTGGATACCATATACAGTACAGCACCCGTATCTGTTCATACACAGCACCAGTATATGATGCTTTTTAAATTTTTATTTGGTGTGCATTGGAAGAGGGGTAGTCTTATAAGGCGAGTATATCCCAAACTATATATTTTAACTGGAAAAGTTGGGGGGTCGTCTTATACGCCCAGTCATCTTATCCAAAATATACGATAGATCCCTCTCGGATCAAAGATGGATCTATTGCCTGTCCACACACTGCACAGTGATTTCCTATAGATTTCAGCGTGACATCTATTGGAAATCATCCTGCTGCTGCTGCTGCCCCCCCCCATGTATATTCGTCTCCCCATGCTCATGTGTGCAGTGTTTAAAGCTCACCTGTCACAAATCCTGGCCACCTAAGGCGGTCAATGTCACAGCGAGTGTTGGTACGACGTGACTTCACTACATGTATCAATGCCACGTGGCGACCCGGACATCAGAGGAGGCCAGGATTTGCGCCAGAGGAGAGCCTTTATCACTGCACACAGGCAATGGGGGGGCACATATAAACTTGGGGGGCGTGTCATTGCCACATAGTGCCCATCCAAGTAATTATGGGATTTGTTGTAACAGGCATATCATAAATACTATGCTGTTTGCCACAGGCTCATCTTCCTTGTGGTATACGGTAAAGTCATGCAGCATCAGGGCTTTGCGTTTCACTACCACAGACAGACACAAACACTGTGTAAGGCTAGATCCACACTGGTCAAACGGATGCATTTTTCTTAGAAAGATGAATGACAGCGCTCCTCTCATGTGGCTCAATTCAATACCTGCAAAAAATTAAAACATGCTCCACATAGTGCATTACTGTATATATACATAAAATCTCGTTTCTCCCAGTGACAATGAGTGCAGCACACGTGATCAATCAGTGCTAAAACCACAAATCCAACTTCCCAGTATATTAGCCGCTCACCGGACAAAATCCACCTCACATCCAGGTGGGTCTAGCGTTTTTTGTGATCAACCAATGACCAGGCTCTCAAGCTCTTTCTTTCCAGATGATAAAAGCTTTAATCCAGATTCATATATAAAACACAAACAGATAAAAATTCCTCATAGCGTAACTTGTTAAAAGCAAAATTAGCAGCCTGCGCTATACAGCGCACTTACTCAATCCTAGTGAGTGTCGCGCTTATCGGGCTGATTGACCCAGCGGCTATCCCTCATGTGGCGTCGGCGTCCCGCTCCTCCACCGTGGTATATCCGCTAGTTTTAGATCCCGGCCGGCCGGCAAGTGTTTCCGCACCTCGTGACGTCAGTCGCACCTGACTCCGCCCAGGGCGGAGTCAGGTGCGACTGACGTCACGAGGTGCGGAAACACTTGCCGGCCGGCCGGGATCTAAAACTAGCGGATATACCACGGTGGAGGAGCGGGACGCCGACGCCACATGAGGGATAGCCGCTGGGTCAATCAGCCCGATAAGCGCGACACTCACTAGGATTGAGTAAGTGCGCTGTATAGCGCAGGCTGCTAATTTTGCTTTTAACAAGTTACGCTATGAGGAATTTTTATCTGTTTGTGTTTTATATATGAATCTGGATTAAAGCTTTTATCATCTGGAAAGAAAGAGCTTGAGAGCCTGGTCATTGGTTGATCACAAAAAACGCTAGACCCACCTGGATGTGAGGTGGATTTTGTCCGGTGAGCGGCTAATATACTGGGAAGTTGGATTTGTGGTTTTAGCACTGATTGATAACGTGTGCTGCACTCATTGTCACTGGGAGAAACGAGATTTTATGTATATATACAGTAATGCACTATGTGGAGCATGTTTTAATTTTTTGCAGGTATTGAATTGAGCCACATGAGAGGAGCGCTGTCATTCATCTTTCTATGAACTTTGCTGAACCTATTGATAGCGAACACTCTTATCGAGACTTGTTAGAACATTTGAACTGATAGGTTTGGGGCAGGCGCAGTTTGTTTGTTAAGGATGCATTTTTCTAAAAACTTTTTTTTTCTCCCCCAGTTCTTCCTGAAATGCATTTTTTGTAGCATACGTTTCCAGTCCGTGGAAATGTATGCCCAGCCGTGGGGGGAGAGGCAGCCACCATGCTGGAGAGGTATAGCAGGCAGGACGGGGGTGGCAGCAGTCAGCGGGGACGTCCCCCTCACCTCCCTCACCTGGGTCCCCCATTCCCGCTACCCCCTCCAGCTACATGTCGCAAAACTTGTTACAATGTATAGTGGCGGGCGGGGAGTTTAACTTTTCTCGACTTCCTCCGCTAGCCGCGTCACTGTCTGCAATGCCACCCTCTATACTTCAGAGGGCAGCATTGATGGCAGTGACGCGGTGAGCGGAGGAAGTAGAAGGAGGAGGTAAGCTCCCCGCCCGCTGCTATACATTTTAACAAGTTTTGCGGCATGTAGCGGGGACGGGAGACCCAGGTGAGGGAAGGGGGTGGGTGGGTCCCCCCTGCCCGCTGCCACCCCGTCCTGCCTGCTATACCGCTCCAGCATGGCGGCCCCCTCTCCCCCCACAGGCTGTGACACAGAATATGCCTGTGTAGAGGGGGATCCGTCTTCCCATTGCCTGCAACTACCCCTCCGTGTATCAGAATCCAGATCTGTTGCGTGAAAATGCAGCAGATCCGGACTTTCCGTTCAGGTTTTAAAAACGGATCCTCCCAAACGCAGACGGATCCGTTTTATGTTTGGGTGAAGACGGCTATTTTTAACATTGCTATCCGTGGCTCCGGTTTTGATCAGGTTTTAAAAAAAACTGAGCCACGGATACGTTTCCGGACCTAGTGTGAACCAGCCCTAAAGGAAGCAGTATAGCTCTCTGCTTTGGGCGACAGCTCCAATTTCGCTCTAGTATTTTTTTGGACCTGTCTCTTCAAATCATTTGCACCAGGTACTGGGAGACTTGAATATGCAATTTATTTACGAAATACACAAGAAACTATAGCCGCACGGTCACTCAAAACGTGCAAACAAAAGTAGCCGTTTAAACAATGCTTGTAGCAGAAATCAGCCTTGTATGTAACGTGTTTCCCCCAAAATAAGCCCTACCCCGAAAATAAGCCCTAGCAGCAGTTACTGAGGAGGAAGAGGGAGCCAGTGAGCGGGGACACAGCAGTGTAGTGCTGATCGGCACCAGTCCTATCATCCCAGCACACAGCAAGGTTATCAGCTGTGTGCAGGGATAACAGGGCAGGTGCCTGAGTACAGTAACATACCTTCGGATCCAGCAGCGGAAGAGGCGGCTCAGTGGGGAGGGCAGGACACACAGCACAGTATAACAGGAAAGACACTGGGCTCTATTCACAAAACTTCTCATAAATTACTTATAACCTAATTGATAAAAAAATAATCACTCAAAGTAAGTTGTTCCTGATTAACTTCATTTCAATATTACTTTTCTTACCCTGATGGGGTTCTCTGGTACCTGTAAAAAAGCTGACACTTACCTGGGGCTTCTGTCGCCCCCCTGCAGCTGTAATGTCCCACGCTGTCCTGCTCCAATGCTCCGTTCCCCGCCGCCGGTAACCTGCTAATTATTCTAACTAGACAAATAGAACTGCGGCTCAGCGGCCGTGCGCATGCTCGCTCCCACGAGCGTCATCGGGAGCTTACTGCGAAGGCGCAGTTGTCTTGTACTGCGCCTGCGCAGTAAGCTCCTAATGACACGCGTTGGAGCGAGCATGCGCACGGCCACAGCTCTATTCATCTAGTAAGTTAGACAAATAATAAGCTGGTTACCAGCAGCTGGGAACAGAGGATCGGAGGAGGACGGCGCGGGACATGACAGCTGCAGGGGGCCGATAGAAGCCCAGGGTAAGTCTCAGTTTTAGCCTTTTTTAAACATACCAGAGAACCACTTTAATTATATATTTTTGCTCTTCGGGAGCTTAAAAAAAATGACCATAGAAAAGGTGAAAACAGAGGACTACAGGTGAAGAAGCTTTGTGAATCGTATCCACTGGGTTTTCGGGTAAACATAGCAAAACACATAGAGGATGTCAGACTACAGAGAGCAGCTATGAATGCCTCCCTCCCCATCCCAGGTCTCTGCACTTCCCTATCAGCCCAACATGCTGCTCATAGTAAAGGCAGCAGCTCTATCCCCTGCTCTGCTGTATAACACACATAGTACAATACATATATACTATAGTTTATATTGTACACACACAGTATAGCATTCACACACAGTATAGCATTCACACACAATGCATACCCCACCAGAAGCAGCCAACTTCCTTCCTGAGCCTCAGCCCAGCACTTCCGCCTGTATGCATGAGGGGGCGGTGCTTCGCAGCAGCTAACCCTTTCAGTCCTAGACACACTACTTTCTATGTGAACTAAGAATATGCTAAGCAGCACAGCTCCCAACTCGCCCTTTTTCAGAGACAGTCCCTCTTTGGGACCCCTGTCCCTCTTTCTCCCTCATTCGTCCCTCTTTCAGGACTGATGTAAAGATCTATGTAACTATATGGATTTTTCTACTGAAAAATGTTCTTAACTGACACTAAACTTTATTCCCATCCTTTAAATTGATTTGTTTCTTATTTTTAAATGATAAAATGAATGAAAAATACTGCTGATAGAGGAACAGTGTGGTTCAAGTGATAAAACTATGGGCTGGTTTACACTGGGCACTGTTTAGTGATCTCCAGTGATGATCAGCAAAGCCCTGTTACTAAGGTATCCCATTGAGATCATTCTTACTGCAGCGTTTGCGATTAGCATAAATCGCAAATGTGCTGCATGCAGCTTTTTGGGGGCGATTGCAATGTGATTCTCTTTCTATAGAACGGGAATCACAAACACAAATTGCGTAATTTCATGATGCAAAATTACGATCACGGTTGCAATTTGCGAGTGTGACCCAGCCCTACATGTGTTGCTCCTGAATTCTTTGTGACATGCATGATGGGTGTGGGCGTGGTTAGGGGTGTGTCAGGGGCATGTCTTAAAGTGCCTCTCTTTCTTATCTCAAGAGGTTGGGAGGTATGAAACAGTAAAATTTTAGGGGGGTCGAGGGGGGGGAGGGAAGATGATTGAATGGACAACATTCATGATGACCATACATGCATTGATTTCCCCAGCAAATTCTATCCCTCTGGTCAAATCTGCCTGAAATCTATTGCCCCAATATGTCAGTGATGACATTTTGATTGATTTCAGGTGCTCATTAGCAGTACATATTTTATAAATAATTCTGATGATGATGTCATTTTGCGCACACGCAAAGCACTCCTGGCTGTGTGTTCCTGCGCACTACCGCCCGACTCCGGCGACCTGGACTGAGCTGCGGCTGAGGATTTACAGTATAAAGGAGTGGGATGGACGTGAACGGGGGAGTGGTGGGCATGAGGACTGCACCTAATACATGCCTACTTCCCATGTTTTTAACCTCCCTGGCGGTAACCCGAGCTACGCTTGGGATAGCTGCTGGGAGCTCAGTGCAGAGCAATGGAGCGCAACAGGCATTTTTACTCACCTCCCGGGGGATCCAGACGCAGGCAGCCATTAGCTTTCCCTGGTGGTACAGTGTTCTCCCTCCTCCTTTCATAGCTTCTCCTGGTGATCTAGTAGCCTCTGTTCCTCCTTACATAGATTTCCTTAGTAGTCTAGCGATCCCCCTTACATAGAAATCCCTGGTGGGAGGTCCACATCCAGCTTTAAAGGGAACCTAAACTGAGAGGGATGTGGATGTTTCATTTTAAACAATACCAGTTACCTGGCAGTCCTGCTGAATTATTTAGCTGCAGCAGTGCTGAATCACATACCTCCCAACATTTAACTTTTACAAAACGGGACACTTAGGCCACACACATGGCCACACCCCAAACTCCCTAGACACGCCCACCGAAAAATTTTCAAATATTCTTAATTAATAATTATATTAATTAATCCCGAAAGGGAAGGTGCGTAAGGGTGCCAGTGGGTGGGGAGGAGGGTGAGAGTGGGTGGGCAGAGAGGGGGAAAAAACGATCGAGGCACCAGCCCGGGATGCGTATGCGGCATCGATGGCCGCCGCCATTAAACTTCTCCCTCCCTCCCTCCTAATATGCCCCCCCCCAGTGTCCCCCCCCCCCCCCCCCCGCAGAATAAACAAATGTGCAGCGGAACGGGCTGTAATTCCTACCAGTGCCTCTCCGCACCGGGATCTCATGTTGTCTTCACGGCTTCCTGTGACGTCACAGGAAGCCGAGAAGACAACATGAGATCCCGGCGGCGGCCATCGATGCCGCATACGCATCCCAGGCTGGTGCCTCGATCGTTTTTTTTCCCCCTCTCCCCCCAGCGGCCAGGACTAAGGGGGGGCAGCACGGGACAGCGGGATGGCCCCCCAAAATCGGGGCCGACCCGGCGAAACGGGGCAGTTGGGGGCCCTGAAATCACACACCTGAAACAAGCATGCACCTAACCAAGTCTGACTTCAGTCAGAGCACCTGATCTACATGCTTGTTCAGGGGCTGTGGCTAAAAGTATTAGAGACACAGGATCAGCAGGAGAGTCAGGCAACTGGTATTATTTTAAAAGGAAAAATCCATCTCCTTCTCAGTTTAGGTTCCCTTTAATTAGCCTTCCCGGGTGCAGGGCCGGATTTGTACTCTTTACCTCCCTAGGCCACTGTCACCAGCCTCCCCCCTTCAGTATAGGGAGCGAGATTACCCCTCCCCCTCTTCCCTCTAGTATAGGTAGCCAGATGACCCCTCCCCCTCTTCCCTCTAGTATAGGTAGCCAGATGACCCCCTACCCTTTCCCTCTAATATATGTAGCCAGATGACTCCTCCCCCTCTTCCCTCTAGTATAGGTAGCCAGATGACCCCTCCCCCTCTTCCCTCTAGTATAGGTAGCCAGATGACCCCTCCCCCTCTTCCCTCTAGTATAGGTAGCCAGATGACCCCCTACCCTTTCCCTCTAATATATGTAGCCAGATGACTCCTCCTCCCTTTTCCTCCAGTATAGGTAGCCAGAAAAACAAAAGTTTGCTTTCCTAAAACAGAAAGAATTTGCGATAATTCAGGTTGGAGTGAGCTTGAGATGTCTCCCAGAGCAGCAATGCTGAATATATGCAAATTAACCATTGTACCCTTAGAAGCTAAACACACCTCCAGAACCGCTGGAATGCAATGATGTGTCAGCTTGTTAATTTGTACAGAGCCATAATAATCCAACATGCATACAGACTGTTTCGGATTGTGTAATCCTCATCAGTGCATGGCATGGATTAATTTGGCTCTATGGAGTAGGGCTTGTAAATCCGAGAGGTACAGACTAACCAGCAAGCTCATGGTGACCCAGAACTCATTGGAGTGTGTAAGGGACTACAATGGTCCTAAAAGCCCCCTTACTAAGATGTTAAGAAAAACAAAAGTTTGCTTTCCTAAAACAGAAAGAATTTGCGATAATTCAGGTTGGAGTGAGCTTGAGATGTCTCCAAGAGCAACACTGCTGAATATATGCAAATTAACCATTGTTAGCCAGGTAGCCAGATGACTCCCTTAATCCCTTCTTTTTCCCACCCCTTCACCTTTCAGTATAGGTAGGTAGCCAGCTGACCTTCACTTTGCAGCAGCCATCAGTGTCACTCATTTCTCTGCCCTTCTCCAGTGCAGAAGCTTCCTCTTCCTTTCCGTCTCCAATACTGCCTAAGTCAATAGCCGCCGGCTACAATGCAAACGTGCACAGAGAGCATGGTGGCTGCTGCACAGACAGCTAGCAGCAGAGTACCACGGTCAGGCACTAGCCTGATCTACCTGCATTGCAGCATTTGCAAGCTTGCAAATGCTGCATCACTTTAGCCTGCTGCTTTGGTGCCCCTGCTCCTGTGGTGCTCTATGCAATGGCCTAGGCAGCCTTGGCCTAAATCCGGCACTGCCCAGGTGGTCTAGTGGTTTTCTTCCCTCTTTTGCATTGTATAGCTTTCTCTGGTGGTCCAGTGGTGTCCCCCCTCATCTGTAATACAGTCCAACCTGTAACCCTGTATTAATCTGAGACATATCTATGTACTTTGGGTCCTATGGGAGAAAAGCGCTTTACAAATGTTATTGTATTTTATAGCTTACCCCGGTGGTCTAGTGGTCACCTAATAGATATTTACTTCAGTAGTAGGAAGTAAGGGATAGTGTGCAAAATGCTCTAGTTCCATCTTGCATCAAATCCAGATGGTCTTGCTTACCAATTTTTTCCATGAAATCTATACGTATTGATTTTTCTCTTTGCGTGTTCCATTGGTACCCCATGTTGTAGATGTACACTTTCATCCTGCAATCTACAAGGCATGAATATAGACAACTCAGGAGTGCCAATGCAGTCTTCAGGCCTTATAGTCATGTATGTATGTATCCCATCCCCTTCTTGTACCTCTGACACTGTGATTGTCCTTGATTGGTTTTGGTGTGTTGTATCAATTGTTATCTGAACAAACAGAAGAAATATATAGAGTATAGGCACTACAGTCGTCCTCAACGGCACAGATCTTGAGTATGCGGATCACAAGACTACAAAAAAACGGGTTTGCAAATTGCGTGTGGCTCAGATTGCGTGCTCTAACTATCCTCACATAAGCAAGTACAATTCCACAAAGAGAGAACGCAACAGCAGTTGGCACATGCAATCTATTGAAAACTTTATTGTTCCGGCCACATATCAAAAATAAGTTAAAAAGCAGAGACACATAGATCCTTCCTACCCGTTTCCTGCTGAGCTGTGGGGTGAGGTGGTAGCGGTGAGCTGCCTGACAGCTGTTTCGCTCTCCTGAGCATCTTCTGAGGCTCTGCCACACCCCACAGCTCAGCAGGAAACTGGTAGGAAGGATCTATGTATCTCTGCTTTTTAACTTATTTTTGATATGTGGCCGGAACAATAAAATTTTCAATAGATTGCATGTGCCAACTGCTGTTGCTTTCTCTCTTTATTCAATTGTTATCCATAGCAGGCTTGGGGGGCCCCAATGCTAAACTTGCACCGAGGCCCACGGCTTCTTGGCTACGCCACTGTATAGGCAGGTCCGATTCCAAATGTTTATATGCCTCTTTGTAAGTCCATCTTGGAACAAACCCTTGTATTTCAGCTGGCAGCACTAACACCAGGCGTGTCATCCACGCGGTGGTGTTAAATAGTTGCTAAAAAGTGCAACTTGACGTTTCTGAGCACAGCTGCACTCATGTGATTCTCTATAGGTGGCCTAAGAGCAACGGATGTCAGCACACCAATAAGTAGATGTATGCGATTTTATTGTAATACAAAAATCATAATACAACATTTTGTAAACGACCATGTGTCCCTTTATCAGGGAATTGCAATGAAACCAGTATCTACAGTTTCACAGAAACTGAACTCACCAACAGGCGATGTGCATTATCTCCTGGCATTCAGCACTCTGCGCTTTTCTGAGCACCCAATCTACATTCAGGCTCATATCCTATGGTGTGCAGGGTTGCACTTGCCTCTTGTTCTATAGGTGGCCTGCCTTTCCAATACCTGTACGGAGTGCTGGCAGGCCAGGTGGATGGCAGTGAATTCACCACCCTCAGCTCCCGTGGAAATGGGCCTTAAGGAGACAATTTTTTACTAAATTCGATCTTTCTATGCAATTTGAACGATTGTAACTAATCGGATGGCAATTATCGATTGTTCACATTTACTGAATGATTCTTTCTTCAAATTCGATCATAAAATCCAACTTTCGGATACATTTTATCCTATTTAGCAATCGAACAAAGAATCGTTCCTTATAGATTTTAATCTCCAGATACCTCCTCTTTAATCTCCAGATACCTCCCCGCCCGGACCCTCCGTTCCTCACAGGAGACCCTTTTGTCCTCCAGCCTAGTCACCTCCTCACACTCTCTCATCCAAGACTTCTCACGGGCTATCCTTTTCCTTTGGAACTCTCTCCCTCAGCCGGTTCGTCATGCCACGTGTCTGGAAACCTTCAAACGTACTCTGAAAACACGCCTGTTCAGACAAGCCTATAATTTGCTATAGGCAGCACTGAAGGCACACTGGCTCACCCACTAATCCTTGTGTTTCCTTCCCTTTTGTTTCCTCCCCACTACCCTCTAGATTGTAAGCTCGCAAGGGCAGGGACCTCCTCCTAGTGTTTCTCATACTGCTGTAATTTTAACATATGTACATGTACCATCTACCCATCAACTATGTATGTATTTGTATTTTTAATTCTATTCAATGTCATGACTGTTCAGTGTCTTGTATTTCTTATGTATATTTGTTCCCCATTATTTGTTTGTACTATGTACAGCGCTACGGAAGATGTTGGTGCTATATAAATAAAAAAATAATAATAATAGATTGTCTTTATAAACAGCTAATTTTCCATACAATACGATCGTAAAAAATTAAATCGAAAGTTTGCATTTAATGAAAAAATTGTATCGTCAATGGGCACCTTTAGGAATAGCTGCAGCTGCTGGAAGGGAGGGTACTGGTACTTAACCACTTAAAGAGAACCCGAGGTGGGTTTTACAAATCCTAATTGCATACAGAGGCTGGGTCTGCATATAATGCCCAGCCTCTGTTACTATACCGTCTCCCCCCTGCACTCTATGCCCCATAAATCAATCGCCGTGGACGGCTATTTACATGTGAAGTGTCAGTCTGCCCCTCCCCGCCTCCTCCATCGCGCCGGTCCCCGCCCGCGTCCCTTCCCTCCCCGCTGATTGGAGGGAAGGGACGCCGGCGGGGAGCAGCGACATAGAGGTGGCGGGGGAGCAGCGAGAATGACAGTATACATGTAAACAGCCTGCTGGCGACACGCTGTGTGTCGCTAGCACGCCCGTATACACTGCTGTTTCTAGGCTAAAATGCACCCAGGGCGAGTGTGTAAAAATTGCGCCCCCCCCCCAAACAAGGTATGGGTGCCCGCAGTATAGGCTAGCCAGGTCTAGTTGCACTTAGTATAGGTCCCCCCAGTATAGGTAGCCAAGAATAGGTACCCCAGTATAGGTAGCCAGGCATAGGTGAGCCAATATAGTTGCCCCCGCTATAG
The DNA here is from genome assembly GCF_040937935.1 of Hyperolius riggenbachi. Taxonomy (NCBI): domain Eukaryota; kingdom Metazoa; phylum Chordata; class Amphibia; order Anura; family Hyperoliidae; genus Hyperolius; species Hyperolius riggenbachi. Next base: position 81,844,023 of record NC_090649.1, on the reverse strand, counting down.
GTTAGCCAGGTAGGTGCCTCCAGTATAGGTAGCCAGTATAGTTGCCCCCAGTATAGGTTAGATAGGCAGGCGCCCCAGGTATAAGTTAGATAGGTAGGTGCCCCAGTACAGGTTAGCTAGGTGGGTGCCTCTAATATAGGTAGCCAGAATAGTTGCCCCCAGCATAGGTTAGATAGGTAGGTGCCCCCCAGTATAGGTTAGATGGGTAGCTGCCCCCCAGTATAGGTTAGATTAGGTAGGTGCCCCCCAGTATAGGTTAGATTAGGTAGCTGCCCCCCAGTATAGGTTAGATTAGGTAGCTACCCCCCAGTATAGGTTAGATCAGGTAGCTGCCCCCCAGCGTAGGTTAGATTAAGTAGGTGCCCCCCAGTGTAGGTTAGATTAGGTAGGTGCCCCCCAGTGTAGGTTAGATTAGGTAGGTGCCCCCCAGTATAGGTTAGATAGGTAGGTGCCCCCCAGCGTAGGTTAGATTAGGTAGCTGCCCCCCAGTATAGGTTAGATTAGGTAGGTGCCCCCCAGGATAGGTTAGATAGGTAGCTGCCCCCCAGCGTAGGTTAGATTAGGTAGGTGCCCCCAGGGTAGGTTAGATAGGTAGCTGTCCCCCACCCCCATAATGGAGGGGGGAGCCGGAGCCGCGGGGAGGGCAGCCCGACCTCTCCCTCCCTCTCTCTCCTGGGCCGCCCTCCGTGCTCCCCCCTCAGATGCAGAGCGCAGCAGCAGCCAGGGAGGGAGCTCTGTATACAACATACCTTCCTGCGTTCCAAGCGCTGCTCTCTCGCCGCCGGTCTCTTCCTCTCTGCCGCCTATACGATGATACACACGCTGCTTCCGGCTAACAGGAACCAGCGTGTGCATCATCGTATAGGCAGAGAGGAAGAGACCGGCGGCGAGAGAGCAGCGCTTGGAACGCAGGGAGGTATGTTGTATACAGCGCTCCCTCCCTGGCTGCTGCTGCGCTCTGCATCTGAGGGGGGAGCACGGAGGGCGGCCCAGGAGAGAGAGGGAGGGAGAGGGAGGGCTGCCCTCCCCGCGGCTCCGGCTCCCCCCTCCATTTCAGCGCCCACCTCCCAAGAGCTCCCAACAGCGCCCCGGGCGGCGGCACGGGCCGCACGGCTCTAGAAACGGGCCTGCCCGTATATTTTATGGGGCACAGCAGAGCGCAGGGGGCCTAGGGGGAGATAATATAGAAACAGAGGCTGTGCATTATATGCAGACCCAGCCTCTGTATGCAATTAGGATTTGTAAAACCCACTTTGGGTTCTCTTTAAGGACCTCGGTGTTAAACCCCCCCTAAAGACCAGGCCATTTTTTACAAAATGGGCCACTGCAGCTTTAATGCCTCGCTGCAGGGCCGCACAACTCAGCACACAAGTCAACCCCCCCTCTTTCTTTCCATGTCAATGTCAGCATACTATGGGTTAGTCCAACCCTTTGACCCCTCCAGGACCTGTTCGTATAAATTTTGAGCCCTCCCCACAATGAGTGCTTTTTTTTCTCGTCCTCCTCCAGGACTATCACGTTTTTTTGTTTGATCATAAAATTAATTTATTTTTTGTTATATGGTTTAATTTGTTTTGCTTTGTTTTTGCCCTACCTGCTGCCTTTCTGGTGGCCGGCCGCACAGTACCCCACTGTGTGAAGCCGAGAGATGTCCCGAACCTCCGATTTTTCGCAAACTTCCGCAAAAGGTTCGGTTCGCGCGAACTTTCACGAACCGAAATAGACTTCAATGGGGAGGCGAACTTTGAAAACTAGAAACACTTATGCTGGCCACAAATGTGATGGAAAAGATGTTTCAAGGGCTCTAACATCTGAGTTTTTGCATGGATGAGTGGGATATACGCTAAAAGTCCCAGGGAAAAATCTGGATTTGACGCAAAGCAGCGTTTTAAGGGCAGAAATCACATTGAATGCTAAATTGCAGGCCTAAAGTGCTTTAAAGGAAACCAGAGACGAAGACTGTGTAAAAAATGAAAAAAGATGTTATACATACCTGGGGCTTCCTCCAGCCCCATAAGCCTGGATCGCTCCCACGCCCCCGTCCTCCGCTGCCTTTACCGCCGGAATCGGGTCCCGTCACTTCCAGCAGACGCGACCAGTCTTCCGCATGCACAGGGGCTCCCTCCGCCTTTGTATGCATGCGCCTGCGCAGTACGGAGGGAGCGCACTGCGCTTGCGTCGACTGGCCGAAATTACAGTACCCGGTACCGGCGGACAGAGTCAGCGGAGAATGGCGGCGTGGGAGTGATCCAGGCTTATGGGGCTGGAGGAAGCCCCAGGTATGTATAAATATGGTATGTTCTTATATCGGATTCTCTTTAAAATACCTTGCATGTGTATACATCAATCAGGGAGTGTAATTAGAGTACTGCTTCACACTGACACACCAAACACACGGTGTAACGCACCGCAAACAGCTGATTGCGTAGTGACGGCCGTGCTGGACTGGTGCGCACCATGGCGAGAGTGCAGGGCCTGGCGGTTTTCAAGCCCATATGGTCGCCGGGCTGTGGTAGCTCAATAATAGAACAATAGTGACTGTCCAGCTGATCAAATTTGGTCTGTCCACAATAAAGCAACAACCTTATTATCTTCTTGTATGTAGGTAGGCATAGGTAGGTGTCCCAGTAAAGGTAGATAGGCATAGGTAGGTGCCCCAGTAGTTAGCTAGGCATAGGTAGGAGTCCCAGTATAGGTAGGTAGGTGTCCCAGTAAAGGTAGATAGGCATAGGTAGGTGCCCCAGTAGTTAGCTAGGCATAGGTAGGTGCCCCAGTATAGGTAGGTAGGTAGGTGCCCTAGTATAGATAGGTAGGTAGGCATAAGTAGGTGTCCCCATATAGGTAAGTAGGTGCCCCAGTAGTTAGGTAGGCACAGGTAGGTGTCCCAGTATAGATAGTTAGGCAGGGCCTGGCTGGCACAGTAATAGCAATTACTAAGGTCCAGCTGCAACAGATAGGGCTGTATGATGCAGTGTCAGTGGGCAACACAAAAAAAAACAGGAGAACATTAGCTCTCAAAAGAGCTTTTAAGGGGTGCTATTTTAGCAATAACAATCAGACAGGAGCAAGCTAACAAGCCTACAAGAGCCTAACTAATCTTTCCCTATGAGAGTCTACCAGCAGCTGTCCCTTTACTAATTACTGCAGGCACACGAGTGAGTGTAATGGCCAGCGCTGCCTGCCTTTTATAATTGGCTACAATGTGCCTGCTGACTGTGATGTAGAGGGTCAAAGTTGACCCTAATGGCGCACTATGGGGGCGAACTGAACTTCCGGAAAAGTTTGCGTTACATGGCGAACGCGAACCACCGGAAGTTGGCCTTGAACTGTTCGCCGGCGCACCGTTTGGGCCATCTCTACTGGTTATAAGACCGACTTAAACAAGCATGCATATCAGGTGCTCTGACTTCACTAAGGCTACTTTTCCACTAGAGTAGTGCGATTACATTGTGGAAAATGCATAAGCAAATTTACATACGGATGTGAATTTGTATGTGTTTGTATTCAAATTTTAACGTGAAAACACACGCGTATTGTGTATTCTTGTAAGTATGCGATTTTAACCATGTCAATGCCCGGGTGCTTTTACATTAATTTTACCCGAAAACGTATGCAAATTCGCATGGAAAAGCGCATGGCAAAAACGCATGTGATTTTTCTATTATTTCCATTACATGCGAATCGCACACTATGCTTGCGGTGTGCAAATTCTGATGGCTCTGCTGTGCAGATTTTTCCTGCACAGCCCAGCGCACAGATTTTTTTGCTAGTGGAAACAGGCCCATTGACTTTCGCTAAATATAATTCAGAAAATATGATCAGCTCTTCTGAAGGAAACTAAAGTTTTGTTTTCCTTCAACTGAAAAATTCGATCGGATTTCCCATTTCTGTTAGATAGTCAATTTATTGATGTACACAGCCTAGCAATTTTCTCAGAGTTTCCAATCATTTATATCATAATTGGGGAAAAATGTAACATGTGTGTGGTACATTGGTCATATTTTTGATATGTTACATTCAGTCATAAAAATGTATTGCAATTCTTCAATTGAACAGTTATTTAAAAAAAATTCTATGGTGTGTGGTCACCTTTATGGGGATGATAATCTTAGAATAGATAAACAGGAAACTGAGAGAAAGGTGATGCAGTTTGGTTGATCTTCTGGAGCAGAGCAATACCTCACCTATTGTGTTATCAGAAACATCCCTCCCCCGCTGTAGTGTGGGTGGGGTAACTCCTGATGCCCCTTGCCATGGCTGTGTGTGGGGTGGTGAGCAGTGCCACTGTACAGTGATATACGAGTTTCCCCTGGGCGCATTCAGGGTATCTTCATAAATGGTACTGCTGAAATGCACTTGATTTGCTTTCATTGGGGAAAACTAATGAGGAAATGGAAACAAAAAACAAACACAAAAAAGCATAGCATGCACTAAGCCCTATGGTATATGCATGGCATAGAAATTCAAACAGACTGCTTTGAAAAGGGCAAATTACTGTTTGTCCATAAAATCCATGAAAATCCTGGTTCATATTTCTTGTGCCTACCAGACTGTGTCTGCTGGCAGTGATAGACCTCATGACTGCAGCTGGTGATGTCATAATGAAGGGTTTCTGTCAAGAGGGGATCAGCTGATGATGTCACAATCAGGGGTTGCTATCAACAGAGGGATCAGCAGGAAACAGGTGCCAGTCAGCAGGAGACCAGCGACCAGGCTGGAAGCATATGAAGAGCAGCAAGTTTTCAGCACTATCCATTGGTGCAGCAGCAAAGGGGAGGAGTAAATTCTGGTCCCAGTCTCTCCTGATGCTGAAGGCCAAGCTTCCCACAACACCAGGTAATGGTTACATTCATTTTCAGGGTTTATAGATGCCAAATAAAGGGAGAGATTGTGGTTTGGGGATATGGAGAATGGCCAGCTATGCCAGGAATGTGTATTCCAGGTACATTCTTGTGTGTTTATATTAGCTTCCACCTTATTGGCTATTAGTGGCATTTCTTTTTTTTTTTTGCTGTTAATGAAAATATTAGCTGATTATTCTGCTTTCTCCCTGAAGCTCAATTTATAGATCCTTGTACTATAATGAACTTGTTATATTAGCCTGCTGTATTTTTACTGTATTTTCACTGGTTATAAGAGCGACTTAAACAAGCATGCAGATCAGGTGCTCTGACTTCACTGAGGCTACGTTTCCATTAGTGGGTGCGATTCCATTGTTGAAAATGCGTAAACAAATTTGCATACGGATGTGAATTTGTATGTGTTTGTATTCGAATTTTAACGTGAAACCACACGCGTATCGCATATTTTTGTAAGTATGCGCTTTTAACCATGTCAATGCCCGTGTGCTTTTACATTAATTTTTACCCAAAAACGTACGCAGATTGGCATGGAAAATTGCATGGCGAAAACACTGGTGATTTTCCCATTATTTATTTATATTACATGCGAATCGCACACTATGCTTGTGGTGTGCAGATTCTGATGGCTCTGCTGTGCTTATTTTTGCTGCACAACCCAGCGCACAGATTTGTTTTTGCTAGTGGAAACAGGCCCATTGACTTGTATTGGTTATGCGAATCTGCTTGCAGAAAATCTATGCTAATTTGCGCTAGTGGAAACAGGCCCTAACTGCATATGAGGTAGTTATGTCAGGCTTCAGTCTCTATTTGCATTTATATAGGTTGTTCACTCTTCTGTACAGCAGGCAACTGAGAATTATGTATAAAAATAATAAAAGCTAAGGTGGCCACACACGATACAATAAAATGATCAGATTTTACGGCAATTTGATAAATATGATCGGATCTCCTGAAAAAAACGAAATATTTTTTTTCCTTCGACTGAGAAATCCAATCGGAGTTCCCATTTTTTTTTTATTTTTATCGATCCGGAATGCTGGAAATGTTCCTTCAATTTTTCTAAGGATTGTATGGTGTGTGTTAGATTGTCAATTTATTAATATACACACCCAAGCAATTTTCTCAGAGTTTCCAATCAGTTTGATTGCAATTGTTAAATTGAACAGATATTTAAATATAATTGTATGGTGTGTGGCCACCTTTATGGGGATGATAATCAGAGAATAGATAAACAGGAAACTGAGAGAAAGGTGATGCAGTTGCCCAGAGCAGCCAGTTAATATGCTTGTTTAATATAAAAGAGATTAAACCTGCCTGGTTGATCTTCTGTAGCAGAGCAATATCTCATCTATTGTTTTATCAAAAAACCCTCCCCCCTCCCCGCTGTAGTGTGGGTGGCGTATTTCCTGATGCCCCTTGCCATGGCTGTGTGTGGGGTGGTGATCAGTGTCATCATACGGTGATATACGAGGTGCCCTTGTGCCCAATCAGGGTATCTTAAAAAATGGCACTGCTAAAATGCACTCGATTTGCTTTCATTGGGGAAAACTAATCAGGAAATGGAAACAAAAATGAACACAAAAAAGCATAGCATGCATAAAACCCTGTAGTATTTGCATGGTATAGAAATATATAGACAGGAAGACTACATTGAAAAGTGTTGTTTGTCCAAAAAATGCATGAAATCCCTGGTTCATATTTCTTGTGCCTACCAGAGTGTGGCTGCAGGCAGTGATAGACCACATGACAGCAGCTGGTGATGTCATAATGAAGGGTTTCTGTCAAGAGGGGATCAGCTGATGATGTCACAATCAGGGGTTGCTATCAACAGAGGGATCAGCAGGAAACAGGTGCCAGTCAGCAGGAGACCAGCGACCAAGCTGGAAGCATATGAAGAGCAGCAAGTTTTCAGCACTATCCATTGGTGCAGCAGCAAAGGGGAGGAGTAAATTCTGGTCCCAGTCTCTCCTGATGCTGAAGGCCAAGCTTCCCACAACACCAGGTAATGGTTACATTCATTTTCGGGGTTTATAGATGCCAAATAAAGGGAGAGATTGTGGTTTGGGGATATGGAGAATGGCCAGCTATGCCAGGAATGTGTATTCCAGGTACATTCTTGTGTGTTTATATTAGCTTCCACCTGATTGGCTATTAGTGGCATCTCTTTTTTTCTGCTGTTAACGAACATGTTAGCTGGTCATCCTGCTTTCTTCCTGATGCTCAATTTATACATCCTTGTACTATAACGAACTTGTTATATTAGCCTGCTGTATTTATACTGTATTTTCACTGGTTATAAGACCGACTTAAACAAGCATGCAGATCAGGTGCTCTGACTGGCTACATTTCCACTAGTGGGTGCGATTCTGTTGTGGAAAATGCGTCAACGAATTTGCATAATAATGTGAATTCGTACTTATTTATATTCAAATTTTAATGTGAAAACGCACGCGTATAGCGTATTTTTTGTAAGTATGCAATTTTAACCATGTCACTGCTTGTGTGCTTTTACATTATTTTTTACTCAAAAACATACGCAAATTTGCATGGAAAATCGCATGTTGAAAACGCATGTGATTTTTCTATTATTTACATTACATGCAAATCGCACACTATGCTTGCGGTGTGCAAATTATGATGGCTCTGCTGTGCTTATTTTTGCTGCACAGCCCAGCGCACAGATTTATTTTGCTAGTGGAAACAGGCCCATTGACTTGTATTGGTTATGCGAATCTGCATGCAGAAAATCCATGCGAATTTGCGCCAGTGGAAACGGGCCCTAACTGCATATGTAGTAATAATGTCAGGCCTCATATCGCTCCAGTCTCTATTTGCATTTATATAAATTGTTCACTCTTCTGTACAAAAAAGTTTTTTTTTAAGCAATCTTCAGTTCCATTGTAAACAAGTATGCAGATCAGGTGCTCTAACAGCAGATTTTTTGTTTTGTTTTTAAGCATTTTTTTTTAGCACTCCTGGCGCATACCTGCATGCTGCGATTTTTTTATAAAGCGATTTTCTAAGCGTTTTTGCAGAGCGATTCTGTTTTTTTTTTCACTTCCTGGCGTCACAAATCGCCCCATAAATGGTACAGGCAGCGCTTTGGTGAGCAGATCGGATTCGAAGCGTTCAGATGTGAACAATCTCATAGGGAATCATTGCACAAGCGCCTTTAGGGTGAACAAGCCCTAACTGCATTTGTAAGTAATGTCAGGCTTCATATTGCTCCAGTCTCTATTTGCATGTTTATACATTGTTCTCTCTTCTGCACAACAGGCTACTGACAATTATGTATACAGATAATGAAAGTTATGGGAATCATAATGAGAGAACAATTAAAAACTGCCAGCAAACCTTCAACTGTGTACAGAATACCTCCTCCTGGATTTAGTGTGGTTGTTAGTGGGCGGAGGCTTGGCTACTGTGGGAAGGTGCAGGGTTTAGTGAGGATAGTGCATCCTTTAGTGTTGTCAGTGTTGGGCAGTGGCAAGGACTTGGTGTGGGTGTGTGGCGGCTCACTCTAGCTTTTGGTGCATGTGGTATGCTCAGCATAGGCTTAGCTGTTGCGCGTACAGTTGTGTCAGTTATATGCATATGCAGCAGCTATGTCCACACTGTGCATATTACAGCTGCCTTTTATATACTGTATAATGAGCCTGATGCAGGAAACCGCGGTAACCAGGCCACATGACTACAGCTGGTGATGTCATAAACAAGGGTTGCTGTCAAGAGGGGATCAGCTGGTGATGTCACAATCAGAGGTTGCTATCAAGAGGGGATCAGCAGGAAACAGGTGTCAGTCAGCAGGAGATCAGCGACCAAGCTGGAAGCATATGAGGAGCAGTAAGTTTTCAGCACTACCCATTGGGGCAGCAGCAAAGGGGAGGAGTAAATTCTGGTTGCAGTCTCTCCTGATGCTGAAGGCCACACTTCCCACAGGACCAGGTAATGGTTATGTTCATTTTCAGGGTTTATAGATGCCAAATAAAGGGAGAGATTGTGGTTTGGGGATATGGAGAATGTCCAGCTATGCCAGGAATGTGTATTCCAGGTACTTTCTTGTGTGTTTATATTAGCTTCCACCTTATTGGCTATTAGTGGCATCTCTTTTTTTCTGCTGTTGCTGATTATGTAGGCTGATTTTCCTGCAGTCTTCCACAAAGCTTAATTTATAAACCCTTATACTATAATGAACTGGTTATATTACCCTGCTGTAGTTATACTGTATTTTGACTGGTTTTAACACTGACTTAAAGTGGAACTGAAGATTGCTTTAACTACTTGAGGACCGCAGTGTTAAACCACCCTAAAGACCAGGCCATTTTGCACAAAAAGGGCCACTGCAGCTTTAGGACCTCGCTGCGGGCCGCACAGCTCAGCATACAAGTGATCTCCCCTTTTCTCCCCACTAACAGAGGTCTCTGTTGGTGGGGCCTGATCGCTCCCCTAATGTTTTTTGTTTTTTCTTCATAAATATTTTTTTTTCTTTTTAAATAAAGTGGTGTATTTTTTTAAAACATTTTCACTATGTCCCCTCCCTCTCCCGCCAGCCTATCACTGTGATCGGCTTCAGCCTATGACAGCGGATCACCCCTGAGCCAATGGAGGGGACAGCGCTGCCTTAGGGATGGAACCCACAAGGGCGATTTTCAGAGCATTTTTGGAGCGTTTGAAAACGCTAGCGTTTTGTAAAAACATTCAGCTACTGTTAATGGATGGGGCAACTTCAACTGGAGCAATTGCGATTCAGAAAATCGCAAGCGCAGGACAAGCAGCATTTTGGGAGCGTTACCGCTTCAATGTAAAGTATATTATTGCTGGCGTTATTGCTCAGCAAAACGTGCACGGAGAGATTTTGCAAGCGTTTTCAAGTTACTGCACACTGTAACAAAATAAAAATTAATTGAAAGGACCAATCAGACTTTAAAACACTAATCGCTAATCGCTACACAACCGCTGGCAAATTGATACACTTTTTGAAATCGCTCCCTAAAATGCTCATTAAACTGCTTACAAACTGCTCATACAAAATGCTAGCGCTTGCAATTAGCGATTGCGTTTTGCAGTGTGTTCCAGGCCTTAGATCGCAGCGCTGTACAGGTCTATTTTGATGACAGCTTCGCTGTCTAACAGTCTCCCAGCTGTGATCGCCGCTGGGAGACTGATGGTGGAGCTCTGCTCCATCATTCATGCAGAGATGCGCGCACATCAGCACACGCGATTTCCTGCAATCCCTGCCCCAAGGACCTTACGCCGTTCAGCATTAGGCGGTCCTGGGGCTGCCACCGCGTCCACGCCCGTCACCAAGAGGTTAAAAAAAGAAAAAAAAGTCACCTGAGGCTTCTGCCAGCCCTCTGCAGCCGTCCTGTCCTTGCGCCAGTCCTCAACGATCCTCTGTTCCCCGCCGTGGGCCAGTGTGGTTTCCACCATCTTATAAGTTGACAGCCACTGCTCCTGCGCGGCTCAGGCCATGCATATCCTTGTGCGCATTCCCGTCCACTTTAGTGTTCTGCGCATGCGCAGGGCGCTATTAAGGATGGGAACACGAGCAAGGATACATGTGGCCAGGGCTGCGCAAGCACAGTGGCCCACCAACTCCATGTCGGCAAAAACTAAACTAGCTGGCGGTGGGGAAACTGAGGATCGTTGAGGAGCGCCATGGCACAGGACGTTGCAGGGGACTGGCAGAAGCCCCAGGTAAGTGAAAATAGTTTTTTTTTTTTTTTTTTTTTAGCAATCTTCAGTTCCATTATAAACAAGTATGCAGATCAGGTGCCTTAACACCGGATTTTTGGTTTTTTTTATGCAATTTTTTTTTAAGCTCCCCCGGCGCATACCTGCGCACTGGGTTTTTTTATAAAAAAATGTCTAAGCGTTTTTGCAGAGCGATTCTGTTTTTTTTTTTTACTTCCTGGCGTCGCAAATCGCCCCATAAATGGTACAGGCAGCGCTTTGGTGAGCAGATCGGATTCGAAGCACTCAGATGTGAACAATCTCATCAGGAATCATTGCACAAGCGCCTTTAGGGTGAACAAGCCCTAACTGCATTTGTAACTAATGTCAGGCTTCATATTGCTCCAGTCTCTATTTGCTTGTTTATACATTAATCACTCTTCTGCACAACAGGCTACTGACAATTATGTATACAGATAATGAAAGTTATGGGGATTATAATGAGAGAACAATTAAAAACTGGCAGCAAACCTTCAACTCTGTACAGAATCCCCCCTCTTGGATTTAGTGTGGTTGTTAGTGGGCGGAGGCTTGGCTACTGTGGGAAGGTGCAGGGTTTAGTGAGGATAGTGCATCCTTTAGTGTTGACAGTGTGTCAGTTATATGCATATGCAGCAGCTATGTCCACACTGTGCATATTACAGCTGCCTTTTATATACTGTATAATGAGCCTGATGCAGGAAACCGCGGTAACAAGGCCACATGACTACAGCTGGTGATGCCATAACCTCCTTGGCGGTAACCCCGAACGTAGTTCGGGGTAAGCCGCGCAGGAGGTTTTCTCAGGCCCTGCCGGGCCATTTTTCGTAATTTTTATTTTTTTGCTGGCCGCAGCTAGCACTTTGCTAGCTGCGCCAGCACACCGATCGCCACCGCCCCGCGCTCGATCGCCGCTATCCGCGCCGCCGTAGAGCCCCCCCCTAGACCCCTGCGCTGCCTGGCCTATCAGCGCCAGGCAGCGCTAAGGGGTGGATCGGGACTCCCTTAGACGTCACGACGTCCATGACGTCGGTGACGTCATCCCGCGTTCTTTGAACGGGATTTCCTGATCGCCTATCGCCGGAGGCGATCGGAGGGGCTGGGGGGATGCCGCTGAGCAGCGGCTATCATGTAGCGAGCCCTAGGCTCGCTACATGATTTTTAAAAAAAAACGCAAAAAAACGGCATCGCTGCCCCCTGGCGGTTTTTAATATACCGCCAGGGAGGATAAACAGGGGATGCTGTCAAGAGGGGATCAGTTGGTGATGTCACAATCAGAGGTAGCTGTCAAAATGAGGATCAGCAGGAAACAGGTGCCAGTCAGCAGGAGGGCAGCGACCAGGCTGGAAGCATATGAAGAGCAGTAAGTTTTCAGCACTATCCATTGGTGCAGCAGCAAAGGGGAGGAGTCCATTCTGGTCGTGAAGAGAGAGAGAGTGGGTTTGAGATATAGAAATTTGGGCTTTGCCAGGAATGTGTATTCCAGGTACATTCTTTCAGTGTTATCCCATGTTTGATAAGTCATTGCAGAATGACTTTCCTCATCAGATCGGGGAAACGTGATCATTTTGATTGGCTGATAGATTTGTAAAGCTCTGATTTGCTGGAATTGTTGAATGCTCTAGTCAATACAAGAAACAGATGCAAGACATGATCATAACAAGCAAGTCAAAGCTTTAAAAAAATCTATCACCTGAACAGATTGATCACATACTTGTCTGTGAGTTCTGCCATACATGAACAACGCTGCTGCTGAATTTAAAGAAAACCTTGGGTACAGTGTTGTTTTGCCTCACGGTACGGGTTTTTAAATCCTCTAACTTCGCTCACCACTGTAGTGGGTAAAATTAATTGTAACCAAAACATGAGGAAAGATTCAATAATAATATTTATTGAGCTACAATCCTGTTATAATAATTATCTAGGCTTGCAGAATCATAGTTTAAGGGTTAGTAATTATTAATAAGCATGCATCAACATTTCAAATCTATGATATCCACTTTTGCACAATACAACACAGCCGAGTGTGGACACCTCGTGCTCACTGAATGGGATAACAATGGCTTACTTAGTACACATGCGTATCTCATGCACCATTATCCCACGACTACCCGCTCCAACTGGCTGTAGCAGGATTCAGAAATGCATCAACATTCTTCACTGAACCCAAATAGCATCCAGGACACCTGGAATTGAACTCCGATAATACCCAGGTACTGAACTCCAGTATCCAGAAGCAAAGGCATATAAGAGTGAACACTAAACATACATACATACGACATTCATGTCACTTGTGTATCTCAAGTGTCAAATATCTTACCGATATCTGCCTTAAATTATTATTAACTACTTGAAAGGCCAGCCTAAAATTCTTCATAATCAATATTAGCCAGTAATGGGTGCGTAGCTCACTATAAATCGGCGTTAGGCGGTTCTGGGGCTGCCGCATCCACGCCAAATGGCGTAGAGCGGTCCTGTAATGGTTAAGTTGTTCACAGGCTCGGACTGAGCCACCGAACTGCCGATTTTTCCATCGGTGGGCCCTGGCCGCCCCGCCTCCTGGGGGCCCCAGAGCTGAGAAGGAGGGGGCACAGCGCAGGAAGGGGGGAAAGTGGGCACAGAGCGGAGGGTATTCCCCCCTCCCTCACCTAGGGCCCCCCCTTCTGTGCTCCCCCCCCCCTACAGAATTGCAGCCAGCCAGCCAGCGGACCGGCTTACCAAGAGCGATTGCTCTGCGTGCCGCTGGTCTGGTCTTCTGCACTGACACTGTCAAATCACGCTCTCACAGTACTTCCTGTGAGAGCGTGATTGGACAGTGCAGTGCAGGAGACCAAACCAGCAGCGGCACGCAGAGCTCTTCTCTCGGTAAGTGATTGTCGATCGCTGCCGCTGCTGGCGGCAATTTTTGGGGGGAGCGCGGAAGGGAGGGCCCTAGATGAGGGAGGGGGGAAGGCTTCCCCCCTCCCCTCCACTCTGTGCCCACTGCCCCCCCTTCCAACATGGGGGCATCTATAGACCTGCCTACCTAACTGGGGGGGAACGCGGAAGAAGGGCCCTTGGTGATGGAGGGTGGGAGTCTTCCCCCCCACCCTGCCGCTCTGTGCCCACTGCCTGCCCTTCCAGCATGGGGGCACTGAGACCTGCCTACCTAATGGGGGAGCACAGAAGGGGGGCTCTAGGTGAGGGGGGGAGGCTTCCTCCCCGACGCTCTGTGCCCACTACCCCCGCTTCCAGCATGGGGGCCCCCACTAACTGGGGACCTGCCTTTGTGGGGATATCTGCCGCCAATCTGATTGCATTTTGTGGGGATATCTGCCACCAACCTGATTGCATTTTGTGGGTATATCTGCCGCCAATCTAATTGCATTTTGTGGGGAAATCTGCTGCCAGCCTGATTGCATTTTGTGGGGAAATCTGCCGCCATCTGATTGCATTTTGTGGGAAAATCTGCCGCCAATATGATTGCATTTTGTGGGGAAATCTGCTGCCAATTTGATTGCATTTTGTAGGGAAATCTGCTGCCAATCTGATTGCATTTTGTTGGGAAATCTGCTACCATTTGACTATTTGATGAATTATCATGAGGCATGTAACTACTTGATTATTTTTATCTAAAATGTATCGGATCTGACCTAATCTCTGTGAATAACACCGCTACTTATTTTGTGTTTTTTTTTCTGTTTGTTTTTCTAAGTGTGCCCATGACCCATGTTCCAGTGCGTGGTGACACCCATATATTTTTGCATATGGACATGTCCTTATTGGAGACTGTCCTCAGAAGTGCTCACAATCTATTTACTATCATAATCATGCAACTTTTCTAGAGTACATGTGTATATGAGCCCAAAATGTGTAGGGAGGAAGGTTGAGGTGATGGGGGGGCCCGGGCTGAAACTTTCTTGGTGGGCCCTTGGTGTCCCAGTCCGACCCTGGTTGTTCATGTTAAAAAATGTTATGAAAACCACAATCGTTTTTCATAGAGCAAAAAAGTTAAAACACCAAGAGTGAAAGTTACAATTAAGGGAAGAGTGGAACAGCTTGGAGAGGAGGTGGCAGTAATGAGTCATATGGGATGTTTATAATTGGAGGAGTATAAATGAACAAGCTAGAGATAGGATTTTGACAGGAGGTAGATTTTTCATCCCTGGTTCTGATCTCACCTGTAGTATATTACATATTGCTTTCATTTATACCCTTCCCATTTTAAACTTTCTCTCTGACTTGTAAATGGTACTAATATTTTAGCTAAACTTTGCTGCACTATGAAATGAACTTTGCCATATCTACATTTAGAATACAAGTGTCTCTGTCTCTCCCTCTCTCTCCCTTCATTAAAATAGAGACATGACTTTGTTTTGATTTCTAAGTCAGCTAATCCCACCCATCAGGCAAAATACCCTTCTCTGCTGTCCCGTCTGATTGCGCACGCACGACTGTAAAGATGGGAGAAGGTGTACCGCTTTACGGAGGACAGACAGCAGGACCTGGTCACCCGGAGCGAACGGGTTGAGGAGTGGCTCTACATTCCGTACGAAAGGCCTAGCTTGTAAAGCCGCCCAAGTACGGGGTGATAGAGTGAGGTGCTCCTCTTCTTTAGACGCAAAGGGAGCAGGGGTTAACCCAAATATTTCATAGTGTACTGTATATGCTTGCATTTTGCCCTTTCTCATCCCTATTGTCCAGGTGAAATTCTCTTCTCTGATCGCAGCAAAAGGTGACGAGTCGACATGAGGCTTAAAAACAGGTTTTAGATAATTGTTGGGCAGTGCTAAACTCGTGGGATTGAGATAGGATTCCATGATGGTAAAAATCAGATTTCCCCCTGGAACAGTAACTGTAGTGCAAGAACTGCGTGTGCGTAGATGCTTAGAGTGAGTCGAGGGAAAAAGTTCATGACTGGCTCAAGATGAGGAAAAACTGAAGGACATCTGGATGTAGTGGTCAGAGGCCTTCCTAGTTACACACATGGCCTGTTGTTACCCAGTCTGTGCTGAAGGTGGCAAAGCTTACATGATAAGAAAAATTGAAACACTTTTATATCTTAAAATGTTTTCATTGTTTTTGCAATGGCATGTAGACTGTTGATCCAGGGATTTTATCCAGTTGCCGTTTGGAGCCAAGAAGGATTTTTTTTCCCTTTTAAAGCATATTGTATCATGCTTTGCAAAGGTTTTTTGCCTTCTTGATCATCTGGGTATTCTAAAATTGTTGATTTGTGCGCTTTTATTTTCTCAAAATATGCATATATTTAAATGTTTGGAAACATGTAAATACATATCTATCTGCAAAATATATAGCTAAATATATATATTTATGTAGATAGATAGAGAAATATACACTTCAATTAGAGACACTGAGCATTTTTTACGCTATAAAAACATTGCCTGCGGCCAAACTAAGTTAAATGCGCCCGATCTCCTTGGAACTCGGAAGCTAAGGGGCTTAAGGCCTAGTAAGTAGCCGCTGCTCACACCAGCAGCTAATACTAGGTGCTGCAGGCAATTTTTATTTCAAGATAAATACATATCTTCAAATATATGGACATTTTTATATGTCTTCTAGAATGTTTATAGTTATATGTATGTGTGTATATTTGATAGTGTTGGTCGAACTCTGGAAGAAGCCCCAGAAAAGTTAAAGGATACATGAGCTGAAAGAAATGAGTGCATCGTTATTTGCCTTGGGCTTCTTCCAGCCCCTAGAAGTCTAACCGTTCCAGTGTCAAAGGTCCACAGTTCTCCAGGCTACCTCTGTCCCCTCCATAAGACACAACCCGCATCTTGTTCGCAGGCTTCTGCCCATTCGCATTTTAGCCTCGTGCATATTGTGATCATGCTCCTGTAGCTGGGAGTGCTTTGCGTTTGCGCAGTTCAAGTCTTTGTAAACTGCATAAGCGCAGAGTGCTCCCAGACAGAAGCACAATCACGAGAGACACGCGTATGCATAGAAGCCTGCTACTAAGTTGTGGGTTGCGATCCCATGGAGGGAATAGCGGCAGCCTGGAGAACTGCGGAACCTCAGTGCAGGAATGGTTAGACTTATAGAGGCTTAAAGAAGTAAAGCTGACTGGCTAGTGAGTGCTTTTCTGGTTAGTGACTGGCTGGATGGCTAGTTTCTGCCTGGCCATTGGCTGGCTGAAGGCCTTCTGGCTGTACTGGTCAGAGGCCTTCTAGATACAAGCATGGCTTGTTGTTACCCAGGCTGTGCTGAAGGTAATGAAAGGCATACATGATAAGGCATACATGATAAGGGACTTTTTCATCCCTGGTTCTGATCTCACCTGTAGTATACTACATATTGCTTTCATTTATACCCTTCCCATTTTAAACTTTCTTTCTGACTTGTAATTGGTACTAATGTTTTAGCTAAACTTTGCTGCACTATGAAACGAACTTTGCCATATCTACATTTAGAATACAAGTGTCTCTGTCTCTCCCTCTCTCTCTCTTCATCAAAATAGAGACATGACTTTGTTTTGATTTCTAAGTCAGCTAATCCCACCTATCAGGCAAAATACCCTTCTCTGCTGTCCCGTCTGATTGCGCACGCACGACTGTAAAGATGGGAAGAAGGTGTACCGCTTTACGGAGGACAGACAGCAGGACTTGGTCACCCGGAGCGAACGGGTTGAGGAGTGGCTCTACATTCCGTACGAAAGGCCTAGCTTGTAAAGCCGCCCAAGTACGGGGTGATAGAGTGAGGTGCTCCTCTTCTTTAGACGCAAAGGGAGCAAGGGTTAACCCAAATATTTAATAGTGTACTGTATATGCATGCATTTTGCCCTTTCTCATCCCTATTGTCCAGGTGAAATTCTCTTCTCTGATCGCTCATTCAAAGCAGCAAAAGGTGACAACATGAGGCTTAAAAACAGGTTTTAGATAATTGTTGGGCAGTGCTAAACTCGTGGGATTGAGATAGGAGTCCAAGATGGTAAAAATCAGATTTTCCCCTGGATCAGTAACTGTAGTGCAAGAACTACGTGTGCGTAGATGCATAGAGTGAGTTGAGGGGAAAAGTTCATGACTGGCCCAAGATGAGGAAAAACTGAAGGACATCTGGATGTAGTGGTCAGAGGCCTTCTAGCTACACACATGGCCTGTTGTTACCCAGTCTGTGCTGAAGGTGACAAAGCTTACATGATAAGAAAAATTGAAACACTTTAATATCTTAAAATGTTTTCATTGTTCCTGCAATGCCATGTAGACTGTTGATCCAGGGATTTTATCCAGTTGCCGTTTGGAGCCAAGAAAGATTTTTTTCCCTTTTTAAAGCATATTGTATCATGCTTTGCAAAGGTTTTTTGCCTTCTTGATCATCTTGGTATTCTAAAATTGTTGATTTGTGCGCTTTTATTTTTCTCAAAATATGCATATATTTAAATGTTTTGAAACATGTAAATAAATATCTATCTGCAAAATATATAGCTATATATATAAATATATATATATTTATGTAGATAGATAGAGAAATATACATTTCAATTATAGACACTGAGCATTTTTTACGCTATAAAAACATTGCCTGCGGCCAAACTAAGTTAAATGCGCCCGATCTCCTTGGAACTCGGAAGCTAAGGGGCTTTAGGCCTAGTAATTAGCCGCTGTTCACACCAGCAGCTAATACTAGGTGCTGCAGGCAATTTTTATTTCAAAATAAATACATATCTTGAAATATATGGACATTTTTATATGTCTTCTAGAATGTTTATAGTTATGTGTATCTGAATATATTTGATAGTGTTGGTCGAACTCTGGAAGAAGCCCCAGGTAAGTTAAAGGATACATGAGCTGAAAGAAATGAGTGCAGCGTTATTTGCCTTGGGCTTCTTCCAGCCCCTAGAAGTCTAACCGTTCCAGCGTCAAAGGTCCACAGTTCTCCAGGCTACCTCTGTCCCCTCCATAAGACACAACCCGCATCTTGTTCGCAGGCTTCTGCCCATTCGCATTTTAGCCTCGTGCATATTGTGATCATGCTCCTGTAGCTGGGAGTGCTTTGCGTTTGCGCAGTTCAAGTCTTTGTAAACTGCATAAGCGCAGAGTGCTCCCAGACAGAAGCACAATCACGAGAGACGCGTATGCATAGAAGCCTGCTACTAAGTTGTGGGTTGCGATCCCATGGAGGGAATAGCGGCAGCCTGGAGAACTGCGGAACCTCAGTGCAGGAATGGTTAGACTTATAGAGGCTTAAAGAAGTAAAGCTGACTGGCTAGTGAGTGCTTTTCTGGTTAGTGACTGGCTGGATGGCTAGTTTCTGCCTGGCCATTGGCTGGCTGAAGGCCTTCTGGCTGTACTGGTCAGAGGCCTTCTAGATACAAGCATGGCTTGTTGTTACCCAGGCTGTGCTGAAGGTAACGAAAGGCATACATGATAAGGCATACATGATAAGGGACTTTTTCATCCCTGGTTCTGATCTCACCTGTAGTATACTACATATTGCTTTCATTTATACCCTTCCCATTTTAAACTTTCTTTCTGACTTGTAATTGGTACTAATGTTTTAGCTAAACTTTGCTGCACTATGAAACGAACTTTGCCATATCTACATTTAGAATACAAGTGTCTCTGTCTCTCCCTCTCTCTCCCTTCATCAAAATAGAGACATGACTTTGTTTTGATTTCTAAGTCAGCTAATCCCACCTATCAGGCAAAATACCCTTCTCTGCTGTCCCGTCTGATTGCGCACGCACGACTGTAAAGATGGGAAGAAGGTGTACCGCTTTACGGAGGACAGACAGCAGGACCTGGTCACCCGGAGCGAACGGGTTGAGGAGTGGCTCTACATTCCGTACGAAAGGCCTAGCTTGTAAAGCCGCCCAAGTACGGGGTGATAGAGTGAGGTGCTCCTCTTCTTTAGATGCAAAGGGAGCAAGGGTTAACTCAAATATTTAATAGTGTACTGTATATGCATGCATTTTGCCCTTTCTCATCCCTATTGTCCAGGTGAAATTCTCTTCTCTGATCGCTCATTCAAAGCTGCAAAAGGTGACAACATGAGGCTTAAAAACAGGTTTTAGATAATTGTTGGGCAGTGCTAAACTCGTGGGATTGAGATAGGAGTCCAAGATGGTAAAAATCAGATTTTCCCCTGGATCAGTAACTGTAGTGCAAGAACTGCGTGTGCGTAGATGCATAGAGTGAGTTGAGGGGAAAAGTTCATGACTGGCCCAAGATGAGGAAAAACTGAAGGACATCTGGATGTAGTGGTCAGAGGCCTTCTAGCTACACACATGGCCTGTTGTTACCCAGTCTGTGCTGAAGGTGACAAAGCTTACATGATAAGAAAAATTGAAACACTTTAATATCTTAAAATGTTTTCATTGTTCCTGCAATGCCATGTAGACTGTTGATCCAGGGATTTTATCCAGTTGCCGTTTGGAGCCAAGAAAGATTTTTTTCCCTTTTTAAAGCATATTGTATCATGCTTTGCAAAGGTTTTTTGCCTTCTTGATCATCTTGGTATTCTAAAATTGTTGATTTGTGCGCTTTTATTTTTCTCAAAATATGCATATATTTAAATGTTTTGAAACATGTAAATAAATATCTATCTGCAAAATATATAGCTATATATATAAATATATATATATTTATGTAGATAGATAGAGAAATATACATTTCAATTATAGACACTGAGCATTTTTTACGCTATAAAAACATTGCCTGCGGCCAAACTAAGTTAAATGCGCCCGATCTCCTTGGAACTCGGAAGCTAAGGGGCTTAAGGCCTAGTAATTAGCCGCTGTTCACACCAGCAGCTAATACTAGGTGCTGCAGGCAATTTTTATTTCAAAATAAATACATATCTTGAAATATATGGACATTTTTATATGTCTTCTAGAATGTTTATAGTTATGTGTATGTGATTATATTTGATAGTGTTGGTCGAACTCTGGAAGAAGCCCCAGGTAAGTTAAAGGATACATGAGCTGAAAGAAATGAGTGCAGCGTTATTTGCCTTGGGCTTCTTCCAGCCCCTAGAAGTCTAACCGTTCCAGCGTCAAAGGTCCACAGTTCTCCAGGCTACCTCTGTCCCCTCCATAAGACACAACCCGCATCTTGTTCGCAGGCTTCTGCCCATTCGCATTTTAGCCTCGTGCATATTGTGATCATGCTCCTGTAGCTGGGAGTGCTTTGCGTTTGCGCAGTTCAAGTCTTTGTAAACTGCATAAGCGCAGAGTGCTCCCAGACAGAAGCACAATCACGAGAGACACGCGTATGCGTAGAAGCCTGCTACTAAGTTGTGGGTTGCGATCCCATGGAGGGAGTATCGGCAGCCTGGAGAACTGCGGAACCTCAGTGCAGGAATGGTTAGACTTATAGAGGCTTAAAGAAGTAAAGCTGACTGGCTAGTGAGTGCTTTTCTGGTTAGTGACTGGCTGGATGGCTAGTTTCTGCCTGGCCATTGGCTGGCTGAAGGCCTTCTGGCTGTACTGGTCAGAGGCCTTCTAGATACAAGCATGGCTTGTTGTTACCCAGGCTGTGCTGAAGGTAATGAAAGGCATACATGATAAGGCATACATGATAAGGGACTTTTTCATCCCTGGTTCTGATCTCACCTGTAGTATACTACATATTGCTTTCATTTATACCCTTCCCATTTTAAACTTTCTTTCTGACTTGTAATTGGTACTAATGTTTTAGCTAAACTTTGCTGCACTATGAAACAAACTTTGCCATATCTACATTTAGAATACAAGTGTCTCTGTCTCTCCCTCTCTCTCTCTTCATCAAAATAGAGACATGACTTTGTTTTGATTTCTAAGTCAGCTAATCCCACCTATCAGGCAAAATACCCTTCTCTGCTGTCCCGTCTGATTGCGCACGCACGACTGTAAAGATGGGAAGAAGGTGTACCGCTTTACGGAGGACAGACAGCAGGACCTGGTCACCCGGAGCGAATGGGTTGAGGAGTGGCTCTACATTCCGTACGAAAGGCCTAGCTTGTAAAGCCGCCCAAGTACGGGGTGATAGAGTGAGGTGCTCCTCTTCTTTAGACGCAAAGGGAGCAAGGGTTAACCCAAATATTTAATAGTGTACTGTATATGCATGCATTTTGCCCTTTCTCATCCCTATTGTCCAGGTGAAATTCTCTTCTCTGATCGCTCATTCAAAGCAGCAAAAGGTGACAACATGAGGCTTAAAAACAGGTTTTAGATAATTGTTGGGCAGTGCTAAACTCGTGGGATTGAGATAGGAGTCCAAGATGGTAAAAATCAGATTTTCCCCTGGATCAGTAACTGTAGTGCAAGAACTGCGTGTGCGTAGATGCATAGAGTGAGTTGAGGGGAAAAGTTCATGACTGGCCCAAGATGAGGAAAAACTGAAGGACATCTGGATGTAGTGGTCAGAGGCCTTCTAGCTACACACATGGCCTGTTGTTACCCAGTCTGTGCTGAAGGTGACAAAGCTTACATGATAAGAAAAATTGAAACACTTTTATATCTTAAAATGTTTTCATTGTTCCTGCAATGCCATGTAGACTGTTGATCCAGGGATTTTATCCAGTTGCCGTTTGGAGCCAAGAAAGATTTTTTTCCCTTTTTAAAGCATATTGTATCATGCTTTGCAAAGGTTTTTTGCCTTCTTGATCATCTGGGTATTCTAAAAATTGTTGATCTGGGCGCTTTTATTTTTCTCAAAATATGCATATATTTAAATGTTTTGAAACATGTAAATAAATATCTATCTGCAAAATATATAGCTATATATATATATATATATATAAATATATATATATTTATGTAGATAGATAGAGAAATATACATTTCAATTATAGACACTGAGCATTTTTTACGCTATAAAAACATTGCCTGCGGCCAAACTAAGTTAAATGCGCCCGATCTCCTTGGAACTCGGAAGCTAAGGGGCTTAAGGCCTAGTAATTAGCCGCTGTTCACACCAGCAGCTAATACTAGGTGCTGCAGGCAATTTTTATTTCAAGATAAAAACATATCTTCAAATATATGGACATTTTTATATGTCTTCTAGAATGTTTATAGTTATGTGTATGTGATTATATTTGTTAGTGTTGGTCGAAATCTGGAAGAAGCCCCAGGTAAGTTAAAGGATACATGAGCTGAAAGAAATGAGTGCATCGTTATTTGCCTTGGGCTTCTTCCAGCCCCTAGAAGTCTAACCGTTCCAGCGTCAAAGGTGCACAGTTCTCCAGGCTACCTCTGTCCCCTCCATAAGACACAACCCGCATCTTGTTCGCAGGCTTCTGCCCATTCGCATTTTAGCCTCGTGCATATTGTGATCATGCTCCTGTAGCTGGGAGTGCTTTGCGTTTGCGCAGTTCAAGTCTTTGTAAACTGCATAAGCGCAGAGTGCTCCCAGACAGAAGCACAATCACGAGAGACACGCGTATGCGTAGAAGCCTGCTACTAAGTTGTGGGTTGCGATCCCATGGAGGGAATAGCGGCAGCCTGGAGAACTGCGGAACCTCAGTGCAGGAATGGTTAGACTTCTAGAGGCTTAAAGAAGTAAAGCTGACTGGCTAGTGAGTGCTTTTCTGGTTAGTGACTGGCTGGATGGCTAGTTTCTGCCTGGCCATTGGCTGGCTGAAGGCCTTCTGGCTGTACTGGTCAGAGGCCTTCTAGATACAAGCATGGCTTGTTGTTACCCAGGCTGTGCTGAAGGTAATGAAAGGCATACATGATAAGGCATACATGATAAGGGACTTTTTCATCCCTGGTTCTGATCTCACCTGTAGTATACTACATATTGCTTTCATTTATACCCTTCCCATTTTAAACTTTCTTTCTGACTTGTAATTGGTACTAATGTTTTAGCTAAACTTTGCTGCACTATGAAACAAACTTTGCCATATCTACATTTAGAATACAAGTGTCTCTGTCTCTCCCTCTCTCTCTCTTCATCAAAATAGAGACATGACTTTGTTTTGATTTCTAAGTCAGCTAATCCCACCTATCAGGCAAAATACCCTTCTCTGCTGTCCCGTCTGATTGCGCACGCACGACTGTAAAGATGGGAAGAAGGTGTACCGCTTTACGGAGGACAGACAGCAGGACCTGGTCACCCGGAGCGAATGGGTTGAGGAGTGGCTCTACATTCCGTACGAAAGGCCTAGCTTGTAAAGCCGCCCAAGTACGGGGTGATAGAGTGAGGTGCTCCTCTTCTTTAGACGCAAAGGGAGCAAGGGTTAACCCAAATATTTAATAGTGTACTGTATATGCATGCATTTTGCCCTTTCTCATCCCTATTGTCCAGGTGAAATTCTCTTCTCTGATCGCTCATTCAAAGCAGCAAAAGGTGACAACATGAGGCTTAAAAACAGGTTTTAGATAATTGTTGGGCAGTGCTAAACTCGTGGGATTGAGATAGGAGTCCAAGATGGTAAAAATCAGATTTTCCCCTGGATCAGTAACTGTAGTGCAAGAACTGCGTGTGCGTAGATGCATAGAGTGAGTTGAGGGGAAAAGTTCATGACTGGCCCAAGATGAGGAAAAACTGAAGGACATCTGGATGTAGTGGTCAGAGGCCTTCTAGCTACACACATGGCCTGTTGTTACCCAGTCTGTGCTGAAGGTGACAAAGCTTACATGATAAGAAAACTTGAAACACTTTTATATCTTAAAATGTTTTCATTGTTCCTGCAATGCCATGTAGACTGTTGATCCAGGGATTTTATCCAGTTGCCGTTTGGAGCCAAGAAAGATTTTTTTCCCTTTTTAAAGCATATTGTATCATGCTTTGCAAAGGTTTTTTGCCTTCTTGATCATCTGGGTATTCTAAAATTGTTGATTTGTGCGCTTTTATTTTTCTCAAAATATGCATATATTTAAATGTTTTGAAACATGTAAATAAATATCTATCTGCAAAATATATAGTTATATATATATAAATATATATATATTTATGTAGATAGATAGAGAAATATACATTTCAATTATAGACACTGAGCATTTTTTACGCTATAAAAACATTGCCTGCGGCCAAACTAAGTTAAATGCGCCCGATCTCCTTGGAACTCGGAAGCTAAGGGGCTTAAGGCCTAGTAATTAGCCGCTGTTCACACCAGCAGTTAATACTAGGTGCTGCAGGCAATTTTTATTTCAAGATAAAAACATATCTTCAAATATATGGACATTTTTATATGTCTTCTAGAATGTTTATAGTTATGTGTATGTGATTATATTTGTTAGTGTTGGTCGAAATCTGGAAGAAGCCCCAGGTAAGTTAAAGGATACATGAGCTGAAAGAAATGAGTGCATCGTTATTTGCCTTGGGCTTCTTCCAGCCCCTAGAAGTCTAACCGTTCCAGCGTAAAAGGTCCACAGTTCTCCAGGCTACCTCTGTCCCCTCCATAAGACACAACCCGCATCTTGTTCGCAGGCTTCTGCCCATTCGCATTTTAGCCTCGTGCATATTGTGATCATGCTCCTGTAGCTGGGAGTGCTTTGCGTTTGCGCAGTTCAAGTCTTTGTAAACTGCATAAGCGCAGAGTGCTCCCAGACAGAAGCACAATCACGAGAGACACGCGTATGCGTAGAAGCCTGCTACTAAGTTGTGGGTTGCGATCCCATGGAGGGAATAGCGGCAGCCTGGAGAACTGCGGAACCTCAGTGCAGGAATGGTTAGACTTATAGAGGCTTAAAGAAGTAAAGCTGACTGGCTAGTGAGTGCTTTTCTGGTTAGTGACTGGCTGGATGGCTAGTTTCTGCCTGGCCATTGGCTGGCTGAAGGCCTTCTGGCTGTACTGGTCAGAGGCCTTCTAGATACAAGCATGGCTTGTTGTTACCCAGGCTGTGCTGAAGGTAATGAAAGGCATACATGATAAGGCATACATGATAAGGGACTTTTTCATCCCTGGTTCTGATTTCACCTGTAGTATACAACATATTGCTTTCATTTATACCCTTCCCATTTTAAACTTTCTTTCTGACTTGTAATTGGTACTAATGTTTTAGCTAAACTTTGCTGCACTATGAAACGAACTTTGCCATATCTACATTTAGAATACAAGTGTCTCTGTCTCTCCCTCTCTCTCTCTTCATCAAAATAGAGACATGACTTTGTTTTGATTTCTAAGTCAGCTAATCCCACCTATCAGGCAAAATACCCTTCTTTGCTGTCCCGTCTGATTGCGCACGCACGACTGTAAAGATGGGAAGAAGGTGTACCGCTTTACGGAGGACAGACAGCAGGACCTGGTCACCCGGAGCGAACGGGTTGAGGAGTGGCTCTACATTCCGTACGAAAGGCCTAGCTTGTAAAGCCGCCCAAGTACGGGGTGATAGAGTGAGGTGCTCCTCTTCTTTAGACGCAAAGGGAGCAAGGGTTAACCCAAATATTTAATAGTGTACTGTATATGCATGCATTTTGCCCTTTCTCATCCCTATTGTCCAGGTGAAATTCTCTTCTCTGATCGCTCATTTAAAGCAGCAAAAGGTGACAACATGAGGCTTAAAAACAGGTTTTAGATAATTGTTGGGCAGTGCTACACTCGTGGGATTGAGATAGGAGTCCAAGATGGTAAAAATCAGATTTTCCCCTGGATCAGTAACTGTAGTGCAAGAACTGCGTGTGCATAGATGCATAGAGTGAGTTGAGGGGAAAAGTTCATGACTGGCCCAAGATGAGGAAAAACTGAAGGACATCTGGATGTAGTGGTCAGAGGCCTTCTAGCTACACACATGGCCTGTTGTTACCCAGTCTGTGCTGAAGGTGACAAAGCTTACATGATAAGAAAAATGTAAACACTTTTATATCTTAAAATGTTTTCATTGTTCCTGCAATGTCATGTAGACTGTTGATCCAGGGATTTTATCCAGTTGCCGTTTGGAGCCAAGAAAGATTTTTTTCCCTTTTTAAAGCATATTGTATCATGCTTTGCAAAGGTTTTTTGCCTTCTTGATCATCTGGGTATTCTAAAATTGTTGATTTGTGCGCTTTTATTTTTCTCAAAATATGCATATATTTAAATGTTTTGAAACATGTAAATAAATATCTATCTGCAAAATATATAGCTATATATATATAAATATATATATATTTATGTAGATAGATAGAGAAATATACATTTCAATTATAGACACTGAGCATTTTTTACGCTATAAAAACATTGCCTGCGGCCAAACTAAGTTAAGTGCGCCCGATCTCCTTGGAACTCGGAAGCTAAGGGGCTTAAGGCCTAGTAATTAGCCGCTGTTCACACCAGCAGCTAATACTAGGTGCTGCAGGCAATTTTTATTTCAAGATAAAAACATATCTTCAAATATATGGACATTTTTATATGTCTTCTAGAATGTTTATAGTTATGTGTATGTGATTATATTTGTTAGTGTTGGTCGAAATCTGGAAGAAGCCCCAGGTAAGTTAAAGGATACATGAGCTGAAAGAAATGAGTGCAGCTTTACTTGCCTTGGGCTTCTTCCAGCCCCTAGAAGTCTAACCGTTCCAGCGTCAAAGGTCCACAGTTCTCCAGGCTACCTCTGTCCCCTCCATAAGATCACAACCCGCATCTCGTTCGCAGGCTTCTGCCCATTCGCATTTTAGCCTCGTGCATATTGTGATCATGCTCCTGTAGCTGGGAGTGCTTTGCGTTTGCGCAGTTCAAGTCTTTATAAACTGCATAAGCGCAGAGTGCTCCCAGACAGAAGCACAATCACGAGAGACACGCGTATGCGTAGAAGCCTGCTACTAAGTTGTGGGTTGCGATCCCATGGACGGAATAGCGGCAGCCTGGAGAACTGCGGAACCTCAGTGCAGGAATGGTTAGACTTATAGAGGCTTAAAGAAGTAAAGCTGACTGGCTCGTGATTGCTTTTCTGGTTAGTGACTGGCTGGATGGCTAGTGACTGCCTGGCTATTGGCTGGCTGAAGGCCTTCTGGCTGTACTGGTCAGAGGCCTTCTAGATACAAGCATGGCTTGTTGTTACCCAGGCTGTGCTGAAGGTAATGAAAGGCATACATGATAAGGCATACATGATAAGGGACTTTTTCATCCCTGGTTCTGATCTCACCTGTAGTATACTACATATTGCTTTCATTTATACCCTTCCCATTTTAAACTTTCTCTCTGACTTGTAATTGGTACTAATGTTTTAGCTAAACTTTGCTGCCCTATGAAACAAACTTTGCCATATCTACATTTAGAAAACAAGTGTCTCTGTCTCTCTCTCTCTCTCTCTCCCTTCATCAAAATGGAGACATGACTTTGTTTTGATTTCTAAGTCAGCTAATCCCACCTATCAGGCAAAATACCCTTCTCTGCTGTCCCATCTGATTGCGCACGCACGACTGTAAAGATGGGAAGAAGGTGTACCGCTTTACGGAGGACAGACAGCAGGACCTGGTCACCCGGAGCGAACGGGTTGAGGAGTGGCTCTACATTCCGTACGAAAGGCCTAGCTTGTAAAGCCGCTCAAGTACAGGGTGATAGAGTGAGGTGCTCCTCTTCTTTAGACGCAAAGGGAGCAAGGGTTAACCCAAATATTTAATAGTGTACTGTATATGCATGCATTTTGCCCTTTCTCATCCCTATTGTCCAGGTGAAATTCTCTTCTCTGATCGCTCATTCAAAGCAGCAAAAGGTGATGACATGAGGCTTAAAAACAGGTTTTAGATAATTGTTGGGCAGTGCTAAACTCATGGGATTGAGATAGGAGTCCATGATGGTAAAAATCAGATTTCCCCTGGAACAGTAACTGTAGTGCAAGTACTGGGTTTACGTAGATTCATAGAGTGAGTCGAGGGGAAAAGTTCATGACTGGCCCAAGATGAGGAAAAACTGAAGGACATCTGGATGTAGTGGTCAGAGGCCTTCTAGTTACACACATGGCCTGTTGTTACCCAGTCTGTGCTGAAGGTGACAAAGCTTACATGATAAGAAAAATTGAAACACTTTTAAATCTTAAAATGTTTCTATTGTTCCTGCAGTGCCATGTAGACTGTTGATCCAGGGATTTTATCCAGTTGCCGTTTGGAGCCAAGAAGGATTTTTTTCCCTTTTAAAGCATATTGTATCATGCTTTGCAAAGGTTTTTTGCCTTCTTGATCATCTGGGTATTCTAAAATTGTTGATTTGTGCGCTTTTATTTTTCTCAAAATATGCATATATTTAAATGTTTTGAAACATGTAAACATTTTACACAAGTGACCCCATTTTAGAAAGAAGACACCCCAAGGTATTCCGTTAGGAGTATGGTGAGTTCATAGAAGATTTTATTTTTTGTCACAAGTTTGTGAAAAAAACCCCAATAAAAATCAATTTCCGCTAACTTGACAAAAAATAAAATCTTCTATGAACTCCCCATACTACTAATGGAATACCTTGGGGTGTTTTCTTTCTAAAATTGGCTCACTTGTGGGGTTCCTACACTGCCCTGGCATTTTAGGGGCCCTAAAGCGTGAGGAGTAGTCTAGAAACCAAATGCCTCAAAATGACCTGTGAATAGGACGATGGGCCCCTTAGCGCACCTAGGCTGCAAAAAAGTGTCACACATGTGGTATCACCGTACTCAGGAGAAGTAGTATAATGTGTCTTTTGGAGGGAGGAAGTAAGTCTGTTCCAAGAAGTTTCAGCATGTAGCGTTGGTGGTATAGTGGTAAGCATAGCTGCCTTCCAAGCAGCTGACCTGGGTTTGATTCCTGGCCAATGTATGTGAGGTTGCTTTTGACATCCTACAAATCCCTAAGCAAGCTCATTTTTCTCTTGGGTATATCACAATGGTACATGATAGGCTGGCTTCAGCATGTAGTGTTGGTGGTATAGTGGTGAGCATAGCTGCCTTCCAAGCAGTTGACCTGGGTTCGATTCCTGGCCAATGTATGTGAGGTTGCTTTTGACATCCTACAAATCCCTAAGCAAGCTCATTTTTCTCTTGGGTATATCACAATGGTACATGCTAGGCTGGCCTAAGCATGTAGTGTTGATGGTATAGCGGTGAGCATAGCTGCCTTCCGAGCAGTTGATCTGGGTTGGATTCCTGGCCAATGTATGTGAGGTTGCTTTTAACATCCTACAAATCCCGAAGCAAGCTTATTTTTCTCTTGGTATATCACAATGGTACATGCTAGGCTGGCTTCAGCATGTAGTGTTGATGGTATAGTGTTGAGCATAGCTGCCTTCAAAGCAGTTGACCTGAGTTTGATTCCTGGCCAATGTATGTGAGCTGGCTTTTGACATCCTGCAAATCCCTGGAAGACGAGACAAGACAAGAGGAGAGGAGGAAGGTGGAAGAATTACACTCCCTAATTGATGTATACACATGCAAGATGTTATAAAGTAGTTTAGGCCTGCAATGTGATTTCTGCCCTTAAAACACTGCTTTGTGTGAAAACAATTTTTTTTTCCGGGACTTTTGACGTCTATCCCACTCAACCATGTCTCCCTCCAGGTGTTAGACCCCTTGAAACATCTTTCCCATCACTTTTCTGGCCAGCATAATTTTTTCTAATTTTCCAAGTTCGCCTCCCCATTGAAGTCTATTGCGATTCGCGAAAGTTCGCGCGAACGGAACTTTGAACTGGGTTCGCGAAACTAAAATCGGAGGTTTGGGTCATCTCTAGTCTTAATCCCCCCCCCCCCCCCCCCCCCGAAATCCCCGATTCTGCTACCGGGTAGAGGCAGAGCTTTGCACAGTAACTCTGCTTCCAGTCCAGTCAATCTCCATGGATCTCCGCCTCTCCCTGCCCCTGGCTCTAATACTTTTAGCCATTGACCCTGAACAACCATGCAGATCAGATGTTTGATTAGATTTGCTGCATGCTTTTTTAAGATTTGTGATACAGACACACTGAAGGATCGGCCCCAGTAATCCGGCTCAGTCACGCTAGTCTGTCTCTTCTGCGCATGCGGAGCTTCATGCATGCGCAGAAGGGCCCGACTGGAGCGGCTGAGCCAGTTACATGGACCGCTAGCTGGAGAACGGAGGCACTCAGGAGGACGGGGAGGGACTCAGCGGTGCTGATGGGGCTGGAGGAAGCCCGGGTAAAAAAAAAAAATTTCCTTTTGTCATCTCAGGTTTTCTTTAATAATAAAATGTAGGTAGGCCAATGTAACACCTTAGAAAAAAAAAACCCTGCAATCAAATGTAATCAGTGCAGCCATATATTAGTTTAACAGAAGGGATGTAAGACCTCCTAGGACATTGTTAAATGCAGTGCATCTTTGCCATACCAAGCCCTGCCTGGAGCATGAGTGAGTACTGTTAGGCTGTTCCCACTAGCCAAAAAAAACTAGCCAATAGTGATGGCATGAACTGTTTGCTGGCAAACATTCCCTGTGTACTGACCTCCGGGCTACTTCTGGGTCGGCAAGGTCTGTCAGTAGTGCATAAGCGATGGCCGGCAGCTCATGTCCTTGATCGCACACCTGTGACTGGGAGCGCTCTGTGCATGCGCACGTCAAGCAGCGGCACGGGTACGCGATCAAGGATATACACCATCGTGCTAGCGTCTGCGCACTACTGATGGACCTCCCCGACCCAGAAGTAACCCCGAGGTCACTACAGAAGGAATATTTGCCAGCAAACAGTTCTTGCCATCTAATATGACCATTTCCACATCCAAGAAATGGACAAGTTCCTGCTCCAATGTTATTTATCGGATATGTGCACATTTGTCAGTCTGCAATGAATCTGTTGTGGTAAGTGTAACCCATATTTGGGACCTGCACGATAATTCATGGAACACTGACAAAGCTGATGCTGAAGGAATCAATGCAAGCCTAAGAATGGACTCCGTACTCTCTGTGCTTATCACCGTGTACGTTCCTGCTCCAATCTCCTGTCTTCTGTCATCTCAAGTCATCTGCCGCTGCCACCATCGCTCGGCTCCACTGCAGGGGACAATCGGCTGGTACGGAGTCCTGGCAGAAGCAGACTCCCACTGGATTGCAAAATAAATATATATATATATATATATATATATATATATATATATATAAATAATCACTGGTTCACTGAGTGTTGGACCAATGAGAATCCTCCCTGTTGCTAGTCAGGATTCTTACTGCAATCCAGTCGAAGTTTGATTCTGCCGGGACTGTGATCTATATTAGGGGTGTCAAACGCAAATACAAAGTGGGCCGAAAATGTACACTGGGACCAAGTCACGGGCCAACCTCTGTCTACTGTTCACCCACCTTCATCCCTTATAAAGTTCCCAGGTGTCTAATGGCCCCCCTCCAACCCCATACATCTCTGGTGTCTAGTGGTCCTCCCTCCCCAATACATTTTGATAGTGTCTAGAGGCTTCCACCCTCCCCTATACAGTTCCCTAGAGTTAAGTGCTTTCCACCTACTTCCCCCCCCCCCCATATAGCTGCCCTGTTGGTCTAAACATAATGCAAAGTTGGGAAACCACTTGAGGGCCAAATGTAATGGCTCCGAGGGCCAGATATGTCCTGTGGGCCAGAGTTTGACATGTATGATCTATATGCTGGCCTGCAGTGGAGCTGAGCAATGGTGACAGCAGCGGCGCAGGACCCAAATGGCAGCGGCGAAAGCAGAATTAATGCACAAGTCGACGGATATGTGATGGGACACCGCATATCCGCTCACCATTGTGCAATTGGTGTAGTGGAAACCTAGCCTAACGCTGTATCCCACTGCCTTATAGACTAGGCCGCATTTGTGGGCAGGCCTCCAAGGCACAGGACTAGGGCGACGAAATTAGCCATATACTGTGGGGCGGGTGACAGGTTAACAGTATCTGTCACCCTCCATGTGAAGCGACTACTGTTTGAGCCGCGCGCTTCGGCTCCACAAGTCTGCAGCCGCCCGCCCCGCTTTGCTCTATGGCTGTCTGCCTGTGACTCACAGCAGGTCAGGAAGGGGCGGCCACAGTTGCCGGCTACGAGGAAGAGGGAGGACTAAGGACATTCGGCGGTGGAATGAGGCTGCTGCCGAGTGAGAGCGAGCCTGCAGCAGCCAACAGGCAGACTCTCGTTTAGGAGTCCCAGGCAGCACAGCTTCAACTGACAGGCAGCGGGCGCATCTTTCAGCCCGGCTCCGCTGTCAATCAAGTCACGTGATGATACTATGCCACGTGACTTCAGCCTAAGCCAGGAGTGAGAAGTGTATGGGGAGGTCTCGCGGTACCGCTGGGGCTGATGGTGGATTAATGAGAGAGCCCCAGTTCACAAGCGCTGACCCCATTTCGTGCTAAAAGAAGTTTATCTGCTGTGCACAGTCTTCAGGGTGTCTCCTCCTTCAGGCTGCTATAAATGAAAGTAAGTCAACTTAACGTTTCCTGCATATAAACACTGGTGGTGATGTTCCCTCCCTCCACCCTTTAGAAACTAAATGTTATTTTAAAATGAAATTATATGGGGGGCTTCTTACCAGTCCCCATCCTCTGTCTCGCTCAGTCGCACTTAACTGCGCATGTGCAGTTTTGCCATGAGTTCTCAACCTATCACGCTCCGATGGCATGGAGCGTCCTGCGCAAGCACAGTTCATTAAGACTGTAACTATGCTTGTGCGCAAGGCTCCCAGTCACAGGATTTCTAACTGGGGCCCTTCCCGGGATTGCACATGCACTCTGCCATGTGACTGGGCTGGATCGCGGACTCCTCTGCGGAAGAATGGAGGTGATCAGGAGAGCGGCGATCAAGCGGACAGCCTACAGGGGGCTGGAGGAAGCCCCAGGTAAGTATAAAACTGTTTCCTTTAAAATGCCCCTAAAGCTCAACACACACCATACAATCTTGGTTGTACAGATTTACCAAATCTATGTAGTATAAGGGCCAACAGATTGGAAATACCTAGTGTGATTGATTGGATAAGCTCTTAT
The DNA here is from genome assembly GCF_040937935.1 of Hyperolius riggenbachi. Taxonomy (NCBI): domain Eukaryota; kingdom Metazoa; phylum Chordata; class Amphibia; order Anura; family Hyperoliidae; genus Hyperolius; species Hyperolius riggenbachi. The sequence continues at coordinate 81,810,692 of NC_090649.1, read as the reverse complement.
ACTACATAAAAGTGGTAAGATTGAACAACCAAGATTGTATGGTGTGTGTGTTGAGCCTTAGACTGGAAAAAGTTTTTTTATTTGACCTACCTGGAGTTCCTCCATCCCCTCATAGCCTTACAGGTCCCTTGTTTTCCTCTGTCTGTTATGTTGTGTCGCTGTCTCCCTCCGAAAGCTTGCCCATTAGACCAGTCGTGGGCTACTGCACATGCGTGGCCCAGGCTGTGTACCTCCTTAATTGTGCTCCTGCCGCTGGGTGCATTCTGCGCATGAATAGAATGCTCCTAGCCAAGGGAGCATGATCAAGAAGATGTGTGACCTGGCCCACGCATGCGCAGTAGCCCACGACTTGTGATCTTTCAGGCGGAGAGTGACAAAACAGAATGGACCAGGCAGAAACCAAGGGACTTGTAAGGCTATGAGGGTCTGAAATAAGCCTCCGGTAAGGTAAGTTTACTTTAAATTCACACTAGCTGATGGAGGTGCCACTTTTTTTCTGGGAATAGGGATGAGTGTTTCAATTGGTACCGCTGTTCTCATTGGTTCTGAACAGAACTCATATTGAACCTGATGTACACTGCGGAGGGTTGGTTAACTTGTCTTTGTCACCACCTCTGTGTGCTGCATTCCACTTTGCATTTTTGCTCTCCATCTACTTGCAGCTGTGAACAATGGAGTAGCTGGAGAGCTGAAATGCTATGTGGAGGACAGTGCACAGAGGTGGAGACAAGGGTAAGTTAACTGACCCTCTGCAGTGCGCATCAAGTTACATTTGAGTTCTATTTTAAAGCATTCAGAACAGATGAACCAATCGTAATATGTATCCCTAGTTGGGAGCATGATTTCACATCACACCATGGAGAGGACAGAACATGTGCTGGATGGAGCATTAAAGGGGTCCCAGCGCAGCAACAGTGGGGCCCCAAGCAAAGCAAAACAGAGGAGCCATCTACCTTATGGGTATTGGTAAGAAGCCCCCAGGTATGGCTACTTTAAAATAAAGAAGTGAAACTTTACTTACCTGGGTCCCTTAGAAATCTATCTGTCCCATTGCTGAAGTTGCACTGTCCTGCAGGCTGGTGCTGTCCCATCTGTAACATCACTCACCCCTGGATGCGTTGTAGGCTTCTGTGCATGTGTGGATGCGTGAGTTTTGCGCTTTCTAAGTTTACATTTTTGTGAACCGTGCAAGCACAGAATGCTCCCAGCTATAGGAGCATGATTACAAGAGGCGTGGATGTGCACAAGCTAGCGACCCATGGGGGGGAGGGAGTGGTTAGCGATTTTACAGCGGGGATGGCGGCATAGGACAGTGAAACTGTAGCACTGGAGCAGATAGACTTCTAGGGACTGTAAGAAGTCTAAGTGAGTAAAGCTTCACATCTTTAGTTTACATATTCTGACAGAGATCCAGTTGGGACGGCTTGATGCTCACGCTCCTGTGCACTGGACATGCGCATGCTATCAAGCTGCACATACCAAATGCATAAAAGCTTGTCGGTTGGGGGGGGGGGGGTGGTTGGTGACAGTGGGCCTTGGGTGGAGAAAAGTACAAATCCGGCCCTGCTTATAGACAAGTATAACAGGCAGAAATGTGTACTCTGTGCCATTTAAAGGGAAACATAATACAAGCAGAGAATAAAATGTTTACATGGAGACAAGTGAAAGTTAGCCTTTTTTGCTGGGAACATAAAAAAAAAAAAAAAACCAAACATACAGATTTTATGTATGAAATAATATAAAATTGATCTAGTTCTTTATTTACACATACAATTTTTGTTAGTACAACGCTACATTACAGTATAAAAACAGTCTAGAGTCTTATATCATTCTTCCTTAAAGCACACCTGACCAAAGTAAAGCTACCCAAGATAAACAAAGAGGTAAATTCCTGCTGGATCCGCATACCTCTGTCCATTGTCTATTCCTCTTTTGGTCATCCCCATGTCTCGTAATCTCCCCTTAAAAATTCTGAGAAACTGTCGCGAAAATCTTAAAATTTAAAACACATACAAATAAAAAGTACATTTCTCCCAGAGTAAAATGAGCCATACAGGACTTTTCTCCTATGCTGCTGTCACTTACAGTAGGTAAAAGAAATCTGGCATTACCGACCGGTTTTGGGTTAGTCCATCTGTTCATGGGGGATTCTCAGCATGGCCTTTATTCTTTATAAAGACATGCCCTGAAAATGATGAATACAAAGATGCTGGCTAGCCTCCCTGCTCACTATTTTGGCAGTTGGACGGAGTAACTGCCATTCACGTAGTGCTTTTAAAAATAAAGAAAACCCTGAGAGCCCCTGAGAAAATGGGCTAGTCCAAAATCTGCTACTTACTGTAAGTGACAGCAACATAGGAGAAAAGTAATTTATGGCTCATTTTATACTGGAAAAATTTACTTCTTATTTGTATGGGTTTTAAATTTTAAGATTTTAAGACCGTTCCTCTTTAAGGCTAAAGTAAATGTTTTGGACAAGATCCCTCCCATCACCCTCACACATTTCCTCCTTCTCCCTGCCAATTCACTCCCATAATAGGAAAAAAAAGGGAGGGGGGGGGGGGGGTAGGAGGGTGATAGTAGGGAACATCACAGCAAGCCCACCACTTCCTGTCTGAAAAATCTGACTTTTAGCGAAGGTCAGATTTTCAAACAGTGTTTACGGGGCCTGGGGGGAACTAGTAGAAGAACAGAAATTGCATAGAGGCGCCGTATGTGGATCCAGAATGAACATACTGGTGTGCTTACCTTGGGTAGCTTTGCCTCGGGTCAGGTGTCCTTTAAGAACTCAATTTACAGTCTATGTGAGTTGCCACACCCATAATATATATTGCCAAAACAGCCTTGGTGTCTCAGAACCCTTCATAGACAACAGGGGGACTATACTGATATCTACCAGTGTACTGTTATAAGTGACAGCGGCATAGAAAAAAAAGTAATTTATAGTGCATTTCACTCTAGAACAAATGTACATTTTACATATATGAATACACAAACACTTTAAAATGTTATATTTTTTTTTTGCAATAGTGGTCTTTTAAAACAACAGTACATAATATATTTACATGTAGCCATGTTTTTCTTAATGATATGTTGGTTGAAGCCTGTAGGTTTCACAGCTAAAAGTTGCAGTTGCGTATGGCGGGCTTTTATTCGGACATGTATTAGTACCGTACCGGTATATTTATTTATACTTTAGATTGGTGTTGAGATCTAAACAATAATACACATAGTAGTAACATGCTCATCTTATGCTGGGCATACACGGCTCGTTTTATATTATCAATCGAGCCGCTGATGGACAGGTTGAATATTATCAATCAAGCCGACACCCCGCCGGAGTGATTCTGCGCTCGATACCGGCGGGGAGAACAGTGGGAGCAAACGAAACGCTGATTAGCAGTGCCCGCGGGGACGAGCGGGAATCGATCCGCACGCACGCGTGAACGAGCGGTGATGCGCCGGCATCGAGCCCCTGGCTCGATACCGGCGCATTCTTGAGCCATGTATGCCCAGCATTATACTGGCTTTTGTTGTGAATTAGAAATGTCCACTTAGTGGTGGGTGTAAAGGTGCGTACACACGCCTGATCTCTTCAAACGACGGGTCGTCAGACCCACTCACTGGGCGGCCATTCTGAGGACAGTTTCCCATGTGTACAGTCTGCCGGCAGGCTGATAAGGATGGCTTTGACTGATCCGCTCGGCGCCTTAAGTCTAGCCTTCCAGAAACCCATGTTAACCACTTCCTACGCAATTATTTATTTACTGTTTGCCTCTGAAGAAGCAGCTGTAGCTGTGAAACATGCGTCTGGCTTCATCCTACATGCTGTCAAGAGAAACCCAACATAGCATTGTTGAGTGAAAAAAAAAAAAGACCTCAGTCCAAGTCCAGCCAGACAAAATTGGCCTGGCCTCACATAGCATAGATGAATCTGGATACAAAATATTTATGAAAATGTAGCATGTACCATTGAGATTATCATGCTTTTGTGTGTTTTAGCTGGAATGTAATAAAATGAAAGTAGATTCTTAATAACTAACCAGTATTGTTTGTGTTGTGTAAGGGCTGGTGGATACCACTAAAGAGTCATTGTTTGTGAAGGTCCTCAGACATCAAAACAATATTGGTTGGTAATACAAAAATATCTTAAATAGATTAAAAACAGTGGTTTTGCACTGCCACGGATAGTTTACATCTATCTAAACTTCTTTATCAAAAATGTTGCTGGGGTAGTGCGGATAGCAATATTTGTGGTAGGTGTTAAAGGGACTCCGAGCCCCTCTCATAGGCTTGCCGTGCTATGACCCCTCTCGCAATGGCCATGCGTGTCACTTCCTCTTCCTGCTTCATTGACCCGGAAGTTATAATATAGCCAAGATGGCAGTCCCGATTTTAAATTGAAATCGAACGAAAACTATTTGGTGTAGAACGGCAATTCAGGCATAAAATGAAAGAAGCTACAGAACGGTAAGCATCTTTCAGTACTTTGCAGTATTGGTCGGAATCTTAAAGGCATACCCATGAGAGGTGCTCGGAGTCCCTTTAAAGTGAACCTGAAATGACACACAGCATGATAAAATAAGAGACTTTTTATTTTAGGATTTTGCTGGAATTCTTAAGTCTCATATTGCAGTTAAAGGGGAACTTCAGCCTAAACAAACATACTGTCATTAAGTTACATTAGTTATGTTAATTAAAATAGATAGGTAATATAATCTCTTACCTGTTTTAAAAGAACAGGCAAATGTATGTGATTTCATGGGGGCAACCATCTTTTTCATGGGGGCAGCCATCTTTTTGGTTGAAAGAAGATGACAGGGAGCATAAGACAGTTCCATCTGCCCTGTGTCCTGATCACCCCTCCCAGCTGTGCTCGCTAGGCTTCAAATCTCAAATTCAAAATAAAAAAATTTGCACCACAACAGCAGAACGAGAACAACATCAGAAATCTCATCATGCTTTGCACAGAATCAGGAGAAAAATGCCCGGGCAGTTTTCTTCTGTGCAGCTAAAAATGAGGCTTGGGTAAGATAAACAAAGTTCTGATGCTGTGAAACTGTTAAAGAAACACCAAGCCTTTTCAGTGCTGCTGAGTAGATTTTTAGTCTGGAGGTTCACTTTAAAGGTAAGGTCCAAAATAAAAAAATGAGTTTCACTTACCTGGGGCTTCTACCAGCCCCATGCAGCCATCCTGTGCCCTCGTAGTCACTCACTGCTGCTCCAGTCCCCCGCTGGCAGCTTTCCGACCTCGGAGGTCGGCGGGCCGCATTGCGTACGTTTTTATGCATTCCCACTAGTGCAGGAACATTAACACATACATTTTTACGCATTACTGGTTCAATGCGTAAAAATGTACGCATTGAACCAGTAACGCGTAAAAATGTATGTGTTAATGTTCCTGCACTAGCGGGAATGCGTAAAAACGTACGCAATTTGGCCCACCGATCTCCGAGGTCGGAAAGCTGCCAGCGGGGGACTGGAGCAGCAGTGAATGACTACGAGGGCACAGGATGGCTGCATGGGGCTGGTAGAAGCCCCAGGTAAGTGAAACTCATTTTTTTTATTTTGCTTGGCCCTTCCCTTTAAGGTTAATGGTCTAGGTCCACTCCACAGACTAGATTCTCTCACTGGAGGCGACTCCTGTACTTTATGTTTGTAGAGTGTTCCTAAACATGAGTAAAGACTTGCTGAATTTTTCTCCTCACTTCTTACATGCTGTCAGACATGCTTCTCGGTAAAGATGAGGAGGACCAGTTCATGCAATGAAAAGCTGTTCCCTGCATGTATGGGGGCCTTGGCCCGCAGTAAAGTGGGTTAAGTCACCTTTGTGGCCACTTCTTGCCATTGTGCTGCACATCACTCTGGATAGTATACTGGTTAAGGGCACCACCTTTGGCATGGGAGAACAGGGTTCTAATCCTGGCTAGGGTCAGTACCTATTCAGTAAGGCGTTCAAGACAAGACTCCCTAACACTGCAGGGTGGCCTCCCGAGTGCATCCCAGTGGCTGCAGCTCTTGAGCACTTTGAGTCCGACAGGAGAAAAGTGCTATTCAAATGTTTGGATTATCATTATTATTTTCCGACACTTCCACCTTTACGACTGGAAGTTTGGCTGTTGAAGTGGAAATGTCAGGAAGTTGGAAAGCAGCGTGCAGTGCAGTGGGGGAAAAAAACAGTTATCCTATCACGGGGCAGGCATAAAGGGCGCCGGACATCTGGACACCACCATAGGCTGTAATGTAAATCATGGCTATAGCGGCACTCAGAGGATAATTTGGCCGCTGGCAAAAGAAGGAGCCCAAATTATAGGAAAAAAACAGTGCAATTTGCCCCTAGCAGTAGCTGGCAGCCAAATTGCATCTTTCCCAAGTCCAGGGCAGCCTGGAGGGAGAATAGTAATTAACGCTGGGAAATTTGCAAGACCAGGGTGAGCAGATTAACGGCTTCACCCTGCACCCAAGTTTTTCAGCACCGTTTTTGGATGTATGCCTCCCATCATGCTACATGTCACTTCAGGGCCACTGTAGCTCAGTACGCATTGGGAATTAGCCACAGCCAAATATAGTAATATCTATCTGTTTGTGCCTGTTTTTACCATGTATTATTCAAGCCTCTGTGGTGCTCACTGCAGTGAGGGGATTGTCCATTATACAGAAAGCCACTGAGGAGAATCCCAATATTCCCAGCTCTCTGGTACCACAGTGCGGTCACCCATCAGCAGAGATCTCTGTAGGGACATGGCTGACAAGAGTTGGGGCTGTACACGATGCAACGTGACGTCACCCCAGGGATGCTCAGCTGGTGGAGCTGTGGCAGAGAGGACAGAAGCTGTAAGCAGCAATCTCTCGGTCCTGGACTCCATGTTTGCACACGCTGCACATCCAGAACTGGTACTCGGTGATGGGTCTTCCTGAAGCAATGCATGTTGGGAATTTTCCTTCCCCACTGATGGGAAAAACAAAATAATTACAATTAGTAAAACTAATGATAGCTGCATCTTTTTGAAAAAAAAACAAAAACAGGGATAGTATGGTGATCAGAGGTACCAGACAGGTATCTGGGAGGGAAGCAGACTGAAAATAGGAGGTAAAGCATGCAGGGCAGTGTTGAACTAGTGAGAACTACCTAAATGTGTAGAGTCAGCATCCCCATAGATCTGCCAGGAAGCTTGTGTAAAATGGCCCTTAATTATATAGTCTATTAATCTTACAGAGCCATAGCATACAGTATATCTTGTTACAGATTAGCTTGGCCTTCATTAGTGCACAACATGAAATTATATTTAACATATGCAGATAGTCCCCAACTTGCTAACACCCGACTTACAAACGACCTATCAATACAAACGGTTGAAACTTGATGAGGGGGGCGGAGCCAGCGCTCGATGCAGCTAGACGTGTTCTAACTGAGCTCCTGCACTGCCGCTTAAATCCGGGGCTAAAATCCTCTACCACTCTATTTTTGCTCATAGCAGACCACCCGGATTCAGCAGAGAGACACCCCTGGGATACTTTTATCGCAATGCCGAGAGAAAAGAATCATCAAACGCCGGCCGAGAAGCTTGCACGTTTCCAGCGGCCTAGTCCCCAAGATGGCGGCGCGGCCTGCAGCCATGAAACAACTATAGCCGAGACGCATGAAGACAGCTCATCCAGCGATACCGAGGCTCCACTACTGGTACCGATTGCGGAGGGGGAACAACCCACCCTGGCTGTCATATATGCTAACCTTCTAGCAGCTATAGCCGAGTCCAAGACTTGCCTCACGTCCAAGATTGAGGAAATGCGGGTGGAGGTAGGCTTCCTGAGACAGGACTTAAGCAACCTGCGTCAGCGAACCACAGAGGCAGAAACCAGAATCTCTACCCTAGAGGACCAAATGAAACCGGTCCCAGGACAAATCCTAAGCCTCCAATCATCAGATACAGCTACCTGGGAAAAAATAGACGACATGGAAAATCGCCTTAGGCGCAATAACGTTCGCCTGATCGGATTACCAGAAAGGGAAGAGGGGACCAATCCTGAAGCTTTCATGGAACAATGGGTGAAAAACGTTCTTGGCACAGAGGGCCTTTCTAACGCTTTTGTAGTAGAACGAGCCCACAGGATTCCAGGCCGCGCACCACAACCAGGCGCTCCAGCAAGGCCTTTCATCGCACGCTTTCTCAACTTCAGGGACCGGGATATCGTCCTGAAACTAGCACGAGAAAAGGGAGATATTTTCCATGGGAACGTTAAAATCCAAGTCTTTCCGGACTTCTCGCTTGCACTACAGAAACGAAGGGCTACATTTTTTGATATAAAAAAGAGGCTTCGGGACAAAGACGTTCCTTACTCTATGATCTACCCAGCCAAATTACGAATCATACACGACGGCAAAACCCACTTTTTTGATAACCCTAAAGGTGCACTACAATTCTTCGAACAGAACTTCAAGGACCGTTAAGTATCATTCTGTTTTTTTTTTTACAACTTTCTCCTTTTTGCACTGTACTGGGTTACACTGGGGACACGGATGCTGTTTGTCTATGCCCTTCCTTGATGCCTATGCAGAAATCGCTTTTATGCACGGATTTCATATGCAATCCAATACACTATTGAGCTATAGATTATAAGTCTTATTTCTCTCTCTGTTGGAGTTTTCTCCTTCACTATATATCCTTTCTCTACAGGGTTAATTAATATGGAATCGGTCTACTGTTTGCATTATATATGTATGCTTTGCTTTTAGTGGCATTTATATGCAATTGCGGCTTAACAGTGAGCCATGCTGCATACCCCTGCAAGTGGAGTAATCCACAAGTCAACCAGCAAACTTGCTGCAGGCAAGCAATCTTTTCTTAGGTTATATGTTTCTTATATTTTCATTTACTGCCTGCAGGTGCTATGTACACTATATGCATATCTGTCTGATTTTGCACTTAACCACATTTTCTCCTCTAGGTGGGAAATGTATACTGTAGTTAGGTTTAGTAGATACATGTTAGTTTTGGGGGTTAAGAGAACAAGAATAATATGGAGGTGGCTTTATTATATACATGGGTGTGATTTAATGAACCGTGGCTCTGAGACTGACCTAAAAAATATCTTCCAACTGCCAAATAGGTAAGAGCCTTAAGATTTTATCATGGAATGTGCGGGGGCTGGGCACCACAATGAAGCGGAACTTAGTTTTTACCTATGCTAAAAAATATGACCCAGATATCCTAATTCTCCAGGAAACCCACTTAACTCTTGAAACCATACCTAGAATCCGGAAACACTGGGTGGGCTGGTCCCAGCATTCAGTATTCACCTCTAGTTCGAGAGGGGTATCGGTGCTGGTGCACAAACGTCTAAAATGGGAACCGTTATCCTTTAAATTAGATCCAGGGGGAAGATATATATATATATTCATGCAAAAGCTGACTCTCTCACTTTAAAACTATTAGCTGTATATATACCCCCATCCGCTTCATTGGAGGTGCTTCGCCCAGTTATCCCTATGATACTAAATGATGGCCAAACTCATGTGCTATGTATAGGTGATTTTAACTGCACTATGAATGATGAGAGGGACAGGTTTCCATGCACTGCTAGCAGACGGACTCAGAGGTCCACACCTCTGGCAGATTGGTCGAGGTCTCTGGACTGGTCAGATGGATGGCGCATCCTTAATCCAAACTCTTGTGCATTCTCTTGTTATGCGCCTGCTCAGAAATCGCTATCCCGAATCGATTTGGCACTAGTTAATACTGAAGCACTTCATATACTAAGAAAGATAGAATATTTAAATAGAGGAATCTCAGACCATTCCCCTTTATTGATATCCTTATCAACCTCACAAGAAATCATACGACCAACATGGAAATTGAATCCCTTCTGGCTAAGTCTTTTTCCACAACCAGATCGCACAATAGAACAAATTACGGATTATTTCTCCATGAATATAAACACTAGTGCTGAACCGATAATATGGGAGACATTCAAGTGCTATCTGAGAGGATGCATACACTCTACAATCTCTTATATTAAGAGGGAGGCCAGTGCAAAGGAAAATGACCTAAATGTTCTGAACTAGAACAGAACTACATTAATGACCCGTCTGACCGGTCCAGAAGAACCTGGCTGCTAGCACAACGTGAATTAAATATTTTTTTAAATCACAAGTCCAAACAGAAAATATTTTTCACAAGACAGTCCTATTTCGAAAATGGAAATTTTACCGGTCGCTTGCTAGCTCAAATGGCTCACGGACATAGAGAGTCTGCAACGATTACAAATATTCAAAAGCAGGACGGGTGCCTGGTCCGGACCACTCCAGAGATACTGAAAGCCTTCACTCAGTTCTATAAGAAGTTATATACCTCTCAGATAGACACATCTACAGATGACATGAAATCATACCTAGCTGACTGCCAATTCCCCAGTTTATCTGAGGAACAAATTAAATCCCTTGATGCCCCCTTCACTTTAGATGAGATAGATGTAGCTATTAACTCTCTGCAATCCAATAAGGCCCCAGGCCCTGATGGATTCCCAGTAGACTTATATAAAAAATACAGAGAAAGTTTAACACCAGCGCTTCTCAACCTATTTTCCTCAATCAATTCGTCCTGGGAAATCCCAGACAGTTGGAATGAAGCCACCATAATAGTTTTATTGAAACCGGGTAAGGATCCACTTCAATGCGGGTCATACAGGCCGATTTCCTTACTAAATTCTGATTATAAGATTTTTACAAAACTCCTCACAAATAGGCTACATAAATGCATCCTAGATATAGTCCATCCAGACCAAACTGGATTTATGCCAGGAAAAAGCACTTCAATAAATATAAGACGTACATTGGTTCATTCTCAGATTCAACACAATGTAACAGGGGACAGGGCTCTGGTATCTTTGGATACTATGAAGGCTTTCGATTCCATAGAGTGGGATTTCCTGCTTGTATGTCTGGAGAGGTTCGGATTCGGCCCCAACTTTACTAATTGGATAAGGGCCCTATACAGATCCCCAAAGGCCAGAATTGGTATCAACGGTCAGGTGTCAGAATACTTTACTTTACAACGCGGAACTCGCCAAGGGTGTCCCCTTTCCCCGTATTTATTCTCCTTGGCTATTGAAGCCCTAGCAATTAAAGTAAGGTCCTCCCAGTTACTAAGTGGTTTAACACTAGGCTCTTACACAGACATTATCGGCTTATATGCCGACGATGTCATATTATATCTAGAAGATACATATTCCTCACTACGGGAAGCTATGTCTATCATCAATACTTTCAGCCTATACTCTGGACTACGTACAAACTGGGACAAATCCTGTATTATGCCCTTAGACAAAGAGACTATTAGCCTTACAATAGATGAATGCCCCCTGCAAATTGTGAATCAGTTTAGATATCTTGGAATTATAATCACTAAATCACCCAATGATTTCTATAAAGCTAATATATTCCCATTAATACAAGAGCTTTCTGACAAATGCAAAATATGGGGGAAACTGCCTTTAGCAGTAATAGGTAGAGTAAATATTCTCAAAATGATCTCTCTTCCAAAGATTTCATATATTATGCAACACTCTGCAATCCCAATTAAAAAATCCTTCTTTACTAAATTAAACAGTATAATCTCTACATTTATTTGGGGAGGTAAGAGAGCGAAAATAAGGTTACAATCACTCATGAGGCCCATGGACGAGGGAGGGTTGAGCCTCCCGGACTTCTACCTATACTACATGGCAGGTCAGCTTAGGTTTTTACAGTCATGGATGCCAGGTCAAACTCCTATTCCATCAGAAGCTCTTTTGGCAGAGTATGCTCCAAATAAAAATTTGTTCACTCTACTGGAGTCAGGTGCAAAAGGGACTATTTACCCTCTCACTCCTTTACATAAATTGGCCCTACAGGTGTGGAGAGGCGGCAAGAATATATATAAATATAAGGAAATACCTCCAGAAACCCCACTTTGGTTTAATCCTTCACTGCCACATCTATTATCTCTTCCAGATCCTACTTTCTGGCAAACTAGAGGATTACATAACTTAGTTCATGTGACCTCCAGCAGTCAAGAATTTCTGTCCGCAACAGAAATTGCCCGTACATATCAGGTGCCCAGCCCCGCACTACTTAGAATTTTCCAACTCAGACATGCTCTCATAGCACAATTCGGCAACCTGCGAATACAAATTTCAGAATATCCACTAATAGGTGTCCTTAGGACACAAGGTATACAGGGACTAATTTCTTACCTTTATACTCACCTTTTAAATGCCAAAATAGACTGCCAAACAATCTCAGGAATAGCCAAGTGGGAATTAGGTGGTATAGTAATCGAAGAAGATGAATGGGATGATTTTTTTCTATCGGTCAGATTGTCTTCTGTAGCTGCACACAACTGGTTGATTCAACTTTATATATTACATCAAGCCTACTGGTCTCCAGCTTCAATGTATAGCAAAAAACTTAGGGATAATGACAACTGTCCGAAATGTGGCAATACTAACGCAGATTTCATTCATTTAATTTGGTCGTGCCCAATACTAGGAGATTTTTGGAATCAAGTTATTAATACTTTGTCCGCTTTTTGTGACCATCCACTAACAATATCCCCTAAACTTTGCTTATTTGGCCTGATGGACGAAATAGAAGGTCAACACCACCATCGGATATTTATCCGGGAATCTCTATTTCTTGCAAGGAAAACAATAGTTCTAAGGTGGCTATCTCCTGAATCACCACAGATATCTCAATGGAAAGCTTTAATTTTAGAGACCATACAATTTGAAAAGGTGGTATATTCACATCGAAATTGTCCCAATAAATTTGAGAAGGTGTGGAGCAATTGGCTAGAGTCTCAGAGCACGGTATAATAACAGCCACTACACAACAACTATTTCTTTCACAGTTGTTTGGAGATGTTATCTCCAAATGACTGGGAATTCTACTCTCTATAGTACACCCCCAATATTCGTTTGAACTAAGGTTAGTTAGTAGTTATTGTAATGTTAAGTTTCCTTTAAGTAAGAGGTCTCCACCAGAAATGGACCAACCAGACAATGAGGATCTCTATATTTTATTCTGTAATGTATTCTTGAATCGAATAAGTAAAGAACAGTGACAATTAATATCATATGTCTGATATGAGCAATGGATATGGTCATATGTCTACTCAAATTGATATGCTACGTATGTATCTTTTAATAAGTATGTCTATAATTCCATGAATATGGTGTAACATGTGGTCACTGTGATATACATGTTGTATATATATGTTTCTATAATAAAACGAATTAAAAAAAAAAAAACAAACGGTTGAAACAAGTAAAATAAAAAAAACCATGAAGACCTTGTAGTTTTTGAGAAAATCGATTACAAAAAATGGTTTTTAAACTGGTAAAATTACATTTTGCTGTGGTACACTGGGGGACAAAGGTGACACGGTGGCTTCGGGGGGACACTGGAGGCACAGGGGGCATAGTGGAGGTACAGGGGACAGAGATGGCAGTGTTTCAACTTATTGACAGATCCAGTTAGAATAGATTGAGGTTAAAGTGGAGATAAACTTTTACATATTGCATAATGTGTTCCTTTCATATAGTTTATAGGGCATTCCTTAAGCTAAATACTTTGTTTTGTTTTAATACTCCAATTCCCTATAAACTAAACTAGCCTCACCCACAGCTTCTCCAGAGAGCCTTGACACTCTTAGTCTTAGTAGCAAGGGCTTATGGGAGCTCAGTCTGGGCAGGAGGAGGAGGAGGTTACTAGCCAGAGATTTCAGAGGCAGAAAGGAGGAGGGGGGAGGGAAGTTTTCACAGGCTGAGGGCTGGAGATGCTATCAGCTTGCCTGTGCTTAATGTGACAAACATAACATGGCCGCTCTCATTGTATCACAGGAATAAATAATCATAAACTGTTGAAGCTGTTTGCAGCTAGATTTGCTGTGTAAACTATCTAAACATTAGATTAGATATATAGACAAGTTACTTGTTATAGTCAGTTTTTCATCTCAGATCCGCTTTAATAACGAGCCTACAGTCCCTATTTCATTTGTTAACAGGGAACATTACATCTAAGATTGCGCAATTCTTTTCTCCCCAAATACCCCACTTACTCCCCTCCCCCCAATTCTGGGGAAGATGTGGGTAGATGTGAGAGTCAGGGGCGCGAGTTGATTGGGTTGCCAGCTGACTGGGCCACGTGCTCAATCTACTGGCCGTGAGGGATCCAGGATACTCCATTCCTCTGCCCGGACTGCCACTGCACTGCCGATCAAGGCCCACATGCTCTCTCAGGACTCACCATTGCTGCCCGGCCTGCCACGCCACCGCTGCCCGGTGTGCTCCTTGTCACCGCTGGGGAGAACCAGGACGCTCATCGAGCCCACCGCTGCTGGAAGTATCCCACAACACTGCCGCTGTCGGATCCACTCTCCACCACTGCTCCCCATCACCGACCTTGTATTTGCCAAAACCTATTCCTGGTACAAGCCCCATTGTACTTGGAAGTAAAATCTGCTTCTGATTCCGACTATTGTACACTACTATATATTTAAAACTATAAGTAGACTGCAATATATACTTTTACCACTAGATGGCTCTAAGTTAAATGTAATGATAAACTAAACGTACTCTGAAAATAGAAAGGCACCGTTTATAAACAATAGCCAAGTGGAGCAAAAATGTAAAAAGTGCTAATGACTTTGGAGAGGAGTTCTTCAGGGTCATAGCAATAGATAACGCAGACGCAGTCACAATATACACAAAAGAATTAACAAAAAGGCTTTACTGGTCTATGCTGCAAAAGCGAGGCTCATATCACGCAGAGTTGTAGAGTCTGTTGCTAGCAAAGTCAGGGATGTGGTGACATCAACAAGCTTTGTTCAGCTCCCCAAAACCATAAGAGGCACGCAAGAGGCAAACTATATTACCCAACTAAATGAATGCTGAACAACCCACTTCCACACTCCTAACATCCCCCCCATACTCCCCTCCAATGGTTTGTATTTCAGGGTCATGTGACTGCAGTCCATGGAGCCGCAGCGCCTTCCAGCCACTTTGGCTCTAATTGAAGCCACCACAACTCCTCCCTCCCCCAGCCTTCTGCACTACAGCCCAAAAATCCTTGCATCACTCCCATACCCCTAAAAGTCACTTACTGAAAACCACATCCCCTGCTACTTGACATCCTAAGGGAAAGGATTATAGCTGTAACAGCCATGCCTCCCATCCAATCATTGGCAAAGGGAAACAGCATCTAGGAGACTGCATTGTGTATAGATACATCACAGAGCCCAAGCACGGCCCAGTGTCCACAGCCTATTGAATACATTTTATTCCCCAGATAAATATCACTTAACAGTATGAGCCGCGCGTCAGTGTAATCCGGGCACAGCAGGACATCTTCAGCCACTATATTCTCAGTGTCCGACAGAGACCTCTGTACTGCTCCCTTATTGGCGCCCTCTGATGACCTGCGTTGCACATGCGCAGGGGTCATGTGGTGAACCAATAAGGAAGCAGTACCGAGGTCTCTGTTGGACACTGAGAATATAGTGGCTGAAGATGTCCCGCTGTGCCCGGATTACACGGATGCGCGGCTCATGCGGGGACAAAAAGACAGAAGGGGTGCATGCATAAGCGATCTTATTAGGACCTACTGCCATGCCTCCCGGGGAGTTAACACCAATCACGCTGCTGCTGGAGCCGCTTGGGGGACAAGCCGGCAGATAACCCACAGGCATTGCAGATGATTGCAGCGGCTGCTGCTATGCCACCCAGGGAGTTGTACAAGCTGGTCGCACTGTCGCTGCTCGGAGGGACAAGCTGGACAATGGACACTGGCATACAGATCACTGCAGCAGCTGCTGCTATGCTGCAATGGAACACCGCTGGATAACTCTGTGCTGCAGCTGACACAATGCCCGGACAGGTATATTGTTACATTCGGACTATAAGACGTAGTAACTTTTTCGCCCCACTTTTGGGGGAGAAAAAGTGCGTCTTATAGTCCAAAAAATATGGTATTTATTTTATTTAAGCCCACCTCGGGCTCTCCTTAAAGAGGAACTATAGCCCAGTATTGAACGTCATCCCCAACAGTAAAGTAGCTGATACCCCTTTCCCATGAGAAATCTTTACCTTTCTCGAATAGATCATCAGGGACGTCTGTGCATCTGATACTGAGGTAAAACACCTCCGACAGTGTGATGTCAGGACCATGGCCTTTACAGTTTTCTTTCTGTGAATCTCATTGCATTGTAAAAAATAATGTCGGTTTCCAACTGCCAAGCAGTATCTCCCTCTGTGCATGTATATATATACTGTACATTAAAAAAAAAAACAACCTTCTACACTATCACACTGTAAGTGGGTGTGTTTAGAGATAATGGTGGTTTGTGCTTTCTGTTTTTCCCCAATTGTCTTCCAGCAGCAAAGATGATGACTGGCATGCTCATGGTAGATCAAACAACAGTTACAAATTACAGAGCAAATATCAATCATTTTTTGATCTATCTTCTATTTTTTTTTACTTTTAACTTTGCAATGTATTAATTGATTTGTTTCCCCTTCTACTATCTTTCGGTAAAGTTCCTCTGTAAACGACCGGACATACTGCTAATGTTTTGGTGTCTGATAGAACTGGGCACCTTCAGATGTCTCGTGGAGTCCATACCTGATGGGTCAGAGCTGTTCTTCCACCATAAGGGTGACCTACACAACAATAAACAGGTGGATTCAATGTCTTGACTAGTCAGTGTTTGTGTTCATGCCACATATACAAACCTCTCTGGGAAAACGTCCGCCTCAGGCATCCGGTTGTCTTTTGGGCTGTGTTTTGTGAAGATTTCCAGGGCAAGATCTTCATATTGCTGTTTCTGCTCAGAGCTCAATGTCTCTAAAGATTCCAGTTTAATAAAGGCCTTGGAACAGGTACCGAACGCCCGGTTAGCACAGGCACAGAGCGCCAGCAGGGAGTAGATCTCCACGACGGGAATTATATCTTCATAATCTCTCAAGTGGAGAGCTGGAGGACGCAGATGTGAGAAAAACAAGACATTAGTGTGCGTCACATACTGGAGGGAGTTACATACTTCCTGCACTGCTGAAGAAATAGACAAGTAGGTACACAGTCCAGTTATGGTCATGTCTAGGAGAACTCATAACGTAAGTAAGTCTCTGATTTGCTGGTCATGATGTGCTAAAGCATGATGTGATCACTGCAAATCAGAGCTTTTCCAAATCTATCAGCTGATCAAACAAATCACATGCTTCTCCATGAGTTCTCCTAGACATGACCATCACTAATTCAGTTATCATATGGGAATGCAATCTATGGGTTTTTAAAACAGAGGGAGGTGGGTGTGTGTGTGTGTGTGTGTGTGTGTGTGTAGTGTGTGCGTGTGTGTGTGTGTGCGTGCGTGCGTGTGTAGTGTGTGTGTGTGTGCGTGCGTGTGTGTGTGTGTATGGTGTGTGCGTGTGTGTGGTGTGTGTGTGTGTGTGTGTTTTGTGTGTGTTTTGTGTGTGTGTGTGTGTGTGTGTGTGTGTGTGTGTGTAATTACCTTCTTTACTGCAAATCGCAGCTTTTATAAAAGGTTGCGATTTTTGGCAAAAAAAGGTAAATTTCGGTGCTTGATAGAATCATGGGTGCCGATGCATGCCGATATGCAAATTGCAGCATTGTCATAATTTGCAATGCCTCAGTTTGCATATCCACATGCCTTAGCACCTGTGATTTTATCCAAAGTTTACCTTCTTTGTAGCAAATTGTGGCTTTGCGGTGGGGGTAGGTTAAGATTTGGAGCGGGGATGGTTAATTGTTGGGGGGGTGGGGGGGTTGTTAAGTGTTAGGCATAGGTAGAGGGAGGTCTTAGGGTTAGGCATAGGTAGAGGGAGGTCTTTGGGTTAGGCATAGGTAAAGGGAGGTCTTAGGGTTAGGCATAGGTTGAGGGAGGTCTTAGGGTGAGGCATCGGTAGAGGGAGGTCTTAGGTTTAGACATCGGTAGATGGAGGCCTTAGGGTTGGACATTGGTAGAGGGAGGTCTTCGGGTTAGGCATCAGTAGATGGAGGCCTTAGGGTTAGGCATCGGTAGAGGGAGGCCTTAGGGTTGGACATTGGTAGAGGGAGGTCTTAGGGTTAGGCATCGGTAGAGGGAGGTCTTAGGGTTAGGCATCGGTAGATGGAGGCCTTAGGGTTGGACATTGGTAGAGGGAAGTCTTAGGTTTAGACATCGGTAGAGGGAGGGTCTGTGTTAGAGAAGGGTTAGGTTAATATATTGCAAAATATCTGTAAAGATTACCGATATTTTACTATTGGAATAAAGTGGTAGATTATTGGTCATTTTACGGATATGCTACTAGCAGCAGTCCCCTGCCCCCTTTTTTCCAGGTGCTTTTTTGACATTTATGTGGTGAGAGTTGTTTAGAATCCAGTCAATGCCCCCGAGTCGGATTATGTTCTGTTCAGCAGTAGCCTAGCTTGTTGTCTGCAGCCACTGCTATACTCACCTGTCCTCATGGCAGCATCCACATAGCCCTCATAGAGCTGCCTCTGAGCCAGCAGGAAGAAGTGATAGGCTTCAGCCCCTCTCCAGGCATTGTCAATGACCCGATTATCAGACAACAGACTATCTTCCTCCAACAGTCCAGCCAGTGCTGATGTAGCCTGGAAAACAACACTCAGCATTACACTTGTATGCATCTTACTACAGCCTATAAACTATAAAAGAAGGTGCGATTCACAAGTGCAGCATTCAGTTATGTGCATATGGGACCCTTCTCAGCACAGAATGTATGCTTATCAGTGGCGGCTCCAGCTTCATATTTTTTTTGGGGGGGCACGATGGCTGGCTGGTAGATCCCATCTGGGTGATCAAAATCGATGTTTGTATGGCAAACTTTGGATATTTTTTGCCTAACGCAAATGATAAAATTCAGGCTAACTAGTTCAGCAATGATAGGATCCAAATGTAAACATCACAAAGGCTTTTGAGCAGAGCAGATTGTCCAAATGATGGTGCTACTACTGAAGAAAAGTTACCAACAGATGTACTTGGCAAGTTTGCTGGAAAGCTTTTTAACCATTACTTGGTAGCAAGCTGCTCCTGTGAAGACAGATCACAGACAAATCATTCTAGCCCCCAGCCTGTGTCTCACGACTCTACAAGCAAGGGGAGGGGGAACAGGCAGGAGGGAGTGAAACACTGTGTGTGTAATTCCTTATCTTATTAGCTAAGCATTGCTGGAGACTAGAGCTTGTATTTTATCCTGATTCAAAACTTCCGTTCTGTACAATACAATCTCTAGTTTATTGGAAATGTTAAAAGAAAAACAGTAAGCTTTCGGAGATTGACTGAAGAGGAGGCAGAGCTACTGCACACAGCTCTGCCTCCCCCGGGCAGCAAAATCTACCACTTGCAAAGTCATAGAACTTTGTTGTCCTATTTTAGGGGCAGAAATCGTGATCGCTCCGAAATCTGGAGTGATCTTTTTAGTCTGATTGGATTGCTTATCATTTCCCTCTCTGTTGGTGAACCGGACGGTAAGCCCCCGAACAATCGGTTCCAACTGATCAGAACAATCAGATCAGTTGGTCTATTGTTCGGGAAACTGGATCATTAAAGTGGACCTGAACTCAAAACTTCCTCTCTGCCCTAAAAGATAAGCAACAGCATAATAACCTTTAAAGAAAAATATTTCTTAGTTACAGCCGATAGAAATCCTGCAATAAATCTGCAGTGTGTCTACTTCCTGCTTTCATGGAAGCAGACTTAAAGGGAACCTACACTGAGAGGGATATGGATGTTTCCTTTTAAACAATACCAGTTGCCTGGCAGTCCTGTTGATCTCTTTGGCTGCAGTAGTGACTGAATCACACACCTGAAACAAGCATGCAGCTAATCCAGTCTGACTTCAGTCAGAGCACCTGATTTGCATGCTTGTTCAGGGGCTGTGGCTAAACGTATTAGAGACACAGGATCAGCAGGAAAGTCAGGCAACTGGTATTAATTTAAAAGTAAAAATCCACATCCTTCTCAGTTTAGGTTCCCTTCAAGGAGCCCATACACTGGTTGATCTCAGCCATCGATTGATTGGAAATCGATTCTGTTGAATTAGCCGATCGGTCTGCGGCCGATTTGATCTATCTGACTGGGTGGAAAATCTAGGTTGATCTGCTGCTGGTAGCAGATCCATGGCCCACAGAGTTGCATTGGGTCTAATGATCCAATAATGCATTTAGATCTATTTCCAATAGCTTTCATTCTGAAATCTATTGGAAATCTGTTGCCAGTGTGTGGCACACATCAGATAGATTCCTGTCAGATTCGACTTGACAGGCATCGGACAGAAATCTATCTGATGGTCGAATCTGCTGCAAATCTATAAGTGTATGGCCACCTTTGGGGTTATCGTCCTGTGTTTACAAATTAGCTGCTCTGTAGAGGCAGCCAGCTAACACAGCTGAGAGATCTAATTACATTTGCGATTAGTCACAGATGAGGGGGAATTAGACAGGCTAAACTCTCTAAATACATACAGGGTGCATTTCTCTGTGTTTTCCTGCTGTCCTGTAAGAGTTCAGGTCCACTTTAATGGGCACCAGAAGTTCTAGCTTCATGATGTCCTATTAGCACTCATGCAGTCATAGCTGTGCTGTCATACCTCAGTCTGCTTCCCCTTCAGCTTGCCTTTCTGTGTGTTCTTCACCTGGCTGTGGTATTGCTCCACCAGTAACGCTGCCAGTACATACAGCTTCTTCACACGCAATGGCTTCGCCCGCTTCCTGGCCTCTTCATCAGCAATCTGGT
This sequence comes from Hyperolius riggenbachi, assembly GCF_040937935.1. NCBI lineage: Eukaryota > Metazoa > Chordata > Amphibia > Anura > Hyperoliidae > Hyperolius > Hyperolius riggenbachi. Next base: position 81,789,903 of record NC_090649.1, on the reverse strand, counting down.
ACACAGAACATTAACACCTAGTAAGTCATCTACAAGGGAAGACTGGAAAGGTGACCAAGTAAGCCACTGCTCCCTGTGTTCCGGGATTAATAGCCACACACTCATGCAATCTTTTATCAGCTCAATAGGAATGATTCACAAAGCTTCTTCACCTGTTTTCCTTTGTTTTCACCTTATTTATGTTACATGTTTACGCTCCCAATGAGCAAAAATATAATATAATTAAGGTAAGAGAAGTAATATTGAAACAAAGTTAACCAGAAACTACTTTGAGTGATTATTTTGCGTGTAAATGAGCTGAAAAGTTATTTTTACCCATTAGGTCAGTGATCTGCAAACTTGGCTCTCCAGCTGTTAAGGAACTACAAGTCCCACAATGCATTTGCCTTTATGAATCATGACTGTGGCTGTCAGACTCCTGCAATGCATTGTGGGACTTGTAGTTCCTAAACAGCTGAAAAGCCAAGTTTACAGATCACTTCATTAGGTGAGAAATAAGTCATTTATGAGACGTTTTGTGAATAGAGCCCAATGAGTCAGATCTGACAACCACTGACCAACATGTAAATGACTGCTCTGCAAGTGACTGACTTTAACTACTTTAAGACCGCCTCATGCCAATGGGCGTGACCGCGGCGGCAGTCCCAAGACCGCCTAACGCCAATTGGCGTCAAGTCCTGGGGCTGCACTTTGCAGGAGATCACACACAGGCTGCGCGCGCATCTCCTGCTCGGGGGGCGGAGCTCCACTCCGCATTCAGTCTCCGAGCGTGAGACTGTTAGACGGCGTAATCGCTGTCTATTTACGTAGTACAGCGATGCAATCGGCAGCAGCGCTGTACTGGGGACAGCCATGTGACACGGCTGTCCCCTCCTTAGGCTGGGCCGTGATCGGCTGTCATAGGCTGAAGCCTATGACAGCCGATCACCCCGATTGGCTGGCGGGGGAGGGAGAGAGTGCGCATAGGAAAGGAAATAAAAAAAAAAAGGAAAATTTATTAAAAATAAATAAAATAAATATTTATAAAAAAACAAACAAACAACTGTGGAGCGATCAGACCCCTCCAGCAGAGCAATCTGTTGGTGGGGGGAAAGGGGGGTGGGGGGGGGGAAATCACTCGTGTGCTGTGTTGTGCGGCCCTGCAGTTTGGCCTTAAAGCTGCAGTGGACATTTTAGCAATAAGTAGCCTGGTCTTTAGGGGGGGGGGGGGGGGTTACCACTGTGGTCATCAAGTGGTTAAAGGGGTTATGTGGCTGTAAATAAAAAGAAAAAGTGTCACTTACCTGGGGCTTCTAATGGCCCCCTGCAGATAACCTGTCCTGTGCCGTCACTGAAGAATCCTCCATTCCCCACCACGGGTCACCTTCCAATTATTTGTCTAATTAGATGAATGTTACTGCGGCTGCACGGCCATGCGTGTCCTCGCTCCCGCTTGCATCTCCAGGAGCTGGCTGCGCAGGCACAATACGACGTTTTCTCAGCCACAGAACCCCTTTAAAAATGTTAAGTTTCTTCTTCAGGCATGATACAGAACTGGATCACAACCGTATCAAGTTCTGTATCATGCCTAAAGAAGAGAAAAAGTTTGGAAAGCCTGCAAAGAAATGTTGTACAGTCAGAGGTAAAGTTTTTATGTCTTTAGGTTCTCTCCAAGACTAACACCGGACCACACGCAAATGAAATAATAGTAAGACACAAAACAGTTACAGTATTTGCATGTTTAATAAATGGCCACAAGATGGCAGCACTGATCTGTACTACAGTCAAAGGATTCGCGTTCCTGATTTACTATGAGAAGACACAGAACTGGTCTTTACTGCCCATTACAATCAATGGATTTCTTTCTTCTTTTACTAACAATATTAAAGATCTTTTTTTAACAAAGGTACTTCAGGCATAAGTATAAAAACGTGCATACACATGCTATGCTAAAAATTTGCCTCGGCTGAGATTCATGGGTGCAGGTGCCCCCCAAGGTTCCCTGGCGGTACGCAGTTTTAGAGGCTGCGTCCGCGGGAAGATTTTTTAAAATAAAACTTGCGCTATATGCTTAAGCTAGCAGTTCGCTAACTATTTATGTCTCCCAAGCCCCCCGGCACCCAACTAAACCCCCCGATCGCCGCCGGCAATATTTACCCCTCCGCAATCCCGCGAGAGCCGCAGCTTCACAATCCAGCTTCACTCGCCGCTATGGCGACAATCGGACATGACGTCATGCGCAGTCCCGATCCTCACCATAGCGAAGCCTGGAGCTGATTGGGAGGCTGCACCATTGCGGGATCCCTGGGGGGTATGTATTGCGGCGGTGATCAGGGGCGATCGGTGGGGACCGGAGGGACTTTGGGCACATGGTTAGCTAGCGGAGTGCTAGCTTATCCATGTAATACACTTTATTTAAAAAAAATCCTCCCGGGGCCATGTTTCTTTTCAATATAAGATTTACAATCAATTTATCTGATTGACTGTAACATTTGAAAACATCTGACCAATGTACCACACGCGTGTTCAATTTTTTCCCCAATTATGAAAAAAATGATTGAAGAAAAAAAATGCTTGCGCCTCTACATTACGCAATTGTTGATCTACCACACACCATACGATTTTACAAAAAATTGATCAGAAATTTCCACCACTTCCGATCAAGAAAAATTGAAAAATATAAACAAGAAATCTGATTGGAATTTTGACTCAAATAAAAAAAACAAAACAAAAAAAAAAAACTTTCGATTTTTCTGTAGAAACAATTGTTTTTATCAAATTGCTGTAAAATCGAATCTTTTTCTAGTAATCATGTGTGGCCACCTTAGAATAGACCTATTTATTAGATCAGATAATGCTAGAGGTTTGTGTGCCCTTTCACCAATGTATACGTATATGATAATATTACAAGTGGATGTTCTATATCAGGGGTCCCCAAACTTTTTAGGTCGAGGGCCGGGTCAACATGCTTGAGAATGATGGGGGGCCAGAGTATACATGAAATGATGTAGAAAACATTACATTGAACCTAGGTAATGTAAACTATTACCTATTAATACACGCAGCCCTTATGTCTCCCATTTAGCCAAATCAGATGTTATGCCCTCCAACACCGCAAGTGCAGGTAGTACGCCCCTCAACACAGCATGTGCAGGTAGTACGCCCTTCAACACAGCATGTGCAGGTAGTACGCCCTTCAACACAGCATGTGCAGGTAGTACGCCCTTCAACACAGCATGTGCAGGTAGTACGCCCTTCAACACAGCATGTGCAGGTAGTACGCCCCTCAACACAGCACGTGCAGGTAGTACGCCCCTCAACACAGCACGTGCAGGTAGTACACCCTCAACACAGCATGTGCTGCTATTGTGACTCTAACACAGCAAGTCATATGTGAGCCTTAATATCACCCAATGGCCTGCAAAATCTCACCCATCACTATGGCAACATATACAGCACAACCCTCCAAAGCATAGCATTCCTGCACAGCATTGACTAAAATGCATGTGGTTATACTTGTTACAAGTCATCCCCTCCACCTGGTAACCACTTTCCCAGCAGCCTGAAACACACTCCCCCACGCAAAGCCTTGAGTGTTCATAATACATATTTTCAAAAGTCCCTCTTTACCCAATAATCATATGAACTGCTAATTAGCAAGACACACACCACACACACCTTTTACATTACCTCTAACCCCTTCGACCATACCGGGAGGAGAACTCCCTGCAACATTTTGAGAGTGGTGGGGGGGCGGTGAAAAAGCCTCAGGGGGCCACATTCGGCCCGCGGGCCTTAGTTTAAGGACCACTGTTCTATATAGTCTTCCAGCTGTGCACTAATCAGTACTACACACTGCAGCACCTCTCCTGCCTGTTGCACACATACCTTGAATAGGAGCTTAGCACCTTCCAAGAAGTGATTAGCTTTCCGGTAAAGCTCAATTGCGTCCAGAGTTTTATTCTTTTCCAGCAAGTGTGAGGCGTACTTGGCAAGCAGCGATCCGATCTCTTTCATGTTGTGGTTTTTGGCCAGCTCGACGGCTTTGTTCCACTAAAAGAAGGAAGGCAAAATTTGCATGATTTAAATAACTCACTCCATCCTTAAAGTATACCTGTGACATGACAAGATAAATATATACACATTTAGTGCTAGCCCTACTAAGAAATTAAGAATTGTATTCTGTTTTCCAGTACAGCAAGTTAAAAAACTTGACTTGTTATTTATGCAAAAGAGCTTGTCAGCTAGCTTGTCAAATTCATCTTGTGAAATTCAGTCCGGTTTCCTGAAAAGATAATAGAAGCTAAAAGGCTGATACCTGTCAGTTTAATGGGTCATTACTTCTGCTTCTTTTTTGTCTCAAAGAGAACCCAAGCCTGACAATTTCAGTTAAATAAAACAATCCCTTACTGTTGGATCCCCACTGCTCCTGCTTGTCGACAATCTCAGGGGTCACAGCAGAGAGAAGAGGGAGCAAAGAGTGGTCCCGAGGGGACACAGAGGCGTGTCATTGAGCAAGTAGCATACCTCTGTATACCATTTGTAATGTAAAACCGCCTAGGGTACACTACAAAAGCAGAATGTGAATTCTAAACTGCAACTGTCACAGTCTGATTCAATCTTAAAAATAAAGCTATAAAACGAAAAATTATATGAAACTCTACTACTACAAATGTTCTATTTATCATCTGTACTACACATGCAACTTATTATCTCAGTTCAATAGTTTAAGACTTGTCTGTATGGGAGCTGAATAAAGATTATCATTCACATGAGTGACAAAACTATAGACCTAGAATTTTAACACGAAAATAAGAAGCTTTGTGGTTTTGTGTGATAAAGTTGACATCCGAAGTGATGGATCAGCTGATAAAATTTCCACTTTCCTTAAAAGATCACCATCATGAAAAACAGTAAAAATTAAAATACATGTATACATACATATATAAGACATACATTTCTCCCAGGGAACAATGCACTATAAAATACTATTTTTACAATGATCCTCTCTTATAGTAAGTAAAGAAATGACAGGTTTTGGACTAGTCCATCTCATCATGGGGATTCTCAATATTTCCTGTATTCTTTGCAAAACTTCTTTGCAAAACCATTCCCTTGGAAAGACTTGATGCCTTCCTACACATTTGCCCCCTATTTTGGTAGTTGGACTGAGCTACTGTCATCCAGTAAGTAATTAAAGGACAACTGAAGCGAGAGGTATACAGAGGCTGCCATATTTATTTCCTTATAGGCAATACCAGTTGCCGGGCTGCCCTGCTGATCCTCTGCACCTAATATTTTAGCCATAGACCCTGAACAAGCATGCAGCAGATCAGGTGTTTGTGACATTATTGTCCGATCTGACAAGATTAGCTGCATGCTTGTTTCTGGTGTTATTCAGACACAACTGCAGCCAAATATATCAGCAGGGCTGCCAGGCAACTGGTATTGTTTAAAAGGAAATAAATATGGCAGCCTCCATATTCTTCTCACTACAGTTGACTTAAGAAAGCAAAGAAAACCCTGAGAATTGTCCATGAGGAAACGGACTAGTCCAAAACCAGTCCGATTTATCAGATTTTTAGTACATATAGTAAGTGACAGCTTCATTAGAAAAATCTCAGTCATAGCTTATTTTCTGTAGGACAAATATCATTTTATATGAATGTATTTTAAGTTTTATTATTTTAGTTATTAGTGATCCTTTAACCTTCCTGGTGGTAAGCCCGAGCTGAGCTCGGACTATGCCGCCGGAAGGCACCGCTCAGGCCCCGCTGGGCCGATTTGCATAATTTTTTATTTGCTACACGCAGCTAGCACTTTGCTAGCTGCGTGTGCAATCCGATCGCCGCCGCTACCCGCCGATCCGCCACGCCGCAGCCCCCCCCCCAGACCCCGTGCGCTGCCTGGCCAATCAGTGCCAGGCAGCGCTGTGGGGTGGATCGGAGTCCCCTTTGACGTCACGACGTCGGTGATGTCATCCTGCCCGTCGCCATGGCGACGGGGAAGCCCTCCAGGCAATCCCGTTCTTTGAACTGGGGGGATGCAGCTGAGCAGTGGCTATCATGTAGCGAGACCTTGTCTCGCTACATGAAAAAAAAAAAAAAAAAAAAAAAAAATTTAAAAATGGCTTTGCTGCCCCCTGGTGGATTTTGACAAACCGCCAGGAGGGTTAAGTATAAGTGACAGGTACACTTTGGAATAACCTGTAGATTCACATTTATGAGCACATACAGAACCGGAGCTGTGGAATTTCACAAGCTGCTGAATAGGCCATTTACTGCTAAAGGGAAACAGCTGTTTTACAGCACATCATTCCATAGGAAAAAGCACAAAGGAGACATTGAGTCTCGGCCATCACAACACAAGCATGTGGGGCATTATGGAGGGTCCTGTCACCAGCCATGTGCTAACATCTCACCTTCCAGCCATGTCTGCAAACAGGAAGGTCAGAGGAGAGGATCCGAGGTCTGCACTGCTATGTGACGCTCAGGTCAGGGGTCTCCTGTGCAGGTCACACAGGTCAGGTAGGTTTGTATACAGACTTTACTGTTTGTGTTTGGAATGAGCCTGAGAAGACCAGAGCTTTTGTGGATGGAGAGTCTTCTGTCATGGTTGGATGGATGGTGAAGACCAACTACAGAGAGACTCTTGCTGTGTTATCTGCACTCCCCTCATTCATGGTACTGTGCAGTATAAGGTGCCCATACATCTAACGATTTTGCGGCCCGAGCCACCATTCAATAATTTTATGGACTCCAAGACTCCTTAGTCAAATACTTACCAGGGCTGTTGATTTGGTACAAAAACCATCAGACTCCAACTTCAGGTACCCAAAATAGCTCCGACTCAGACTCCTCAACTCCACATCCCTGATCTCACTTGTTCTGCTGACGTGACTGGCAGCTTCATCTGCTGTTACCTCCGTGTGGCACCAGGGTGCGTGTGCGATGTCACATCCCTGATCACTCGCCGCCGGTCTCCTCTGCATAGACGCCGATACACACGCTGCATCCTGCTAAACAGAAAGCAGCGTGTCTCAGCGTCTATGCAAGAGGAGGAGACTGGCGGCGAGTCAGCGGCGATTTGAACCAGGAACGTGAGTTCTGACTATTTACAGCGCTTCCCTGTGCTAACTCTGCAGTCGGAGGGCCGAGCACGGAGGGTGGCCCGCGGAGAGGAAGCGAGGGAGAGGTCGGGCTGCCCTCCCCGCGGCTGACTCCCCCCTCCATTATGGAGGGAGGGGGGGTACCTACCTACCCACCTTACCTATATGCACAGAAGGATCCGCAAACCAAGCAGTAGTTGGAAAACGCTGGTATTCTTTATTCAGAGATTCCACAAGGCAAGTGCAATAAAACCACAAGGTTCAACTAACGCGTGTCGGGCTCTACAATCATAGTTAAAAGTGAACCTGCAAGGGGAGGGCTTTATGTAGGTGGGAGAAGAACAAGCTCCGCCCTATACCTCAACCAGCCATCACCTTAAGGCTAGTTACACACCAGGACGTTGCGTTTAGGGGACGTTATAGGACACATAACTTGCCCCTAACGTAACGCCTGGTGCTCTCTGGTGTGGACGTCGGAGTGAGCCGCGTTGTGCAGCTCACTCTGGCGTCCGTGATGCCGTGATGCGTACTCTTGGACGCATGCGGCATCACGTGGTCCTGCCCGGCCAATCACCGCACAAAGCGGCCGCTCCAGGAAGTGAACACTGCACGTCACTGAGTGCAGTGAATATTAATTAGCCATGTGCCCGGCTGCTCTCCCCTCCTCCCCAACATGACTGAGCATGTGCAAACAGTCTAACAATGTAACGCAACGTGGGCAGTGTGAACAGCCCACTTGTGTTACATTGCTGTGCGTTGGGGGAGCGTTACAGGCTGCGCTAACGTGCGCCTGTAACGTCCCTACGTCCCTGTGTGCAAGAAGCCTAAAGGGAACATTACAAACATATACAATGTATGAATAAACAAATATACAAAATATTATAGTTAATAACAATTTTCAAAAAGCTAAAAAGTAATGTAAAAAGTCACCACTGGAAGGAACATTAAAGCCTAGGTTTTGTATAACAAAATACTCAAAAAAGGGGAGAGAAAAAGGGCACATGAGTTCTTTGTAGCAGGAATAAAGAGGGGAGCAGACATACAAATTTAGTAGTCATAAACTCAATTTAAATCCCAACGTGTGTTGAGACCCCTTGGGGTACGAGTACCCATCCTATGGATCCAAAATGCTTCTCGTCTTAAAAGTAGTTTATGAGTATCGCCACCTCTCTTAGGAATTACTATACGTTTCACCCCCTGGAAACTAAAGGAGGAAAGACTACCCTTATGCACATTTTCAAAGTGTTTAGAAACTGCCGACTTTTTAAGAGTCTTCCAATTTATGCCACAGTAGTGGTCAGCAATGCGGGCTCTCAAATTGCGGGTGGTGCACCCCACATATTGTAAGCAACACGAGGTGCAAGATATATCATAAATGACACACCTCGTGTCACAATTTACATATTGTTTAATGGGAAAGCTACCACCGGTCGCAAAAGAGAAAATAGAAGATCCTTTTTTATGACAATGGCAATAATTGCAGGTTGGAAACCCGCAAGGGTAAGATCCCACCGTAGCAAGCCATGTAGGGGTACGAGACGGCAGGGTAGACTGAAAGCAACTAGGGGAAAGAATAGATCCCAAAGTGCGTGCCCTTCTAGCAGAGAAGCGACACCCTTTCTGCAAAATGGCTTTAAATTTAGAATCTACTATTAAGACGAGAAGCATTTTGGATCCATAGGATGGGTACTCGTACCCCAAGGGGTCTCAACACACGTTGGGATTTAAATCTAGTTTATGACTACTAAATTTGTATGTCTGCTCCCCTCTTTATTCCTGCTACAAAGAAGTCATGTGCCCTTTTTCTCTCCCCTTTTTTGAGTATTTTGCTATACAAAACCTAAGCTTTAATGTTCCTTCCAGTGGTGACTTTTTACTTTACTTTTACTTTTTAGCTTTTTGAAAATTGTTATTAACTATAATATTTTGTATATTTGTATATTTATACATTGTATATGTTTGTAATGTTCCCTTTAAGGTGATGGCTGGTTGAGGTATAGGGCGGAGCTTGTTCTTCTCCCACCTACATAAAGCCCTCCCCTTGCAGGTTCACTTTTAAATATGATTAAGGGCAGATTGTAAACCCGACACACGTTAGTTGAACCTTGTGGTTTTATTGCACTTTTTCCAACTACTGCTTGGTTTGCGGATCCTTCTGTGCATACTTGTGCACTGACCTGGCTTTCCAGATCCTGCACCCACTAGTTTGGAATTTAGGGGGTTGAGCGTTTTGAACTTTGTATTTTTTGCCACCTTACCTATACTGGGGGCAGCTACCTATCTAACCTATACTGGGGGGTAGCTACCTATCTAACCTATACTGGGGAGCAGCTACCTATCTAACCTATACGGGGGGCACCTACCTACTCTAACCTATACTGGGGGGCAGCTACTTATCTAACCTATACTGGGGGGCAGCTACCTATCTAACCTATACTGGGGGGCAGCTACCAATCTAACCTATACTGGGGGGGCAGCTACCTTTCTAACCTATACTTGGGGGCAGCTACCTTTCTAACCTATACTGGGGGGCAGCCACCTTTCTAACCTATACTCGGGGGCAGCTACCTATCTAACCTATACTGGGGGGCAGCTACCTATCTAACCTATACTGGGGGGCAGCTATCAATCTAACCTATACTGGGGGCAGCTACCTTTCTAACCTATACTGGGGGGCAGCTACTTTTCTAACCTATACTGGGGGGTAGCTACCTATCTAACCTATACTGGGGAGCAGCTACCCATCTAACCTATACTGGGGAGCAGCTACCCATCTAACCTATACTGGGGGGCAGCTACCTATCTAACCTATACAGGGGGCACCTACCTAATCTAACCTATACTGGGGGGCAGCTACATATCTAACCTATACTGGGGGGCAGCTACCTATCTAACCAATACTGGGGGGCAGCTACCTATCTAACCAATACTGGGGGGCACCTACCTAATCTAACCTATACTGGGGGCAGCTACCTAATTTAACCTATGCTGGGGGGCAGCTACCAATCTAACCTATGCTGGGGGGCAGCTACCTATCTAACCTATACAGGAGGGCAGCTACCTATGTAATCTATACTGGGGCCACCTACTTATCTAACCTGTATTGGGGGCACTTACCTACCTATCTAACCTATGCTGGGGGCAACTATTCTGGCTACCTATATTAGCCCACTGCCTTACTGTTACAGTTACATTATAGTTAGCTCTGCCCATGTGATGCCATGGCCACACCCATTTTTTGTCGCTTTTTTTTGGGGGGGGGGGTAAATTATCTGCACCGGGTGTCAAATACCCTAGCTACGCCACTGGCATTACCTACATTTAAAGAGGCACTGTAGTGACATACTGCATAATAGAATTCAGTAAATTATTCAGAATACCCACTTTTATGCCAATTTTCCTGGTTTCAGCATCAGAAACACTTCCTATATCTATATATTGCTGTATATTGGTGTGCAACACTGCCCTTCTAATGATGCTTAGCCTAGGCTATTAGGCTATGCAGAATTCTCCTCCCAGAACATTCTCCCAGTAAACAAACATTCCGCACTGATGCGCCTGCCAGCACTAAAGAGGTCGCTACCTGTGATTTCAAAATGTAAATCAGGGTGGAGAGATTTTACAATGGGCAAACACTGACTAACTCACGCATAAAGTAATATTGTAAAAAGAAGAAGCAATTTGATTTGTTCTGTTATTTTCAGTATAGTTCCTTGTAAGGATGCAGCTGCGGGACCTGTGCTTACCTGATTGAGGTGCATGCAGGCGTCCACGGCGGCTTTTGGCATATTACACTTAAGGAAGGCGGCCACAGCCTGCTCACACATCCCCACTGTCACAAACATGCGGGCAATGTCCTGCAGAGAATAGAGTACATTCCATTACACAGATGGTACAGAGAATAGAGTACACGCCATTACACAGCTAAAAGGGCAATCCATTATACCGATAGTACAGAGAGAGGTTGCATACAAGATAGTACAGAGAGAGGTGAGATGTGAGCGTCTGGTTTAATGGAGTACTGACTGTTCCATGCAGATCTGGTATGTACAAGAAATACACTGATGCCATGTATAGAGTCATGATAGCTGCCACAATCCAAAGCCAGGCCCAGCAGCGGAGAAGTGTAAAGAACAATATTGTTACACGTTATAGACAAGCTGTAATTTATATGTGTTTGGGAATATTACACTTATTTACAGTATATTCTGGCGCATAAGACTACTTTTTAACCCTTGAAAATCTTCTGAAGAATCAGGGGTCGTCTTATACGCCGGGTGTCAGTGATGCCAGGTGATACGCCTTATCCTGTTACTGCCTCTCAGATCTCGCTGCTGATGGATGTAGTGAAGCGGCGCAGGCACACATGTGTGAGATCTGAGAGGCAGAGGAGGAGGTAAATAGGATACAAGGGCGGGGCCAGAAGGGTGAAAGAGGCGTGTTTTATGGGCACAGCGCAATCTATTCTTCCATACTGCTCTGATAAACAGTAGAGCTGACCAATCCGCTTAGGGAGAGTTGACCAATCCAACCAGTCAATCGTCTATATACTGTTATATACTGGGTACCACATACAGTACAGCACTAGTATCTGTTCATATATAGCATCACTATATGTTTTGTTTTATTTGGTGTGCGTTGGAAGAGGGGTAGTATTATACGGCGAATATATCCCAAACTCTATATTTTAACTGAAAAAGTTGGAGGGAAGGGGGGGGGGTCATCTTATTCGTCGGAATAAATGGTATATGGTGTGTGCATCTATCTGTTAGCATTCATTGATTTAAATTATCATTAGCACCCGAATGTCAAATAAAATGTAAAATCAGGCCGATGATATAAGTACTAGTTAATTACTTTTGTTATTAGTTTGGAACTAAAAATAGAAAAAAACAAAACAAAACAGATTGGTGGGAAATTTTGAAGAGAAAAGATTGCATGCTCATTTCTGGTGTGAATAAGACACTACTGCAGCCAAATAGATCAGCAGGGCTGCCAGGCAACTGGTATTGTTAAAAAGGAAATACAGTAAATATGCCTCCATATTCTTCTCACTTTAGTTGTCCTTTAACGAGAACCTGAACTGAAAATTAAGAGTCAAAACAAACATAAGCAGGTCATACTTACCTCCTGTGTAGTCTACTCATCAATCTCTCCTCTCCTGCGTCCTGTTTGTCCACTGTGATCAACTGAATTCTATGTCCTCCATTTTAAAAATGGCTATTACCCCATAACAGCTTCCTGGTCAGCACACTGTTAAACTGTAATATCACCCACTTGAGCCATAGGGAAACATGAACATTACCTTGCACAGTCAGTTGTAGCTGACAGCTGCTGATATATAACTGACAGCAACTGTTATATTTCAGTTCTGACAAAATGTTGTCAGAACTGGAACTGGAAGGGATCACTGTAAGAAGAAAATGGTGAGCTTCTGAGAGGAACGGATGGCGAGGTACGTATGTAATAATCAATTGCAGCTACGTCATGTGCTTATTTTAAAGGACTTACGAGGTGACATGTGACATGATGAGATAGACATGTGTATGTACAGTGCCTAGTACACAAATAACTATGCTGTGTTCCTTTTTTTCTTTCTCTGCCTGAAAAAGTTAAACATCAGGTATGCAAGTATCAATTTCTGTCTGGGTCGGGACCGGGTCGGACTGGGTCAGACTATAGCATAACCCTCACTGATAAGTAATTACAGCCATAAAACATTTTTCTGTCAGTAAATGGCTTTTAAGAGCAGAAAAGAGATAAAAAGGGTCAATAATTCATAGATTTGAGCTCTGGCATACTGCAATGAAGGTGTCATTGAGCAGACATAATGAAACAGTAAAAACTTAAAAACTAGATTTAAATATAAAATAAAACTGTGGGATATCTTAAAAAGTCATTTTTAGGAGAAGTAGCATAGATATAATTGTTTTTCTCAGACGTTTATTTTCACCTCGTAAGTCCTTTACATAATTTTACTCAGTTCAGGTTCCCTTTAAAATAAACACACGAGGTAACTTCAAATGAACATTACATAGTTACCTTGCCCTCAGTTCCTCTCAGAAGCTCACCATTTTCTTCTGACAATAATCCCTTCCAGTTCTGACAATATTTTGTCAGATCTGAAATATATCAGTTGCTGTCAGTAAAATATCAGTTGCTGTCAGTTAGAGCTGAGAGGAAAAGTGATGTACCAGGTAATGTCCATGTTTCCCTATGGCTCAAGTGGGCAATGTTACAGTTTAACTGTGTGCTGACCAGAAAGCTGTTATGGGTAATGGCCATTTTCAAAATGGAGGACGGAAAATGTCCTTGATCACAGTGAACAAATGGGACGCGGGAGAGGAGAAAGACATTGATGAGTAGACTACATGGAAGGTAAGTATGACTTGTGTATGCTTATTTTGACTTTTCATTTTCAGTTCAGGTTTTCTTTAAATATTTTTACTCAGTACAGGTTCTCTTTAAAGAAAGCGCCAAGCCTAATATTACAGGAAGAAAAACGGATGCCAGAGAATGTATCAGAAATAAGTTTCACAATCATGCAAGGGAAGATGGGAAGGGGAGAGCAGAAAGATATCCACACACAGCTAATAGTGGAGGAGGAGCCTTCTGCACAGTGACTATAGCTTGACCTCAAAGCGCCTGATACCTATAAATACTGGCCTTACGGTGCCCACACATACATTACTGAATATTTGGGTTTGTAAGCATTAAAGGAATTACGAGGTGAAAAATTGGTGCGCGCAGATGCGAGAGCGTGAATCAGCGCGGACCTGTGGCAAGGGACGTGTACGTGTGTGTGTGTGTGTGTGTGTGTGTGTGTGTGTGTGTGTGTGTGTGTATAGGGGTGTGTGTGTGTGTGTGTGTGTGTGTGTGTGTGTGTGTGTATAGGGGTGTGTGTGTATAGGGGTGTGTGTGTGTATAGGGGTGTGTGTGTGTGTGTGTGTGTGTGTGTGTGTGTGTGTGTGTGTGTGTGTGTGTGTGTGTGTGTGTGTGTGTGTGTGTGTGTGTGTGTGTGTGTGTGTGTGTGTGCGTAAAACCCCTTGACCGATTTCAACGAAACTTGGTATACAGATCCCTTACTACCTAGGATGATAGGTTCTGGGGGTCTTGCGGCCCCCCTGCGCTCCTGGGCAGAGCTACAAACAGCAAATCAGATTTCACCCATTCAAGTCAATGGAAAAAAAGTAAAAGGCTGCCATTCTCACAGTAATCAAGCCAGACTCCCCACGCTTGGCACAGTTGGTCACTTGGTGACCGAGGTTACAAATCCAGGAAAAGCAGGCGGAGCATAAAACAGCCAATCAAAATTCAGCCATTAATTTTAAATGGAAAAATGTAAACTGCAGCCATTCTTACACTGTTAATCGCAGGGTCCTCAAACTTGCCACACTTGGTCACTGGGTGAATAAGATTAAGATTTAGGAAATTGGGTGGAGCCTACAACAGCCAATCAAAATTCACCTATTGCGTTTAAAGGGGAATATTTAAACTGCTGCCATTCTTACACTGTTTATGGCAGAGGCTTCAGACTTGCTGCAGTCAGTCATTGGGTGACTGGGGTCCAAATTCACTAAAGCGGCGGGGCCACAAACAGCCAACAAGATTTCTTTGCTGGATAAACTGTTTCCATTCACACACTTTTTACTCACTCAGCTATAATTCCCTTATTGTGTTTGAAGCAGAGACAAATAAGAAAAGTGGATACATGACAGTGACTGCAAGCCAGATAACTAGAGATTAAGATGTTGGAAGCTCTGGGGCAGTTCTAAAGGGGCCCATAGACTTAACGATTTTCCCGCCGATATACAGCAGATTCGATCACTGTGATCGAATCTGCTGTGAAATCGTTGTGCAAACATTGACCGAACGATCGATTACCAACCAAAATCGATCGTTCCCGTCATTCCTGTCCATGCAGAAGATTTCGCTCGATCGTGCAGAAGATTTCGCTCGATCGCCGGCGGGTCGAGAGTGCGTCGATAGCAGCGTTCGAATGTCCGACGACCGACGCTAGCGGAAATACATTACCTGATCCGGCCGGCGCGTATCCCCACTGTCTCCGCTGGGCTCAGAGTCCGGCAGGCTTCACTTCTTCCTGTCCAGCAGGAAGTTTAAACAGTAGAGCGCCCTCTACTGTTTAAACTTTCCTGGACAGGTAGTGAAGCCTGCCGGACTCGGAGCCCAGCTGGGAAGGAGCAGCGGTGACAGCGAGGATACGCGCCGGCCGGATCAGGTAATGTGTCTCAGGGGGGGCCGTGGCAGCTCCACAGATTGTGATTGGTTTCATGCTGAAATCGATTCACAATCTGTTTGCAGTAAAGGCAGCCATACGATCCCTCTCTGTTCAGATTCGATCACAGAGGGATCTATCTGTTGGTCGATCTGATGGCAAATCGACCAGTGTATGGCCACCTTTAGTCTAATAGCAATCAGTGTGTGACGGCTGGAGTGGGAGGGATGGAGGGGCGCACTTTGGTGTCTCAGCCTTGGGTGCTGGAGGACCTAGTCCTGGCTCTGGTTTTGGCCAGAGCCTAAGGCCTAAACGGGTCTTAGGCCTAGTACAGTATAACCTAGTAATTCCATCCTGATAAACTTACCGGAAGCAGCTTATGGTTCTCCTGTAGGGAGTTAGCCAACGCACCCAATCCATCGTAATCCTCCAGCATGTAGTAGCACTCGGCTAGGCGCTCCTGGTTGCGGCCCTGTATATAGTATTGTACCGCATTGAGCCTACACACAAGAAAGGACAGCAAGACACAGTAAGAGAATCATTACGTCATGTCAATCTAACTGGCAGCTTTGTGTCATGTCAATCTAACCGGCAGCTTTGTGTCATGTCAATCTAACCGGCAGCTTTGTGTGACGCTTTGTATCCCTAATTTACAGATTGCCCAGCAAACTCAGGGTGAACCACAACTCCTTGGAGTGTGTAAGGGGCTAAAAAGGACCAAATAGCACTCTTACAAAAATGCTATGCAAAACAGAAACTTGTCTTCTTAAAACTGAAGGTAATTCCGATAATTACAATGCATTGCTGCTGAATATGTAAATTGTCTCTTTGTTGTCCCTGAATGGAGGCTAAAAACAGCAAGTTGCAGTCCATCAGCTTAGTGGACCTGTTGCTGCCTCCACCTTTAGGCTGAATGTGATTACATCCTGTGCAGGGACGAGCGAGTGGGACTTCGGGACTTGGCCGGCCGCATATAGCCACAACGCGTTCTGGCCGGCCAAAGTCCGCAATTGCAGAGCATTTCTCACATTGGCCGCATCAGCTGGCCACTTTTTTTTTTTTAACCTTAAAGGGAAGGTTCAGGGAGGGTGGAGGAAAAATAAAAATCAATTTCCACTTACCTGGGGCTTCCTCCAGCCCGTGGCAGGCAGGAGGTGCCCTCGCCGCCGCTCCGCAGGCTCCCGGTGGTCTCCGGTGGCCGACCCGACCTGGCCAGGCCGGCTGCCAGGTCGGGCTCTTCTGCGCTCCAAGTCCTGGTACTTCTGCGTCCCACGCGGGCGCGCTGACGTCATCGGACGTCCGCCAGGCTGTACTGCGCATGCACAGTAGTTCTGCGCATGCGCAGTACAGCCTGGCGGACGTCCGATGACGTCAGCGCGCCCGCGTGGGACGCAGAAGTACCAGGACTTGGAGCGCAGAAGAGCCCGACCTGGCAGCCGGCCTGGCCAGGTCGGGTCGGCCACCGGAGACCACCGGGAGCCTGCGGAGCGGGCACCTCCTGCCTGCCACGGGCTGGAGGAAGCCCCAGGTAAGTGGAAATTGATTTTTATTTTTCCTCCACCCTCCCTGAACCTTCCCTTTAAGGCTCTGATTTTTAATCGTTACTGCATGCTGCATTTTTTTTCTGTTGATTGCATTCAGGGAAAATCGGAATTGCAAACGGAATCAGAATCACAAAACGGATTTGCAGTGTGCAGGGAGCATAAAAGTGTTTTACTGATATTTAGGAACTGGAACTGATTGTATTAGGTAGAAAAATGTATATATATATATATATATATATATATATATATATATATATATATATATATATATATATATGTGTATTTATTGGTTCCTACCATTTCTGTCTGTCTGCAAAGTAGTCCCCGATAGCATTGTAGGCTTGTTCCAGCAGGGCGTCATCGGAGTCCCCAGAGCCAGTCCTGAGAAGCTGCAGGACTCTGAACCAGTCCCCCAACTTAATCCGCAGACTGATGGCCAGATCTCTGAAAAGATGTCAAGACATCAGCAATTCATATACTGCATGCATTAAAGAGGCACTGTAGTAACATATAGTAAAAAGCAGTAAAATATTCAGGATACCCACTTTTACAGAAACTTTCCTGGTTTTAGCATCATAAACACCAACATCCATATATTTCTTTATATTGGTATGAAAGCCTGCCCTGCTAGTGATGCTTAGGTTAAGCTGTTTAGATATGTGAAATTCTCCTCCTAGAGCATTCTGGGAGAACAGGTATTATTTTCACTGACTTTGGAGTTTTCAGAAAAAAAATAATTTTGCACCCGACAGGACTAAAGATGACATCACTTGTGATAAATTTCAGAATCTAGTTGCGCTCCAGCGCTCACGGAGTCGTACTGATGTCATCCGGACTGTACTGCGCAGGCACAGAACTACTGCGCCTGGGCAGTACAGTACAGATAAAGTCAGTGACTATGTGTTCCACACGCTGGAGCGCGACTATGTGAGCCGCACGCTGGAGCGCAAGTAGGTCTCTTAGGCCACCGGCGGGGATCTGAGCTGAGGCGAGTTCACAGGATGGCTGCCAGGGGCTGGAGGAAGCCAGAGGTAAGTAGATTTTTGTGTTTTAAGCAGGGCTGTGGAGTCGGGAGTCGGAGCAATTTTGGGTACCCGGAGTCTGAGTCGGAGTCTGTGATTTCACAAACGGAGGAGTCGGATGATTTTGTTCAAAATTCACAGCCCTGGTAAGTATTAGACTAAGGAGTCAGAGCCATTTTTCGGTACCTGGAGTCAGAGTTGAAGTCGTGGTTTCATAAACTGAGGAGTCAGAGTCGGAAGATTATTGCACCGACTCCACAGCCCTGGTTTTAAGCCACCTCAGACATTCCTTTTAGTTTCAAAATACTTTTATTAAGGAAAGGTAGAATTGTACATAGTTGGCAAAAAAGACACCATCACCCAACATGGGTGGTGGGTCGGCAGTAGAAAACATTTAAATTCACAATCGTTACAGAAATATGAAACATTGCAGTAATTATGACGTGGGTGGTGTTTAGTTGTAGGACTACGTCAGAAAATTCTATATATAAGTATACATATTCAGATATTCAAAAATACAGATGCATACATATATACATCAAGTTACAGTAATGGTTCGCAAAGAAAAAGAAAAAGAAGTAAAAAGAATAAATAAAATAAACAAATGTAGCATTGGGGATACTATATGATAGGTATATGCAGAATTGGCGTGTATGTATCATGGGAGAATATTGGGGGTAGTGTCTCGGCAGGAAGAGTCGGGGTCATTGAGTGGGTACATGAAGTTGCTGGGCTAGGAATGTGATAAGGACCCTCTTTCATTGAAGTTTCTATAGTAGAGTTAGGCCTCCAGGACTGCTGGGAAACTAAGATTTCCCCTAAAGTCAACCCATGGCTCCCAAATGTTAACAAATTGGTCCATTGTATCTTTAACTAGAGCATTTAGACGTTCGCACACCATTATATGATCAATTCTTCGTTCCAGTGTGGTCAAGGAAAGGGTAGGCTGGAGCCATTGGGAGGCTATATAGGTTTTGGCAGCCACTAAAATAAATTGTAGGAGTCTATGCTGCGAGTTTGTAAATCTAGGGGGTTTGAGGCCTAACAGGCAAATTTTGGGGTCTTTTGGAACATGGGGGGAAAATAAGTTAGATATTTTCCTAGTTAGTTTCGACCAGAACCGTGCAACTTTTGGGCATGTCCACCATATGTGGAGAGTGGTCCCGTTGACGGTGCAACCACGGAAACAGTGAGCAGATTGGGTTGGGTCGATTTTGTGAAGGCGAACAGGGACCAAATACGATCTGTGTAGGAGTCTAAGTGAGGACTCCAGATTGGAGGTCTGAAGGCTACCTCTGGAAAGGGTATCTAAGCATTGTGACCATTGTTCTTTAGTTAGTACTAGATCAAGGTCCTTTTCCCATTCTAGCATATAGGGAAGTTTGTGGTCAGGGGGAGGTTGATTAAATGTACAGTACAGAAAGGATAGGATCCCCTTGCGCAGTGGGCTATTAAGACAGATGCTCTCAAAAGAGGACTGTTGCGCCCCTTGGTCAGGTGGTACTAAGGGGTTAAGAAAGTGGAGGATTTGAGTGGCCCTAAAATACTCTGAAGGTGGTATATTTTTGTCCTCAATTAGCTGGTTGATAGTGTAAAGCTTGCCTTTCGTTATAAAATCTCTGAGGGATGTCAGTCCTTGAGATTGCCACCAATGGAAAGCTCGCGAATCCTGGCCAGGGAGGAAATCCGGGTTTTTGAGGAGCTCTAGTCTTGGGGACGGTTGGGATTGTAATTTCATTTTAAAGCGGCATCTGCGCCATATAGTCAATGTATGTGCTGTCAGAGGGGAGTTCTTAGCTACCACAGTTGGAATAGTTGTTTTAGCCCATAGGGCACCTTTCCATGAAATTGGAGATAGGAAGGCATTCTCTAGGGAGACCCATATGGGAGTGTGGGGGCCAGCATAGATTAATGGCAGTGAGGCTAATTGGGAGGCGTTGTAATATCGTTTTAAGTGGGGGACTGAAAGACCCCCATCCTTCCTGTGCCAGTGCATAATTTTTCTCGAAATACGGGGGCGTTTGTCTCGCCAGATAAATTTGAATAAGGCTGTCTGTAATTTCTGTAGGTCTGAAGTTTGTACTTGAATAGGCAGTACCCTAAAAAAGTATGTAAGTTTTGGTAGCCACGTCATTTTTATAGCCGTGACTCTTCCGAGCCAGGAAAGATGGGGGAAATTCCATAATGATAAGAGGGTCAATAATTCTTGTACCAGGGGTCTATAGTTCCATTTATACGCTTGAGAAACATCATTGCATAACTTAACACCTAAATATTGGATGTAATGAGGTTGATATTGGAAGCGAAACACTGAGGCCATCATTCTACCCACGTCTTTAGAGTAGTTACAGAACATGATCTCAGACTTGTCAACGTTAAGTCGCAGGCCTGAAATCTGACCAAAAGAGCGGAAAGTCTCCAGGAGGTTGGGAATCGAAACCACAGGGTTGGTAAGAGTAAGAAGGACATCATCCGCAAATAGACTGAGCTTTGCTGTGTGAGGGGGAATTTTGTATCCTGAAATGTCAGGGTGAGATCTGATATGTTCTGCGAGTGGCTCCATAACCAGAGCGAAAATGGCAGGAGACAGGGGGCAGCCCTGCCTCGTGCCTCGAAAAATATTAATAGGTTGGTAAGAGGTACCAGGTAGTTTCAGTGTAGCTTGTGGAACGGAGTACAGAAGTGTAAGCCACTGCAAAAAGTTTCCTTGTATTCCCAATCTCCTGAAGACCCCAAACATGTACGGCCATGTCACGGTGTCGAAGGCTTTCTCGAGGTCCAAGGCCAATAGGACCAGTGGTGTTTTGGTTCTTTGAGCATGCGCTATGATGTTAAAGTTCCTCCTTAAGTTATCTGATGCCTGTCTGTGCGGGACAAAGCCCACCTGGTCCCTGGAGACCAAACGAGGTAAAAGTTTGTTGAGACGAGCTGCAAGTATGGAAGTCAGGATTTTATAGTCTAAATTTAAAAGGGAGATGGGGCGATAATGTTTTGGGTTGAGGGGGTCCTTATGAGGTTTGGGGATAATGGTGATAGTGGATGCCAAAAATTCAGGGGGGATATGGCTCAGTCTTCGTAATGAATTTAAGGTTTTAGTTAGTGGAGTGATGAGGTGTGGGAGGCATTTTTTATAGTACAAAGCTGAAAGACCGTCTGGGCCTGGAGCCTTATGTAGTTTTAGTTTTTGGATTGTTTTAGTTACTTCAAGTTCGGAGAAGGGATCATTTAAAGAAACTAAAGTTTCAGGGGCAACCACAGGAAGGTGTACCTGGTCTAGGAATTCGTTAATTTTGATAGGGTCTTGCTGTGAGGGACAGTTATAGAGTTGAGAGTAATATGAATGGAAGACTTCATGGATTTTGGCTGGATCAGCTGTGACATTACCCTCAGGGGTGCGAATTTTGTAAATATGGTTAATTTTTTCCTGTTGGCGAAGTTTGTTTGCTAGAAGGGTATCTGCTTTATTAGCGTACCGGTAAAATTTTGCCTTGGTCCATCTCATAGCCTTTTCAACCGTTCTAGATAGTACTAGATCTAGTTCTAATTGTGTGTCTTTTATTAGCTTGTATAAAAATCTAGAGGGATCTGTTTGGTTAAGCAAGGTCAGTCTTCTAAGTTTGTATGAGAGGCGTAGAAAGTTATCAGAGCGTTGTTTTTTAAGGCGAGAAGATATCTGGATCAGTCTGCCCCTTATGAAAGCTTTGTGAGCTAGCCAGTTGTTCATGGGGGAGGTGTCTTCAGGGACATTTTGATCGAAATATTGGGAAAGGGCCTCTAGTGTCTCACTGCGTGTGGTGGGATCTATAAGAAGTGATTCGTTTAGTCTCCAGGGAGTTCTGCGGGCTGTTGGAATTCGGGTATCCATACATATTAGGACAGCGTCATGGTCGGACAAAGGGGTGGGAATATGTCGTAGATAAAGAAGCTGAGGGACCATAGAGGTTAGGAGTAGCACGTGATCCAGCTTGGCATATGTGTTATGTGCTACTGAATGGTGGGTGTACCCACGTTTATTGCCATGATATTCCCTCCAGGCATCAACTAAAAAGTTATCTTCTAGGAGAGTTTGAAGGACAGCCCGTTGGCGCTTGGTTAATTTGTCAGGAGATGGGTTTGATTTTTCTAGGGCCTCGTTCAAAATGAAGTTGAAAACGCCACACCAATATAGCATTGTATTAGGTGCATGGGATATGAGTGGGGCGACCTCCAAAATTGTAGAAAATGCCTGTTCTGGGGGTGCATAGCAATTAATAATTTGGATGTTTTGGGAATACAGTGTCCCAGAAAGAATAAGGTATCTACCCGCCGGATCACGCACCACTCCACCCACATCAATTGGCAGTGAGTTTTTCAGCAGGATTGCTACTCCACGGTGCTTTTTACCAGAATTAGCCATATAAAATTTTCTGTAGCTACTGTGCAGATAGTTAGGATGAGATGTCTCTGAGAAATGCGTTTCCTGCAGACATATTATGTCTGGAGTAAGGCGCTGGATGTCAGCAAATAGTTTTCTGCGTTTTTGTGGCGAATTGAGACCCCTAGCATTCAGGGAGAGCAACTTAAATGAAATAGACATATGCTAACCTAGACTTCTGCTTGCATAGTATCCTGGATATACGACCCCAAAATCTCCCGGATAGATCCCCAACACAGAAATAAAATTTAAACATAAAACAATAACAATCTACGGCAACAGTCAGTATGGTGGTTAAGCCACCCATATTACTCGGGTACCGAGGGATGGGGGGGACCCATATTATTGGGTATGACCTCATTCCTCAATAGCGGGGTACAACATAAGGTCCCCGACCGAGAAGGGCATATAGCATATATAATAACCTGTAGGGGAAAAGTGAGGGATAATCTGCTACCATGATATACGTTAACTGAATAAGGCACAATATAGATGAATGAGGCTACTTCTGCGAGCATATTAGATGTCTCATGGTGGTGTAAGAAGAGGCCTGCCGCTTGAGGTAGGGAATGCAGTTAGTTCATGCAGTTTATTGCCGGAGTTGGTCCTGAAAGAGGACATAGTAAGAAAGACCCAAAAGTCCTGGGTTTCAGTGGCAGCATCTCATGCGGAGGAATCGGCTGAAACAATTTAAACAAGGGAGATGGTAGCTAGATAGTTTCTAAAGTGCGTCAAGGCAGGAGCTCCAGGCAAAAGTTCAGGCCTAGACTGTTCACTGGAGCCAAAATGGCGTCTATAGCGCCAACCTAGAGTTTGTTTAAACAGTGGGATAAGGGCCAAAAGTGAAATAAGAAAATTCCGTGTGGTTGCGGAAAGAGGGATATCATGTCAACCTTATTCAATGTACTTAGCTGTCTGAAGGTGTTGGGGAGGCGTTCTGGTCCCGCTGTCTTCTCGTTCCAGACCTCCATATTCTTTCAGGCCTCTGGGAAAGAGGAAGAGGGGCAGGAACCGGTAAGGCAGGTGCAAAAGTGGTAAGCTGTTCCAGGCGTATGTCGGCCTCCTCCAGGATTTTTTTGCCCTCAGCGGCAGTTCGGATGACGTGTAAGACTTCTCCTATCTGGAAAGCAAGTTGGCAGGGGAACCCCCAGCGATAGCGTATCTTCTCCCTAATCAAGGTGAGGGTGACCTGTCTCATCAAGCGTCTCTTCTGGAGGGTCAGCGGAGAAAGATCGGAGTATAGCTGAACCGTTTGCGGGACCCCGGGTAATGTGGAGAGGCTGCGAGCTGCCGCCATGAGCTGGTCCTTCACCTCGCCGTAATGAAGCTTGAGTACGACATCACGGGGTAGATTGGAGTTTCGCGGTCGGCCCAGTGCTCTATGTATTCTGTCCATGCGAAACATGGATGGGTCTAGCTGGGGAAGCAAGGCCGCAAAAAGGTTGGTTGCAACCTCTCTGATCTCCGTCATCGTTTCGGGAAGGCCCCGGATGCGCAGGTTGGAACGGCGGGCTCTGTTCTCGAAGTCTTCGAGCTTATTTTCTAATTGGGTTATCCTTTCCTCCTGGGAGTCCAACCTTTGTTTGTCTTCCGCTAGTGCGTCCGCTATTTCATCATGGCGGGTTTCTAGATCGTTTACCCTTTCGCCTATGTCCCCGATTTGGGCGGTAATGTCGCGGACTGCCGAGGCCAGCTCTTGCTTGAAGAAGGCTTTGAGTTCCCGATACTGATCTGGCTGCGGGCTTAGATGGGCTGGAGTTAGTGGAGGATCCGATAAAGAACTTCCAGGGGAGGAAGGAGCCGAGCCTTGTGTCGCAGCCTCCGCCATCTTGGAATCCAACTTCTCCCGCTGGCGTTTCAATAACGCTTTTATCGTGCCCGGAGCAGCTTCTGGTGAGTTCTTGGCTCCCTTACGCTTGCCTCCCATGCTTAATAAGGTGCCGGTGAGCAAAAAGGTGGGCTAGCTGTCCCCAAAGTGCTTAAAAAGAGCCCATAAAACTCGGTCAGGCACGGAGCCAGCAGGGTTCACATCCGTCCTCGCTGGCGCCGCGCATGCGCCCCCCTCAGACATTCCTTTTAAAGGGACCCTGAGCAGACTCTTAAAATTAAAATCTGCACATACCCGAGGTTCCTCAAGCCCCCGTAGCCTGCGAGATCCATTGGTGTCCTCTGGGTCCCCTCTGCTGTCCTGCTGGTGGCCCCATTAGCCCAGCGACTTCGGTTGAAGTTGTGCGCAACTGCAATTTAAGAGTCTGCTCAGGGTCCCTTTAACCCCTTCCGGACTACCAGTCTCTGGCCCCTTTAGGACCAGAGACTTTTTGGTCTAAAAATGGGGCTCGCTGACATCACGCTGCATGGACCCACCACTACCACTGTTCTCCAGTCGCTCTGCCGTCGCTAAGACAGCAGAGCTCTGCAAGCTGGTCAGGAGACGATTTCATTGGCTCCTGACCCTGTGATCAATGTGAGCCAATGAGATCTGCTCACAGTGGTCATGGGGTCAGGAGCCAATGAATTTGGCTCCTGGCCGGCTCACGATGCTTTTCTGTCATACCGACGGTAGGGAGAGTGAGCTTTAGCGGCGAGAGCAGCGCAATTGGCTGTAGCGTGCACCGCGGTAATTGAAATCTACACCCTGGCAGGAATAAGCAGCCATAACCAGGAGGTATATTCCGCGCAATTTCCGCGGTGTAGAAGCGGTTAAAGGGAACCTGTACTGAGTAAAATTATTTAAAATAAAACACATGAGGTAACGTCAAATGAACATTGCATAGTTACCTTGCCATTCATTCCTCTCAGAAGCTCACCATGTTCTTCTAACAATGATCCCTTCCAGTTCTGAGAACATTTTGTCAGAACAGAAATATATCATTTGCTGTCAGTTATTTATCAGTTGCTGTCAGTTATAGCTGAGAGGACAACTGCTGTGCCAAGTAATGTCCATGTTTCCCTATGGCTCAAGTGGGTGATATTACAGTTTAACTGTGTGCTGACCAGAAAGCTGTTATGGGTAATGGCCATTTTCAAAGCGGAGGACAGAGAATTCCCTTGATCACAGAGGACAAACAGGACGCGGGAAAGGAGAAAGACACTGAGGAGTAGACTACATGGAAGGTAAGTATGACCCGAGTATGAATATTTTGACTTAATTTTCAGTTCAGGTTCTCTTTAAGGTGTCACAGGTGCAGGGGCGTAGCTTGGGGTGGGCGGGGTAGGACACGTGCCCCCGGGCACTGGGTCCCTAGGGGCGCCCAGCAATGACCTGTGTTTTTTTTTTCCCCAGCGGGAGCGCAGAGAAGAGGGAGAGCTGTGGACACAGCAGTGGGGAAGGGGGGGAAGTCTCCCCCCCCCCCCTTCCCTCACCTTAGGGATCACCCTCTCTCTCCCCCTGCAGATATGGGCGATTGGGCGACAGAACACTTACTCCATTCGCACGGAGTAGACAGATCTGTGCTCCGATAATCTGGCCCAGATCTGTCTTCTCTGTGCGACCCATTTACACCACTGCTAAGGTCCCATATTTGGCCCCACCAATTACCACGCCCACATTCTGTTGCATGACCACGCCCCTTTTTGGGTGGGTCCCTCCTTACAGGGCGCATTAATAGTCTTTGTCCCCAGGTGCTGAAAGCCCCAGCTACGCCTCTGCACAGGTGCTTCATAGCCTACATAAGGTATAGCAACTAGTGTGGGTTTACACCTGGAGGAAACACAGCTATGGGCACTATTAGGACATACTCAGCAGTATTGTGCATACAGCATTTTCAAATTTGTTTGAAGTATATATTGAAACTTGTTCCAACATCTGTTCAGCCAGTCTGGTAGATCTCTTGTAAACCAAATTTAGGGATCAGTTATACCATGCAGTGTTAAAATTAAATTCCATCTTTGTTGAGAAATAAAAAAAAGTAGTAATATTTTCAGTTCAGCTCTACAAATCGCTAGGTTAATTCTACACATTATTTCAAATTGCTACTTTGTGCATTTGAATTAAAACCCTCAGCTCCTTCACACTGATTGGAATAAACTCTGTTAAGGCTGGGAGTGTTAGAGCTTTTTGCCAGTTACTCAGCTTGCACAGTTGTGGAAAACAAGCAACAACTGTCCTTGCTATCTGTGGGTAAGCAGGAAAGGCAAGAAACATGAGCTATCTGTACTGAGCGGTCAGCTTATTGGCTGGTCACAGCATTTAGCCTATTTATTTAGGCCCAAAGTGAGGGTGGTGGTATAATCTGTTGGGCAGCTGACCTGTGGATATTTACAGTATTTAAAACAGCATCACATCATACAAGACTTCTCTCACCTCCTGTCCATGTCCAGATACATCCTCTCAGCCTCCTCAAACCTGCCAAAATAGGCCGACACCTCTGCTTGCTTCATAGGCTCGCTCTGCAGGTTGCCGAGACGCTTCACAAACTCAATACCCTGGTAGTCCTTGCAGCGCACAAATGCTTGTTCTGCCGTCTGAAGGTCCAGTTTCTGGAGAGCAGCTTCGGCTAGTAGTCGCCTGTAGTGGGTATGTAATTTTAGACAGTTTTACTGTCTAAACTAAACATTCAAATATGTTTCAGTATAAAGAAAACAGATAAAGCTTGATTTGAAGCTGAACACATTTTATTGTTGCAGAGCATCTGAAAAGAAAGATCCAGAAGATAAAGAACGTTTCCCATTCTCATATGCCAGAATGGGTGGAGGTTTATGCTGTCTGTTACATACACCGCTACATTGTGGCATAGTAGATAGCAACTTTTCCTTGTCAGGGCCGGATTTATCATAAGGCACTGTAGGCACATGCCTACAGGCGCCTAATGATGGCTGAGTGTCTCCCTCCCTCCTTGCTTATGCAGAGTCCTGATTAGAGTGTAAATGAGAGGTTACTTACTGAGCTCTCGGCATTCCACTGACCAGACCTCCTCTCAGTCAGGGGCATCTCTAGCTAACTAATACTTGGGGACACTTCTAGCTACTACTGAGGGTACCTCTGGTTACCTAATGCTAAGGGGCATCTGTAGCTACTTATAACAGGCAGGGGAAGTAAGGTAGAAGTGACAGCTGGGCCAGCCAGCACACTTGTGGTGAAGTTGGTGGGTGTTTGTAGGTACATGGAGGGTGAAATCTAAGGTGCCAGGAAGTCTGTGCCTATAGGCTCCTGTGAGGTAAATCCGGGTCTGTTCCTTGTAGAACTGGTTCCCAAGGTTTAAATCCGGATCAATACACTATCTGCATGTTTGCACGGGTCATCTCCAGTCATAATTAGAGGATTGTGAGGAGGAGCTGTGAAGGATAGTTAGGACCTCTTTTACACAGGCGACTGAATGGAGCGCTCGTTGGGCATTTCAGCCTCCCAGCCATAAGTGCCTTTCAGCTGCAATTTCATGCAGCAGTACTGAAGCATTTGGGCAGCATGGTGGTGTAGTGGTTAGCACTCTCGCCTTGCAGCACTGGGTCTCCGGTTCTAATCTAGCCAGGGCAATATCTGCAAGGAGTTTGTTGTATGTTCTCCACGTGTCTGCGTGGGTTTCCGCCGGGCGCTCCAGTTTCCTCGCACATCCCAAAAACATACAGATAAGTTAATTGGCTTCCCCTAAAGTGGCCCAGACTGCGATACATACACTACATGGTGTATACACAGACATATGGACTATGGTTGGGATTACATTGTGAGCCCCTCTGAGGGACAGTTAGCGACAAGATAATATACCCTGTATATTGCTGTGGAAGATGTCGGCACTATATAAATACTAAAGAATAATAGTTTGACACGCGGAGGCATTACCCGGTGGGGAAAAAAAGCGATCTGTCACACCGGAGGAAGGCAACTGCCAGGAACTGATGATAACCCATAGGGTGGCTATCTGTCTACTGCCCATGCCAAGCTATAGAAAGCACCCTGCCGGTGAATGGGAGCCACTGACAGGCGCTCAATTCACCACCTTCAGTCTCCCATGGAAAAGAAGCCTCAGTGTAGCAGATGTCATCAATACATAATTGCATTATGCATTATAATAATACTCACCTAAGCAAACTTTTGGATAGGATGCTGAAGTTGGAAATTGTTCCCTGTATACTACCTAATGGCACTTCCTAGCCTATAACAGTAGACCTACATTCAGGGTCTCAATAGCAGTGTCTAATAGGATAACAAGGAGTCGTAGGCCCAGAATGACAAGGGAGGGCACCAGGTCTGTATGTGATGTCCCCACAAAGGAAGACCAAACTTCCAGAGCCCATCGAGGTCTTTAAAGGCAAGAGTATGTAAGAGAAAATGTGCAAACACCTTTGTCCAAAACACTTTTAACTCTCAGTTTCCATAATGTATGGAATAATTCCATAATTTTCATAATTTATAAAAGTTAAAAACCATTTATGGTAGGGAGTTTTCACTATTTGCAAATACCCTCCATTCATTTCAAAACCAGTAAAAGCCCCCATTCAGCTTGATCTACAGCTTCCATCCCATCTCAATAGACTATTACCCCATTAGCAGCTTCAAAAGAATTATCAAGTCTGAGATAAGTGCATGGCTTTTGACCTCAGCTGGCAGAACTCGTGCTGTAAATTCTTGGAATGCTTTGATGTCACTCTGCTAGCAGAGGATATAGAAACTGAAAGCAGAAATCCTCTGTTATTGTCTCACACTGCCCCCTAGTGACAAGTGGCCATTAATACACATTGCAGCAGTACTAATTAGTAGCAAGGAAATGTAAATAAAAAAAATGTGCTAAAATAAAAAATTGGCATGGAGCCTTTGCAACTTCTAAATAAATTGGCTGCTAAAAGTTAACAACATTTTTGCTTTACAAAAAAAACAAACAAACTTGTAAATACCTTCCTTTGCCAAGAAACAGTGGCGGTCACATGACTGCCACTGCCCTTTTTCAGAAATGAGCATTGGGAGGGGTGGTGAAGAGCAGAAGTTAGTCCCTGCTTCCCCGCATTTTCTTTCAACTTACAAGCGGGAGCTGCAAGGGGGAGTAGGGGCAGTTATGTAACCCATGATAATGAGAAAGAGAAACACAGACCAAGAGGGTGAGAGATTGGGGGGGGGGGGGGGGGGATGAG
This sequence comes from Hyperolius riggenbachi, assembly GCF_040937935.1. Taxonomy (NCBI): domain Eukaryota; kingdom Metazoa; phylum Chordata; class Amphibia; order Anura; family Hyperoliidae; genus Hyperolius; species Hyperolius riggenbachi. Next base: position 81,760,538 of record NC_090649.1, on the reverse strand, counting down.
AGAAAGGGGAAGAGGGAGAGAGAGCGTGTAGTAGAGAAACAGAGAGACCGGAGGAAGGAGAGGAGAGATGAAAGAGAAGGTGAGATTGAGAGATGAAGAGCGAGGGGGAAGGGAAGAAAAAAAGACTAGGAAAAAGGATGAGAGAGAGAGTCTAGGATAAAATAGCAAACGGAGAGAGTGAGAAACAGAAGAAAAAAATTCTGAGATAACTTTTCATAACAGTCATCATCAATACATTATGGTGCATACACACATCCAATTTTGATTGGCCAATTTTACCACCTCCATGTAGTATGAGGGCTTACCTACACAATCTGTTCATAGTGTTCAAAATCTGTTGGCCCTCATACTACACGGAGGTGCAAAAATTGGTCAGTGATTAGCCAAACAAAATTGGATGTGAGTATGTACCCATATGCCCGGTACACATCATAAAATGTTCCTGTCAGTTTGAGGAGAAATTTCCTATCGTTTGATAATTTCCAGAATTTCCCGTTGTTGGAACATTTCCAGCATGTCCAATCTGCATCCAACACAAAAAGGGATCGATTTTGTGCTGTACTGGTCTCAGAATCGACCCCTTTCTCAATCAGAAGCAGATCGGGCATCCTGGAAATTCTCCAATGACGGGAAATTTGTATTCGATCTGGTGGGAAAATTGCATGGTGTGTAGCAGGTATAAGACCCCTTCCCCACTTGAGCGCACTGGGAAACGGAAGAGACATCGCAACGCGCAGTACTCCATTCTATAAGATTTTGGGCTATGTTATTCCATTTATTATAATCCGTTGGCAGCCATACGTTGTGAATCTGCCTTAAATCGCAATGCAAGGATGAGAACATCAGACAGTGCAGCCTATGCAGCTCTGTTGTCCCCACAGATCAATTTGTCACAAAACGCGGCTAAAAATACAAGTCTGGGGAAGGTGCTTTAGGGCCGATTTAGTCACCTGAACTCTGACCTTCCTCTCTGCTCTAAAAGATCAGCAACAGCATTATAACCTTTAAAGAAAAACATTTCCTTGTTACAGCTGATGCAAATCCTGCAATAAATCTGCACTGTGCCTACTTCCTGATTCATGGAAGCAGCCCTAAGGTTAACATCCTGTGTTTACAAATCAGCAACTCTGCTGTGGCAAGCAGCTGACACAACAGAGATCAAATTACAGTGGTGATTAGTCACAGATGAGGGGAAATTAGACAGGCTAAACTCTATAAATACACACAGAGTGCATAGCTCTAGGTTTTCCTTCTGTTATGTGCAAAAAAAAAAAAAAGAGAGAAAAAGCTAAAGTTGATCAGTGAGAATACAGATCACATATAATTTTAATGTGAACTGTACAATTGAATTGGTTCCCTACTGATTTGATTATATATAATTAAGCAACTGCTCCACTCTTTATAAATGAGGTTTGTTTTTGTTTCATTTGTGAGATGTTCCCCTTACATTGATTTCTCATTCATCTCCGTGTTTGGCTCTTCAGAAGACCTTCTACTGAAATATTTAACAGAAAACTGTTTATCTACTGTAAAAGTGATTTTTCTCCCTCCTGAGAAGAGCTAAAGTCCCGGGCTGAACTATGGATTTATTGCTGGGATGGTTTTATGGCCTGCGTAGCACCTGGACAGAAGGTGTCCGTGAGACAGAAAGCAGCATTGTGGCAGTGTTTATTTTCAATAAAGACATTGCTCGCTATGATTATGGTTCGGCTTGACATGACATTCCGGCTCCAGTCTAGACCTCGCTGGATCTGACATTCCACACGGCACTGCTGGAAATAACACATACAGTACAAATCCCCACTCTGCCATCTCTGCTCACTGCAGCATCAATCATCTGTCTAATCACAAAACAGCCTCATAAATACCCCCTCCCTGTACAGCCAAACACAGTCACCTTCCCCAAACAATGTGCTAACAGCCCGAGCAGCACAATCTCAGATCTCCCTGTACAGCAACACACAATCACCTTCCCCACACAATGTGCTAACACAATCCGAGCAGCACAAGCTCAGATCTCCCTGTACAGCCAAACACAGTCACCTTCCCCAAACAATGTGCTAACACAATCCGAGCAGCACAAGCTCAGATCTCCCTGTGCAGCAACACACAGTCACCTTCTCCACACAATGTGCTAACACAATCCGAGCAGCACAAGCTCAGATCTCCCTGTACAGCCAAACACAGTCACCTTCCCCAAACAATGTGCTAACACAATCCGAGCAGCACAAGCTCAGATCTCCCTGTACAGCCAAACACAGTCACCTTCCCCAAACAATGTGCTAACACAATCCGAGCAGCACAAGCTCAGATCTCCCTGTACAGCCAAACACAGTCACCTTCCCCACATTATGTGCTAACACAATCAGAGCAGCACAAGCTCAGATCTCGCTGTACAGCAACACACAGTCACCTTCCCCACACTATGTGCTAACACAATCAGAGCAGCACAATCTCAGATCTCCCTGTACAGCAACACACAATCACCTTCCCCACACAATGTGCTAACACAATCCGAGCAGCACAAGCTCAGATCTCCCTGTACAGCCAAACACAGTCACCTTCCCCAAACAATGTGCTAAAACAATCCTAGCAGCACAAGCTCAGATCTCCCTGTACAACACACAGTCACCTTCCCTAACAATGTGCTAACACAATCAGAGAAGCACAATCTCAGATCTCCCTGTACAGCAACACACAGTCACCTTCCCCACACAATGTGCTAACACAATCCGAGCAGCACAAGCTCAGATCTCCCTATGCAGCAAAACACAGTCACCTTCCCCACACAATGTGCTAACACAATCAGAGCAGCACAAGCTCAGATCTCCCTGTACAGCAACACACAGTCACCTTCCCCAACAATGAGCTAACACAATCCGAGCAGCAAAATCTCAGATCTCCCTGTACAGCAGGGGTCTCAAACTCACGGCCCGCGGGCCATTTGCGGCCCTCGATACAATATTTTGTGGCCCTCGCTGGAAAAAGCTTCTTTATAATTCGCTTCAGTGCTCCCAAGTAATCCGCCACATCCCCGCCGCTAAACGAGGGCTGCAGAGCCCCCAGATCGCCCGGGGGGCAATTCGCCAGCATTTCCTGGAAGGGGCAGAGCTTTCAGCTTCAGCTCTACTCCTCCTGACGTCAATTGCCGCACAGATCGCCGCCTCTCCCCGCCCCTCTCTGTAAGGGAAGAGTGAGAGGGGCAGGCATAGGCGGCGATGCGCCGCGATTGTGAAATTCCTTATGCGGCCCAGCCTCATCCTGACTTTGCCTCCTGCGGCCCCCAGGTAAATTGAGTTTGAGACCCCTGCTGTACAGCCAAACACAGTTACCTTCCCCAAACAATGTGCTAAACCAATCCTAGCAGCACAAGCTCAGATCTCACTGTACAGCAACACACAGTCACCTTCCCCAAACAATGTGCTAACACAATACGAGCAGCACAAGCTCAGATCTCACTGAGCAGCAACACACAGTCACCTTCCCCAACAATGTGCTAACACAATCCGAGCAGCACATGCTCAGATCTCCCTGTGCAGCCAAACAGTCACCTTCCCCAACAATGAGCTAACAGCCCGAGCAGAACAAGCTCAGATCTCCCTGTGCAGCAACACAGTCACCTTCCCCACACAATGTGCTAACACAATCCTAGCAGCACAAGCTCAGATCTCCCTGTACAGCAACACACAGTCACCTTCCCCACACTATGTGCTAACACAATCCTAGCAGCACAAGCTCAGATCTCCCTGTACAGCAACACACAGTCACCTTCCCCACACTATGTGCTAACACATTTTAGCAGCACAAGCTCAGATCTCCCTGTACAGCAACATACAGTCACCTTCCCCAACAATGTGCTAACACAATCCGAGCAGCACAAGCTCAGATCTCACTGTACAGCAACACACAGTCACCTTCCCCACACAATGTGCTAACACAATCCGAGCAGCACAAGCTCAGATCTCCCTGTACAGCAACACACAGTCACCTTCCCCACACAATGTGCTAACACAATCCGAGCAGCACAAGCTCAGATCTCCCTGTGCAGCAAAACACAGTCACCTTCCCCACACAATGTGCTAACACAATCCGAGCAGCACAAGCTCAGATCTCCCTGTACAGCAACACACAGTCACCTTCCCCACACAATGTGCTAACACAATCCGAGCAGCACAAGCTCAGATCTCCCTGTGCAGCAAAACACAGTCACCTTCCCCACACAATGTGCTAACACAATCCGAGCAGCACAGGCTCAGATCTCCCTGTACAGCAACACACAGTCACCTTCCCCAACAATGTGCTAACACAATCCGAGCAGCACAAGCTCAGATCTCCCTGTACAGCAACACACAGTCACCTTCCCCACACAATGTGCTAACACAATCCGAGCAGCACAAGCTCAGATCTCCCTGTGCAGCAAAACACAGTCACCTTCCCCACACAATGTGCTAACACAATCCGAGCAGCACAAGCTCAGATCTCCCTGTACAGCAACACAAAGTCACCTTCACCAACAATGTGCTTACACAATCCGAGCAGCACAAGCTCAGATCTCCCTGTACAGCAACACACAGTCACCTTCCCCAACAATGTGCTAACACAATCCGAGCAGCACAAGCTCAGATCTCACTGTACAGCAACACACAGTCACCTTCCCCACACAATGTGCTAACACAATCCGAGCAGCACAAGCTCAGATCTCGCTGTACAGCAACACACAGTCACCTTCCCCACACAATGTGCTAACACAATCCGAGCAGCACAAGCTCAGATCTCACTGTACAGCAACACACTCACCTTCCCCACACAATGTGCTAACACAATCCGAGCAGCACAAGCTCAGATCTCCCTGTACAGCAACACACAGTCACCTTCCCCACACAATGTGCTAACACAATCCGAGCAGCACAAGCTCAGATCTCCCTGTGCAGCAACACACAGTCACCTTCCCCAACAATGTGCTAACACAATCCGAGCAGCACAATCTCCCTAACCCTGTCCTCAAGCCCCACCAGTGGTCCAGGCGAAGGAAGACCAGGAGAACCCTTTGGACTATCCAAAGGCATCCCCCTACTGAGGTAAGTATATAAGTTTTCCTGTAATCCGGCTTTTAGGTTTACTTTAAAGAGAACCCGAGGTGTGTTTAAAGAATGTTATCTGCATACAGAGGCTGGATCTGCCTATACAGCCCAGCCTCTGTTGCTATCCCAAACCCCACTAAGGTCCCCCTGAACTCTGCAATCCCTCATAAATCACAGCCGTGCTGTGAGGCTGTGTTTACATCTGTAGTGTCAGTCTCAGCTGCTCCCCCGCCTCCTGCATAGCTCCGGTCCCTGCCCCCGTCCCTTCCCTCCAATCAGCAGGGAGGGAAGGGATGCAGGCGGGGACTGGAGTTCTGCAGGAGGCGGGGAGAGCAGCAGACTGACACTATAGAGATATACACAGCCAGCTCTGACAAGCTGTTTGTCAGCAGCGTGGCTGTGATTTATGAGGGATTGCAGAGTGCAGGGGGACCTTAGAGGGGTTTGGGATAGCAACAGAGGCTGGGCTGTATAGGCAGATCCAGCCTCTGTATGCAGATAATATTCTTCAAACTCACCTCGGGTTCTCTTTAAGTTACTACGAAATAAATGTGTGTATATTGCAAACTCAGGCCTTTGGTGTAACTATCACAAATCTGTTTATCTGGGGACTGGATATCAAACATCTCCTGATTTCTGCAGATGCTAGGGAGACCTCTGCTAGCTCAGAATGCCCTAACGATCCCTTCCCTACTCTCAGACCATACTCCATGCTTAAAGTAAACCTCTATCTTAAGAAATGAAAAAATGTTACATACCTCAGTAGGAGGAAACCTCTGGATGCTTCCACAATCCTCCCAACCCCTCCGATGTCAGCCGGGACCCTCCTTATGTCTGCACCCCACCCCCCTTCCACCGTGTATGAGGGCAGCCACGCTGCACAGGCTTTAGTGGGCTTGGGCCTGCACAGTAGCACAGATCCACTTTTGCGCAGAGAAAAAAAACATTTACAAGTGGCCCTATGCCACTGTACAGGTGTGGGATGCACTTCATGCCGTGCTCGAACGCGTAGGGTAGCGTCGAAGAAGTGCAGAAGGGGTCTACTGAGTAAGTTTTGTTTTTTTTACAGGGATGCTTTAATTCTAATCCCAGCCAACATGCTTAACCTCTCTGCGACTGCCTAACACAGATTGGTGGTCGCAGAGTGGCTCTTTTGTTCCTCAGCACCACTATATGGCGACATCTCGTGGGGAGCGAGGTTTAACGGGAGCTCACACAAGTGCAAGCTCCCATCACTGTAAACAGCCGGCCCCAGCGATCAGCCTGCCAGCTGCTGATCAGCGCTGACAAGCTGTTTTTTTAGGAAATTGAATTTAAATGTTTGTATAACACTGCCATCTTACACAGCGCTGTACAGAGTATATTGTATTGTCACTTAACGATCCATCGGAGGGGCTCACAATCTTATCCCTACCATAGTGATATGTCTATGTATGTATAGTGTAGTGCATGTATCATAATCTAGGGCCAATTAAGGGGGAAGCCAATTATCTGTATGTATTTTTTTCTTAAAGCGGACCCAAACCAAACATTTTTTTTAATTCAAAATATTTAGTTGCACCACTCTGACACATACAAAGATAAATTAACACTCCTTCAAGCCTATGAGCATTTCAGTGCATGCTTTTCACCCTTCTCTTTTCACAACTAGGGTTATACAGGTGGCAGCCATTAGCAATTCCTCCTTTGCTGGACGCCATCTACTCCACCAGTCTGCCGGATTCTGTCCCCGCAATATGAAAGGAAGGGAGGGGTTCCTCCAAAAAATGTAAAATATTTTATATTTGTCACTATGCAGGTGAAAAGAGGCTGCTATTTATTATTATAATTTAGAAAATACATTTTATTTCTGAAATCTTGTATTTTTAATTTGGGTCCACTTTAAATCAAATTTAGGGTTTAAATTTGATGAATTAATAAATAACTAAAAATAGAAGCAGCAATCAAATAGCACCAAATGAAAGCTCTATTTGTGAGAAGAAAAGGAGGTAAAATTGATTTTCGTGCTAAGTTATATGACCGAGCAATAAACCGTCAAAGTAGTGAAGTGCTGAACTGTAAAATATGGCCTGGTCACTGGGGGGTATAAACCTCTGGTCCTCAAGTGGTTAACACTAGATCGTCTTGGCTGGGAATCTAGGGTGTGTACAGGAGACCCCCCACCTCACCTAAAAATCCGGCTTGCCAGGTCTTTAGCGATGAGGGCGCCTGACGAACCTGCAAGCAAATTGTTCTTCTCTTTACCCCTTCTGCAGCACATGTCCCTCCATAGCTACAGATGTGTCACTAGCCTTTAGACTAGCAATTTATCTGTACAGCACTCTGCCCAGAACTGTCTCCTGAGGAATAGAGTCCCTATCACTGCAGGAAACAGTATTCATACAGGTCTACTCATATACTACATATCTGTTGTATTATTATTATTCAGTATTTATATAGCATCAACATCTTCCACAGGGCTTTACAGAGTATATAGTCTAGTCACTTAACTGTCCCTCAGAGGGGCTCACAATCTACCATAGTCATATGTCCATCGTAGCTCTAGGGCTAATTTAGGGAGAGGCCAAACAACTTATCTATATGTTTGTGGGGTGTGGGAGGAAACCGGAGTGCCCGGAGGAAACACACACAGACACGGGGAGAACATACAAACTCTGTGCAGATAATGCCCTGGCTGGGATTTGAACCAGGGGATCCAGCACTGCAAGGTGAGAGTGCCATCTACTAGTTCTCTGCGATTGTAAATGGGTGATGGGCAAGGATAGCATTTCCTGGAAGTCTAGCAATGTGGAGGATAGAGCACTGGCTTTTTAGTGAAAATGATAACTGGATGCATATGGCTCAGTGTCCTTTGTATGTCTAGACACAACATAGAGTGCATAGAGAATATACTGCATGTAACACACATAGAAACGCTGAGCTCAGACATTCCTGCACACGCGCTCCACGGTCATAGCTTTAAACTATTCCAATATTGACATACCAGAGCCTGGGATGAGGGTTGTCCTCTATAAACTGAGATGCATCTTCAATGCCAACTTTCTCAATTAACGCTCTGCTGTCTCTCAGCGATCGGATTTCAAAGTTAATGATGTAGTCCTTGTTAGGAAGTTCAGGTTCCTGAATGAAAAGATTACAGTTCAGTAAAAAGGACTACTATAGGAAAAAAAAGTAAGCAGTACTAGTCTATCTCCTCATGGGGGATTCTCAATGTTCTCTTTGTTTTCAAAAGTATTTCCTGAACGGCAGCTAAGTCGAACTGTGAAAATGGTAAGATACCAGCCAGCCTCCCTACTCACTTCCTACTATTTTGGCCTGTATTACAGTAGCAACTGCTGTTCAGGGAATGCTTTCGAAAATAAAAACACAGAGAATCCCCCATTAGGAGATGGACCAGTCCAGATCCTGTCGGTTCTGTCAGATGGAGGAACTGTGACCAAGGATTGAACTTCATCCCAATCAATAGCTGATACCCCATGAAAAATCTTTACCTTTTCTCGAATAGAGCATCAGGGATGTCTATATGGCTGATATTGTGGTGAAGCCCCTCCCACAGTGTGATGTCAGCACCTAGGTCCTGACATTACACTGTGGTAGCCTCATTGCACTGTGGGAAATAAAAGCTGTTTCCAACTGCCAAGCAACCAGTATCTCCCTCTGTGCATATGTATATCTATAAACAAAACAACCTTTTAGCCTATCACATTGTATAGATAATGGCAGTTGGTGCTGGCTGTTTTTTTTTCTTGTCTGCCAGTAGTAAAGATGATTACGTGCAGGTTCATTGTGGGTCAAACAATGTGAACAAATTACATGGCGAATGTCCATCATTTCTTGATCTCTCTTCTATTTCTTAAAGGGGTTCTGTGGGGGTTGTGCAAGAGAAAACCGGACACTTACCTTGGGCTTCTATCAGCCCCGTGCAGCGGTAATGTCCCACGCCGTCCTCCTCCCATCTGCCGTTCTCCGCCGCCGGCCCCGGTCTAAGCGGCATGGAATCCAACTGCGGCTGCGCTAGAGTGGCCACGCACCCGCTCGCTTCCGCCTGCGTCATGGAAGCTTACTGCGCAAGCGCAGTACAAGGCTCCGTTGTACTGCGCCTGCGCAGTAAGCCTCAGATGACGCGACCGGAGGCACGGCAATGCGCATTATTCGTCTGCATGTCAGACGAATAATAGCCCGGTGCCGGCTGCGGGGAACGGCGGATGGGAGCAGGACGTCGTGGGACATTACCGCTGCACGGGGCTGATAGAACCCCAAGGTAAGTGTCCGGTTTTCTCTTCCACAACCCCCACAGAACCCCTTTAACTTCTCAATTTGCTGAGTATGCACTCCAGATGAAACAAGGCCTAGACGGCCAATAGCAACCATCTCTGTTGAGAATCAAGTGAGTGTACAGCAGCCCCCGACTCTCTAGACCAGTGATCCGACTTGACGGATAATCTCAGCTGGGTTACAGCTGAGAACATTGTTCTCTCCGCTTACCCCTCCTGCTGCCTGATGTCACAAAAGCATCGCTCAGCTGCTCTTTCAGCAAATCCACACTGAAACAATAGTGTATTTTTTATACCTGAAACAAGCATGCAGCAAATTTATTTCCAAATCTTCAAAGCTGCCCCTTCCCCTTGCCCCTGTACCAGCACAGGCCATTTATTTTATAATGTGAGCAGGGCAGTTTGTCACTTCCTAGAGGTATGAGACTGATTTACGTTCATACATGTGTTCCCTGTAATGATAGAACCTGACAGTGTCTCAGCATTTCAGGTTCAGGAGTATGAAATGTTTGCTTGCTTGCAGACTGGTGGAGGTAGAGTAGGGAACCTTTCTACAAAGGGAACCTCAACAATGGTGAAATAGTCCAGTACAGAATGTTGTTGCATGCAATCCAGTTTGGAAGCGAATGTCCTCCATTCAACTGAATACAATTTTGCAACCTAGTTGTTTTTATTGCTTCTAAAGTTCCAGCTTGCTGTGAGTGTTCTGAGTGCAGAGGGTTAATGATTCATTCCAAAATACACACCTTTAACAACTCATCCAGCAGAACCGATTTTATTTCCAAATCTTCGAAGCTGCAGATGTATCCGGACGTTAGTATGGGTTCCTGAAATAAGAAACGTAAAATAAATGCATGTATAAAGTTATTATTACGTCATCATTGGAACAATTTATTCACACTTGCTTATGGAGATATGCAGGAAAGAACAGCAAAGGTTCACCACATTGACTTTAAAAGTACCCCTGAACTGGTTTTTAATTAACAAACCGTATTTTTCGGACTATAAGACGCTCCTGCCCATAAGACACACCGAGGTTTAGAGGACAAAAACCATGGGGAAAAATCCATATACTAAACCTGGTGCATCCATGGTGAAGGGGCATCATGTGGATTATGCCCCCTTTGTACCTCATGCCCCCTTGTGCCTCTTGTGTCTCCCTGTGTCCTCCTCTGTTCCCCATGTGCCAGACTCTGTCCTCCTAGTGTCCTCCTCTATGTCCCTTTGTGCCCCCCCCTTGTGTTGTCCTCTATGCCCCTTTGTGTCCCCCCTTGTGTTGTCCTCTATGCCCCTTTGTGTCCCTCCCTTGTGTTGTCCTCTATGCCCCTTTGTGTCCCCCCTTGTGTTGTCCTCTATGCCCCTTTGTGTCCCCCCTTGTGTTGTCTTCTACGCCCCTTTGTGTCCTTTGCATGAGCACAGTACAGAGTCCCCGACATTGCGTCAGGTTGGAGGGTTGTATTGGCAGGCATTGATAAGTCGGGAACTCCCTGCATTTGGACTATAAGACGCAGTGACTTTTTCTCCCCCAGTAATACAGTAATTTTAACAGTTTTACCATCTCACCCCTCCAACGCCCCTCTGTGTCCCCCGCTCTGCCGTAATATTCGACTGAGCTGAAGTCGATGATGGGCAGGGAGGAAGTGGTAGTTCTTCCTTCTCTCTGCCCATCCTTAGGAACGCCCACGCGCCGCTTATAGTTCGATAGTGTTACTGCACACAGCATGCAGGGGAGCAATGCTGTGTGCGGGCTTCTGGCGACTGAGCTGAGAGTGTAAGGGTACTAATTAGTATACTATCATTCAGAGCAAAATAAATAAACATGGCAGACCCTATATTACTCTAAGTAGGTTTTCCTTTACTGCATTGTGGAGCACAAACACTTTTAGAATTATTTACCTCTGGGTCCAAGTTCCTGAACACGTACATCCTCGTCTTCTCCATCATTGCAAATAAATCGGGATTGTCATTGGCCCACTTCATGTCCCAGACATCCTTGCGCTCAAACTTAAGTTGTTCGCCGGCGATCTGCTGCCCTGTGTCATCAGCAATGCGGGCCTCCAGACCCAAAAACGTGAGGACTCCAGAAATATCTATTATTGCCAGGCGGCTGCAGGAAAATACAGGTACATAAGGTGTAAAAACAGCCATGCAACTGAACAATAAATATATACTGTAAAACATATACAATATAATCACTCCATCAGTTCAACATTAGAGAAAGGCAAATCTACTTTATCACGATTTTACAAAGTCAAAGGTAACAGGCTTTAAAGAGACACTAAAGCGAAAAAAAAATATATGATATAGTGAATTGGTTGTGTACTATGAATAATTACTAGAAGATTAGCAGCAAAGGAAATATTCTCATACTTTTATTTTCAGGTATATAGTGTTTTTTCTAACATTGCATCACTCTATAATATGTGCAGATAACACAACACTCAGCATTCAAAATGAGTCTTTCAGAGCAGTCTGTGAAGTAATAACCTCTCCTCTGCCAGAGGAAAAGTAAACAGTTCAATTACAGTTGAGATAATAAAAGTCAGATAACAGCCCTCTCCACGACCAAGTTAGTCTGAGAGCTTAATAGCTTTTTTTGCATAGAGATAACAACTGGAGTTTCTCAACTCTTCCTGTACTGGAAACAATTAGACTGATGTATCTGATCTTCATGTTTTTTTTCTTAGCTGTACTACACACACAAATCATAATATCATCATTTTTTTTTCGCTTCAGTGTCTCTTTAAAGTGAACCAGAGACGAAGCACCCTTGTGTATTTTACCATAGAAATCAGTGGGAACATTAGAGAAAACATTTACCCTGCTCTCTGTTCCATCCTCACTGCTAAAAGTGTCTGTTATCTAGCTGAGATAAGAATCCCGGACTGAGCATTGAGTCTGGCTTTGCTATAATGACTCAGCTATAATGATTCCTGAGCAAAGCCAGCAGGGGGCAGGCTTGGACTTGAAAAGACACAAAAGAACACAGTCTCAGCTATAATCTTTCTGTAGCAAAGCCAGACCGACTGCTTAGTCGGGATTCTTATCTTAGAGGTGATAACAGGCAAATTAAACAGAGAACAATGTAACAAAGAGCAGATTAGGTGTTTACTGTCATGTTCCCACTGATTTATAAGGTAAAATACATGAGGTTGCTTCATCTCTGGTTCTCTTTAAGTCCCTGAAATCAATCTCTCAGCGCTATCCTAGATCTAGAACACCATCCAATACAAATTAAATATTTATTATTCGCATTAAACTCTACAGATTAATGAACCATTTAAAATAATAATGTTTTTGAATTTCCTAGTTCCTCCCAAAGCTACGGTCATGTATAGAGAATTCCAAAACATCACTGAAATGATTCATGGTTTTGAAGGCCCCTTCTTTTTTTCTGGACAGCGAATGTTGACAAACTAGGGCTGTCATCTATGCAACAGATGCAGTCAAACAGAAAGTTGAACTAAGCCCATTGTCCTAAAAAAGTAACTAGGAGGCAAAACACTTTCATCTGGCTGAGGACATCATACTGATAATGTTTTAATGCTATAAAGTTCAAAGGGCAAGTACTTCTGTTTGTTATACAGCTTAAAATATTCTAAACTGCAAACAATTAATTAGTTGGCTGAGGCGGCCGTTCTGACAATAATCCACCATGTGTACAGCAGTCCCCAGCCCAGCTCTCCGCCAGGCAGATCAATATGGCCAAGGGGCAGTCGATAATTTTATTCTGCCCATGTAAAGTCAAACTTGTGCTGCTCCATCGGATGTCCACTTCTGCATTGAGCATAACACGTCATTAGCGTGCAGACTAACTATGCATCTATACAGCCTTGGCTCAGTGAGGTCGCCCAAGGGATCAGCCGCACGGGGTGACATGCAGACACCAGTACAAGGTGTGTAAGGGCCTTAAGATTAATAAGAAAGACATTTGGATCTGACGATTACAGCATCCCGCAGAGTAGATCCAATGTACGAACCTGGAATTGCAGTTCAGACTCATCTGAAAAGCACGGCAGTTCAGGCCATACGTCTGCACTAAGGCCACATGAGGCAGACTGTATCTATGTACTGTTCCGGATTCACGGGCCTGCAGAACAAAACAAATACACACAGCAAGCATAAGCATTTTTCTTGCAAGCAAAACAAACTCAACCATTTCACCGCAGAACATAATCAAAAATTAAAAGCTTGTCTTGTGCTTATACAATTTAATTAGATACATTGGGATGCGGAAGTTTGGGCAATCGTCATAATTTTACATGTCTTCAGGTAATTTGAGAGTTGTTTTGAGACCCCCATGTTGCTACTCTTCAGAGAAAATTAAAAGAGGAGGGAAACTTACAATTGCGACTCTTAAATACTCTCTCTCATAATTGGATTCACCTGTGTATGTAGGTCAGGGGTTACTGAGCTTACCAAGCCAATTTGAGTTCCAATAATTAGTTCTGAAGGTTTTGGAATCAATAAAAAATGACAACGGTGCCCAAATTTATACACCTGTCTAATTTTATTTAAACAATTATTGTGCACTTTCTGTAAATCCAATAAACTTCATTTCACTTCTCAAATATCACTGTGTGCGTCTCCTGTAATATCAGTGTTCCCCAACCCTGTCTTCAAGGCCCACCAACAGTGCATGTTTTGTGGAAATCCAGAGAGGTAGTTAGTGAGCTCTGCTGAGACACTGATTACCCCACCTGTGCATGTTTGTGGTTTTCTGCAAAATATGTACCGTTGGTGGACCTCGAGGACAGGGTTAGGGAACACTGTCCTATATGATATATTTAACTGACATTTTTTATCATAAGAACCAACGATTTATAAAGGAAAATCATGACGATTAAGATGGTTGCCCAAACTTTTGCATCCTACTGTACATGCAAATCACCTGAGACATTGTTTTTTTTTTCTTTTAAAGTAAGTTTTAGCATATTCTAGTTTTCTCCAGAATTAGTTTTATTTCTTACCATAGTTTCTGTACAGTACTGTCACTGCTGCTTTAGATCTTCATTGAAGGATCTCAGTTATGTGATATACTTATTTACAAGATCAGGTAGCCAGGAGGATCAGTAGCAGGCAACTAATTTCTTCTCTTGGCAGGAAAGGCATCCTCCAGGCTGCTAATAGTACTGACATGAACTTGTGTCCAACAGTTTATGGAGTAAGATTCAGCCCTAAGTCATGAATTGAGCCCGCCCCTTCCTGTCTCACTAAGCTGCTCTCATTGGCCAGCTGTCACCATCTCTCATCAAGTGATACTGGTGCTTAGTGTCTGACATAGCCCAGTAATAATTCATATGTACAATTTCTGGTATTCATAATTGGCATGGATGTACCAGCGTGTAGTACAGAACTAAACCATAGTATGCAATTTAAAAAAAAAAAAAATGTTTTTTTTTTCTTTTATTTGAAGCAGATGAAAAGCAAGTGAATAGATATATCCATTTTCAAAAGTGACTTCAAATACCTGATACAAAAGAGGCAAAGTTTTCCTAACCCATTCCGAAGTCCTCCTTTAACATCAGCACCACTACATGGTAATTGCACTTACCACAATTAAGACTTTATCAGAGGCCGTTACACTGCAGATAAGATCTCTCATAGCCTGAAATATAAAATTGGACACATGTAACACAAAGGGATAATAAACAGTTCATATCCCTCCTATCATCCTCCCCATCCTCCTCAGGGCAGTGAATGGGGCGGGGAAGAGGAGGGAATGGGAGGGTAATAGGAGGGAACATCTCGGCAAGCCTGCCCCTTCCTGTCTGAAAAGGTCACTTTAGCTAAAAGTCACACCAACAATACATAGAGGTATGTGGGTCCAGCATGAGCACCCCTCTGTGCTTCTTTTCAATAAGCACTCTCCCCCTTGCAAGCATAGCAGTAATGCAAATGGAAAACCCCACCTAAAATGCTGCTGCAAAAAGATCGAGGAAAAAAGCAATTATTTACTGTATAAAAAACATTTTAGTTAGTAGCCTCGGTTTACATTTCTGCCCTTCTCAGGACCCAGGAAGTTAGGGTCAGTATTATTGTTTTACAGTAACTTTTACATTAAAGGACCACGATCACCAGCACATTTTTAAAATGTAAAATACATGTAAAGACATACCATTAAGAAGTACCGGTATGTTTCCTCCAGAGTAAAATGAGCTATAAATGACTGGTCTATGTTGATCTCACTTGTAGTAAGTAGAAATCTGATGGAACGGACAGGTTTTTGACTAGTCCATCTCTTCACGGGAGATTCTCAGTCTTTTTTTTATTCTTTACAAAACACTCCCTGGAAAGGAACTGTACAAAGATGCAGACCGCCTCCCTTACCTGTTTGCACTATCTAGCAGATGAACTGAGCAACTACAGTTCATTAAGTGCTTTTGAAAATAAAGAAAACCCTGAGAATACCCCATGAGGAGATGGGCTAGTCCAAAGCCTGTCGGTTCTGTCAGATTTCTACTACCTATTGTAAGTGACAGCAAAATAAGAGAAAAGTAATTTATAGGACATTTTACTCTGGGACAAATGTACTTTTTTATTTATGTGTTTTCATGTATTTTTAATTTTACATTTTTCTGCGTTAGTGGTCATTAACCTTGCTGCAGCAAAACCAGTGAGAAGACGAGGAACACCATGAGGATAACAGTAAAAGCAGTGTATCAGAAGCCACTTACTGCCGCATCGTTATTGTAGTCCACCAGCCCCTCATTCCTTCCACCTGATATCTCGTCTATGTGAAACAACCTGCGATACAACCGGGATAAAATGTAAGCTGTTACCTATATCATCTGGACAACACATTATGTAGTTCTTTAGAGTTGTCAGATGTAAGTCAGGTCCATGTTTACCGTTCTCTCCCCTCCTTCCTGGTCCGTAACAACTGGTTGATCTCCATAGCCGTCAGCTTCTTTGCCACTCTGTACTGCCAGACGTAGAAGGCTTCTTTGGACGCTGCTACAACATGGGTTTTGGTCATGGTCACAAACAGGGGCACTGCAGAGAGAGGAAGATGTTCAGCTTACTGCAAGGGAAGCTAGCCTGAAGGCTGTAGCAGTGGAACACTATGCTTTTAGTAAAGGCTCTCATGCAGGACTCTCCACTCTGCAGTAGGACAAGAGGAGCCATGCTGATACTGTATATAGGACCAAAGGGGTTGTTTACTGGTTGGCATGGCACAAGCAAATGTGACTGCAGGAAAATAGAGCCAGGGTGTGCAGAGAGGTGGGTGCCAGTTCAGATGGATGACTGCTGGCGCAAGTCCTCGTCGGTTAATACCGGGATCAACCACGCCCTGCATTAACCACTTGCCGACCAGCGGATTTTTCAATGATCGGTGCTGCGAGGGCTCTACAGCCCGCAGCACCGATCAGGAGTGCAGCAGGGCGATCAGACTACTCCCCTTTTTCCCCACTAGGGGGATGTCCTGCTAGGGGGGTTCTGATCGCCGCCGGCTGCATTTGCTTAGTGGGGGGGGGGGGGGCCTCTTCAAAACCCCCCTCCGCAGCGTTCTCCGCCGTCTCGCTGCTCCCTCCCTCTCCCTTCCCCTGTGAGCTGCGCAGGATGGATTTCCGTCCTGCGCATTGAAGGATAGGCTTCAGCCTATCATATGCCGGCGATCCCCGGCCAATCAGAGGCCGGGGATCGCCGATCTGCCAGCGGGGAGCAGCCGTTTCCATGGTAACCCGCAGACGACCAGTTTACGCCAATCGGCGTTAGCTCGTCGTCAAGAGGTTAAGAGGAACGGCAGCATTCATCTCAATTCGTTTTTCGTCAGTTGCATGAAGGCCGCGGTCGATCATCTTTGCCGATGCTGCGTGTAGAGTCCAGCATTGGCTGTGCCCATGGTTCTGTCTCCACGTAGAGCATTTTGCCAAACTCAGGGCCTGCGGGCTGAATGTGACCTTCCTTGACATTATATGTGGCCCCCCCAGAGCTTCAAATGTGCATCATTGTAAGCAGGAAAATAACAGCACACTTCTTTCCCACCCAGAGGAGCACACAGGCGTCAATGTTTCTGGTTGAAACATTGTCAGTTTGAGCCGGGTGCAGCAACAACCCACGAGATCCCCCAGCGAAAATAGAGTAGGTCCCCACCTGGAATCCAAATCCACTCCCCCCCCCCCCCGCCCCCCAGTTGTGACTGTTAAAACACGCACACTCTTTCTCTCTAGAGTTTCGGAAAATAATAAATCCCGTATAAACAGCAACAAACAAGAATTTTAGCTAATTCAAAGCGATGGGAAATGCTTGTAAATGGTTTTGAAAGGATATCTATGTACTACCATTAAATATATGTGTATCAAGGGGTACTTGGGATCATCTTTACCATACCAGGGGCTACTTGACCAGCACAGGCTTTCAAAAGGGGTACATATCAATGAAATGTTGAGAAACACTGCTTTATACATGACAATTAATATAAAGAACAAAACCCCACTCCCCCAAGGACAGCCGCAGCGTCAACAGGGCTTTAGGGAGGGGAGGAGAACATTTATTTTATTACTAGTCAAAGCACATATGTGTTATACAGATGAACAGGTAAACCACAACTGAGGCGCAAGGGATATGGAGGCTGCCATATTTGTTTCCTTGCGCTCCCTCCCTCTCTCCCTGGCGGAGAATAGTACTGCACCTGCGCAGTTCTATTCTCCGCTGGAGAGAGCGCATTGTGCATGCTCAGACTGGCCGTAGTTCCGGGACACGGTACCAGAGCTGGAGAAGGCGGAGGATGGCGGCGTGGGAGCGATCCGTGCAAGTGGGGCTGGAGGAAACCCCAGGTATGTATAAAACTTTGACTATTATTTGTCTCTGGTTTCCTTTAAAGCAGGGGTGTCAAACTCAAATGCAAAGTGGGCCAAAATTGCCCACCTTCCTCCCTTCTAAAGTTCCCTGGTTTCTAATGGCCATCCTCCTCCAACCCCTATATAGTTCCATGGTGCCTAGCGGTCCTCCTCCCTCCCCTATACAGTTTCATGGTGTCTAGAGGCCCCCACCCTCCCCTATACAGTTCCCTAATGTTTAGTGCTTTCCTCCTACCTCCCCATATGGCTTCCCTGGTGTTCTAGGGCTTCACCTCCAATGTAGCTTCCCTGGTGGTCTAGAGTGGGCCAAACATAATGCAAAGTGGGGAAACCTATTGAGGGCCAAATTTAATAGCTCTGAGGGCCTGATTTGGCCCTCAGGCCGGAGTTTGACATGTATGCTTTAAAGGGAATCTGAAGTGAAAATAAACCTATGAGATAATGAATTGCATGTGTAGCACAGGTAAGAAATACAACATTTGTAGCAACGGAAAGAGTCTCATATTGTTTCCAGTACAGGATGAGTTAAAAAAAAAACTTGCTGTATACAAAACAGCTTTCTCAGACCCAACTTTGGTCGGAGACAGTCCTATGTTCTAAAGCACTTGTACATCAAAGAAACGTATACATCAAAGTGAGACACAGCTTTAGATAAGGTTTTACTGCAGGGGAATTCAAAGGGTCATTATCTCTGCTCTGTTGTATAGCTTAAAATACAGAGTGTTCTTTGTAATTGCAAATATTATAATAATGATGCAATGTCATAAAAAATAAAGCTATATAACTGAAAATAAAAACATGAGACTATTCTTTGATGCTAATCTTCTAATAATTATCTGGACTACGCATACAATTTATTATAATATAAAGTTTATTTTTTGCTTCAGTGTCACTTTAAAGAGACTCTGTAAAAAAATGGCATCCTTATTTCTTCTATCCTATAAGTTCCTATACCTGTTCTAATGTGCTCTGTCTAACTGCAGCCTTTTCTAGTTGCACAGTGGCTGTGTTATCTCGGTTATATGATCTAATCTTCTCTCCTCTGTCGGGCTGAGGCAGTCAGGCTGGAAGGTGCTGTGCTGCTTGTGATTGGATAGAAGCTATACACACCCTCTCCAGGCCCCCTGCACACTCCGTATGACTCACACACTGAGCTACTCTCAGCCTATCACTTGCCATGTCTTTTGTTTGTAAACACTGCCTAAAACTGGCAATTACAAGCTAGGATTGCAGCAGGGAGAGAAACAGCACAGAGGGGCCCAGGAGAACATAATGAATAGAATGGTATGTTTTTTATTGTAAGAATTTTAGAGTACAGATTCTCTTTAAAGGCTCTGCCTCTGACACAGGTGACCTGGGTTGAAATCTGGGCTCAACCTATTCAGTACGGAGTTCTCGGCCAAGACTCACTAACACTGCTACTGACCACTGAGCGTGCATCTTGAGGCTGCCTTGTAAGTGGTTTGAGTCCGGCAGGAGAAAAGCGCTATACAAATGCTGGAAATATTATCCTCATGTGACATGGCCCTAGAAGCTGCTACAGACAGGGGTGCATTAGGAACAATAACAAACACGTGACTAAAAACATGTCTGATTTCCTCTGTTAAACATGATTTACAATGTCTGTAACCGCAGGAATGAAATGATCCATGGCTACAAAGGCTTATTTTCCCAGGTCTATAAGAAGAAGGTGCTGAGGCTGCCAGTCACTGAGTTGAAAAGGAATTTTGCAGGAAGATAAAACAGACAGCGCTGAACATTTGGCTGTGTTTACCTTTCACCAATGAAAGGTCCACTTGTTAGAGGTCATAACAGAACTGCAAGCCTATTACAGCCAGAGCAAGACCTACACAGCCATGTTTAGTTTCTATGGATGGAAGGTATAAATTCTCACTTCTCAAAGGCTGCTACTATTTCATAGCATTATGTAATAAAATAACACCTAGTAAATATAAAGGGGAAAAAAAATCTGCAGGCCAGAGACTTCTTAGAAGCAACATTCCGGTGCAAGATATACTGGAAGTCAATGTGAGCAATATTTATAGTGATTTTTCCTTAGGCGGCTCATGTGTAGCTCTGTATACGGCTATCTGTCCTGTACAGGGTGACATTGTGCCCATGTCACAGCACTGTGTGGCCACAAATGCTGCATTATGTACTTTACACAACTAAATCTAATGTGCAGCCATAGAAGATGCAGAGGTTTCAACTGCCCCTGAGCCCCTGGACATGAGGGGTCACCTTGGGCCCTCCTCTTCAGCTTCTGCATCATCTCTATATTCAGGGCCGGTTCTCTCATGAAGCAAGGTGAAACATTTGTATCAGGTGCAGAGATTACAGGGGCAGCATGTTTGTACTGTGTTTACACTAACAGCATGCAGTCAGAGTAGGAGGAGAAGTGAGAGGAGAGTGAGCGAGGTGAAAAGGTCATCATTGGGGAAGAACAGCTTGTTGTGCCGTGTGAGGAGTCTGACAGTGAGTGAGGAGGGAGGAGGCAGGAGAGCAGTAGTGTTTCATTTGGCTTGCACAGCAGAAGGGAGGAGGTGGCACTGCTGTCCTGACTGAGGAGGACTGGAGTGGCTGAGGGTAAGCAGTTTGTTTGTCACAGACTCACAGCCAGCCAGTGTGTTACAGCGTTGAGCTGCAGCATGTCATGTGAGAACATTAAATAAAGCAGAGTAAAATTGTTGGGGGCGATGCGATCATTCCAAACCAGGGGGGGGAGGATGCATCTTCACAAGTTTGCCTCAGGCAGCAAAGAGTCTAGAACCGGCCCTGTCTATATTGCTGTAACACCGATAAAAATTGTCGCTATAGATACTCTGGGTAGCAAAAATCTGATCTGTTCATATCTGTTCCTCTTCCACTGCGTACACACGGTGGCTGTCGTTAGAAAGCCAATTTTAGTCCTCCTCCATACACACTTATACAGTTATCCGGAACTCAATAACCAGCAGTGCAGGCCAACTTCTTAGGCTGGTTGTGGGCTCTGCTGTTCTTAAAGGGAATCTGAGAATAAACTTATGATATAATGAATGAATGTGTAGCACAGCTCAGAAATAGAACATTAGTAGCAGTATGTAGGAGTCTCATATTGCTTCCAGTACAGGAAGAGTTAAGCTTCAGTTATCTATGCAAGTGAGCTTTTCTGAGCTCCATGACCCAACTTTGTTTTCGGATGCATTTATACTTCAAAGAAACAGTGACAGGCAGCTTCAGATAAGATTTTTTTACTGCAGGGAAGTTTAACCACTTCACCACTGAGGGGTTTTACCCCTTGAACACCAGAGCAATTTTCACCTTTCAGCGCTCCTTCCATTCATTCGTCTATAACTTTATTATTACTTATCGCAATGAAATGAACTATATCTTGTTTTTTTCGCCACCAATTAGGCTTTCTTTAGGTGGGACATTATGCCAAGAATTATTTTTTTCTAAATGTGTTTTAATGGGAAAATAGGAAAAATGTGGGGAAAAAAATAATTATTTTTCAGTTTTCGGCCATTATAGTTTTTAAATAATGCATGCTACTGTAATTAAAACCCATGAAACGTATTTGCCCTTTTGTCCCGGTTATAAAACCATTTAAATTATGTCCCTATCACAATGTTTGGCGCCAATATTTTATTTGGAAATAAAGGTGCATTTTTTTCAGTTTTGCGTCCATCCCTAATTACAAGCCCATAGTTTATAAAGTAACAGTGTTATACCCTCTTGACATAAATATTTAAAAAGTTCAGTCCCTAAGGTAACTATTTATGTATTTTTTTTTATTGTAAATTTTTTAATTTTTTTTTTAATTACAAAAAAAAAAAAAAATGGGGAGTGTGGGAGGTAATGAGTTAATTTTATGTGTAAAAGTCATTTATTTGTATGTGAAAAATGTGTAGGGTGTAGTTTACTATTTGGCCACAAGATGGCCACAGTAACTTTTTGTTTTAATGCGACCTCCAAGCTTCCGGAAAGCTTGGAGGAAGAATAAGGAGGCTGGACACGTGAGTTTTTTCTCACAATGATCGCGCTGCCCATAGGAGAGCAGCTGATCATTGCGGGGCTTAGATCAACGAACGGGAATGGATTTTCCCGTTCATTGATCTCTGGGCGAGCGGGCGGCGGCGGTTTTACTAGCGGCGGGCGGCGTGTTTACGAGCGGGAGCGCGGGCAGCGTCGGGAACGCGGAAAGTACGTGTTTCTCCGTCCCTGGTTTTTAAAGGATGGAAAAAGGGGCGGAGAAATACGTACGCGCGGGGGTAAAGTGGTTAAAGTGTAACTGTCCGGCATAAAATAAAAAATAAATTCTTTATTTTTATCTGGTAAACAAGTAATAAGGATGCTAATCAGGCAATCCAAAAGTTAAAATCACTATTACTTTTCTTGTTGATAAATGATCATTCCCCAGTTTACCTGACTCTCATTTGGTAGACACAAAATTTGGTACAGAAAAAAGGAAGTTGCAGGGCATGCTGGGTTGTCCTTTTTTGCTTCTCTATTTCCCCTCAGCCTGATTGGCTGAAGCCTCTTTCCCTCCTGTTTTCCCCTCTTACACCTCTGTGGCTCTCTGATTGGCTAATATTTCTCATGCTGAGACAATTCACTTTCTATAGTGAAGGGCGGGCAAATCAGGCAGAGCAGAGTAGGGCAGGAAATGACATCAGGATTGGCTTCAAAATAGCTACACGTTAAATGGGAAATGCTACGGTAAGAAGGATTTTCTTTTTTTTACTATAGAAAAATCACTAAAATCAAAACGTGGACAGTGCAATACATATGTTATGTAAGTATTTATCTACTTATATATGTGGTTTTTATTCGGAGATAGTATGGCTGACAGCTCCTCTTTAAAGGGTCATTAGCTCTGCTCTGTTTCATAGTTTAAAATGCAAAGTGTAGTTTGTAAATTGCAAATATGATAGAATGCTATAAAACAAAGCTATATAACTGAAAATAAAACAAGACTTCTTTGCTACTAATGTTCTATTAATTATCAGTACTACAAATACAATTCATTATAATTTATTTTTCGATTTAGTGTCACTGAAAAGCAAACCTGAACTGAAAAATAAAAGTCAAAATAAACATACACATTACATCCTGCGTAATCTACTCATCAATCTCTTTCTCCTCTCCCGCGTCCTGTCTGTCCACTGTGATCAATGGAGTTCCCTGTCCTCCATTTTAAAACAGGTGATGACCCCATAGCAGCTTCCAAGTCAACCAGTATTATCGCTTGAGCCAATCTGATTGGCTCACAGTGATCACGGGATCAGGAGCCAGCAAAATCGGCTCCTGACCGGCTCACAGAGCTCTGAGTGGCCTGCAGTGATGGGAGAGCGGTGTGATCGGCAGGTCCATGTGGAGCAGTTACTGAAATCTATGCCCTGGCAGGAATAAGCAACCATAAGCAGGGCTTATGGCCCATACTCACGAGGGACCATTGTCGCCCGTCAGTATGGGCCGCGCGCACACCGAACTGTCGCCCGCAACGGGCGCGCACCCCGAACTGTCGCCCGTCGCTGAAGTCGCCAGGCGATTGAAATGTTCAATCGCCTGGCTACAGTCGCCGCCGCAACTCCGCCGCAGCTGTCGCTAGTCCGCTTGAGTACGCGGACTAGCGACAGCAACCTCCATTGAGGTACGCAGAGCTTCCGGCGGGGGGAGGAGGAACGTCGGCGACAGCTTCCGTCGCGCCGCTGGTCCCTCTTCCGCGTGTGTACGCGGAGGGACCTGGCGAGGAGCTGTCGCCGGCCTGTCGCCCACACGCTCACGTGTGCTGGCGACAGGCCACTTTTATCGCCCATGAGTATGGACCATTAGATTTCAATTACCGCAGTCCGGAAGCGGGTAAAGATGTTGCCAACTGTGATAGATTTCAGAATATAAATCAGGGGAAGGAAAGATTTTTACAACGGAGAAACAACAACTAAATAATTTGGTTTTGTGAAAAAAAAAAAAGCTATTTTATTCATCACTACAATTCCTCTTTAAAGTGGATCCGAGATGAACTTTTACTCATTGCATAATTGGGTTCCTTTCCTATTGTTTATAGGGTATTCCTCAAGCCAAATACTTTTTTCTTTTTGTTTTAATACTCTAATTCCCTATAAACTAAACAAGCCACGTCCACAGGTTTTCAGAGAGCCAAGGCACTTTCAGACAGTAGCAAGGGCTCATGGGAGCTCAGTCTGGGCAGGAGGAGGGGGAGGTATTACTAGCCAGAGATTTCAGAGACAGGGGGGAGGAGGGAGGAGGAGGGGGGATTAGTTTTTTTTGCTCAAGATGCAGATAAGCCTGCCTCTGTGTAATGTTTACAAACAACATGGCTGCTGCCATTGTATCACAGGAAGAAATAATCATTTTCTATTAAAGCTGTTTGCAGCTAGATTTGCTGTGTAAACTATCTAAACTTTAGGTAACATAAATAGACAAGTTACTTGTTATAGTTAGTTTTTCATCTCAGATCCGCTTTAAATAAATTAAAGACCATGAATAACTTACAAAAAGTCCGGTGCAGTTTTACTAACAGTCAGCAGAGGGCAGGCGTTAGCATATAAATACATCACTGACGCAATATCTAATACATTCACTATCCTACTACTATAATAAATGGGAAAGTTCGGATGTTTGGATATTTGGATGTTTGTTACTCGATCACGCAAAAATGGCTGAACGGATTTGAATGAAATTTGGCACACACATAGTACATTACCTGGAATAAAGTATAGGATACTTTTTATTCCCATAACCGAAAAGGGGGCGGAGACAAATACAAATTTCACTGGAAAATTTAAACTGCAGCCATTCTTACCCTGTTAATGGTAGAGTTCTCAAACTTTGCACAGTTGGTCATTGGGTGACTGGGATTAATATTCAGAAAGGTGGGAGGAGCCTACAAAAGCCAATCATAATTCACCTATTGATTTTCAAGGAGAATGTTTACATTGCTGCCATTCTTGCACTGTTAATGGCACAAGCCTCAAACCTGGTACAGTTGATCATTGGGTGACTGGGGTTCAATTTCAGAAAGGGGGTGGAGCCACAAACAGCCAATTAGATTTGTTTCATTCCAATGCAAATTATTGATGCCAAACACCGCAAAGCTCACAAACTTGGTAATTGAGTAATTGATTAATTGTGTGTGAGGATTAGAAAACTGGGCACAGCCAACCCCAGCCAAATACATAAGCAGGCAACACGGGGTAAAAAGTGGGCAGAGACAAATACAAATTTTACTGGGAAAATGTAAACTGCAGCCATTCTTACACTGTTAATTGTAGGGTTCTCAAACTTTGCACAGTTAATTACTGGGTGACTGGGATTAATATTCAGGAACATGGGTGGAGCCTACAAAAGCCAATCAAAAATTACCTATTGATTTTTCATGGGAATATTTCATTGCTGCCAATCTTGCACTGTTAATGGCACAAGCCTCAAACCTGGTACAGTTGATCATTGGGTGACTTGGGTTTGAATTGATAAAAGGGGGTGGAGCCACAAACAGCCAATCTTATTTGTTTCATTTTAACGCAGGTTATCGATGCCAAAAACCGCAAAGCTCACAAACTTGGTCATTGAGTAATTGTGTGTTAGGGTTAGGAAAAGTGGGCGCAGCCAGCACCAGCCAAATACATAATTGGGGGCAATACCGGGTCATCAGTGGGTGGAGACAAATACACATTTCACTGAGAAAATGTGAACTGCAGCCATTCTTACACTGTTAATGGTAGGGTTCTCAAACTTTGCACAATTGGTCACTGGGTGACTGGGATTAATATTGAGAAAAGTGGGTGGAGCCTACAAAAGCCAATCAAAATTCACCTATTGATTTTCAAGGGGAATATGTAATTGCTGCCATTCTTGCACTGTTAATGGCACAAGCCTTAAACCTGGTACAGTTGGTCATTGGGTGACTGGGGTTCAAATTTAGACAAAGGGGTGGAGCCACAAACAGCCAATCAGATTTGTTTAATCTCAATGCAAATTATTGATGCCAAAGACCGCAAAGCGCACAAACTTGGTCATTGAGTAATTGTGTGTTAGGGTTAGAAAAAGTAGGCGGAGCCAACACCAGCCAAATACATACCCGAACAATGTCAGGAAATCAGTGGGTGGAGAAAAATACAAATTTCATTGGGAAAATGTAAACTGCAGCCATTTTTACACGGTTAATGGTAGGGTTCTCAAACTTTGACAGTTGGTCACTGGGTGACTGGGATTAATATTCAGAAAGGTGGGTGGAGCCTACAAAAGCCAATCAAAATCCACCTATTGATTTTCAAGGGGGAATATTTAATTGCTGTCATTCTTGCACTGTAATGGCGCAAGCCTCTTGCAATATTAATCACCTGTACCTGGTACACTTGGCCATTGGGTGATTGGGCTTCAAATTCAGAAAAGTGGTGGAGCCACAGCCAATCAGATTTATTTTATTTCAATTCAAATTATTGGCGCCAAAGACCGCAAAGCTCACACACTTGGTCATTAAGTAATTAAGTAATTGTGTGTTAGGGTTAGGAAAAGTGGGCAGGGCCAACACCAGCCAAATACATACCCGGGCAACGCCGGGCGTCCAGCTAGTGTATAATAAATCATTATCTGCTTCCAGGGAACACAGATCTCCACAGAAGATATATATCTTAGCGACAAATCTCTTCCCCAGATTCCAGGTGAACACCAAGGGCCTTACCTCTAAATGTGGCAGACAAATGCCCTTTTCTGCCAGTCACTAGCGCATGCAGATCTTCAGTTAGAATGATGCAGTCGGCGCCTTAATACACAACCGAAGACCAGGGTGGTGGGGCCCAGAGCATTGATATGCACCACACCGCATCACCCTGGTCTTTAGGTTCCTATAGAGGAAGTGGGAGTCTGGCTCTTTAAGACACTTGCAGGGAAGCGATATGTATTCATCTGGGATCAGCAGCAGCGCCTCCCACTTCCTCTACACAGGAACCTTTGTACAGCGGCAGACAGATTTTTGCCTCCGAGCAAACATTGCCTTGATAAAGGGGTCCTACGTGGCTCCGAAACTTTGGCCATATTCTTTTGCATGGAACCAATAACGATTAACTTTGGATGTGCCAGCTCTTTTCTTTGTGGTAACCATGGAAACAGGATGTGGAGGGGAGGACAGAGCGGTGAGAGGAGTCTACGCTGCTGTTGGAACAGGGTTATGTAAGTGGGGGGCCTGGGTCTGCACAGGGCAGGCCGGCGGACAGCAGTGGTGCGAACGTGGCCCCAAGTGGGGGGTTGCCTTGCTTGTAGCTGGCGGCGGCCACGATTGTGCAGTAAAACTTTACGCATGTAATTCTGCTTAAATGCGTTAAAGCGTAACCAAGAGCCCCTGTCACTGCTTTCCTGTTGTGTGCTGCAGCCCCATAGTATTTATATATTTCTTATGGAGATTGGGGTTCTCCAGTGCTGCGTGCATGCTTTGCATAGTATTGCATATAATTTGGTTTGTGCTGCTCATCCCTTGGTATTTATTTATAATTTTCCCCTGTGAGCGTGCATAACCACGCCCACCTCTAGCACAGTTAAGCATATAAATGAGCGGAGCTCACAGTTCAGTCAGTAGCTAGCAAAAGGTGAGAGGTTTTTAATTTCCTTTCTCCCATTTAGTTGACCATTGGGCTTTTGGCATGGTTCCCACTAGAACGCTGATAAAAACTGGCATTTTTGCCTGGTTAGAGTAGGACTCACCAGACTGGGGACACTTTAGCGCAGATGGTGAGCTTAAACGCGTTAAAGCGTAACCAAGAGCCCCTGTCACTGCTTTCCTGTTGTGTGCTGCAGCCCCTCTGTATTTATGTCATTCTGCTTAATGCAGTTTAATGCATACACTCCTATATCATTTGACACAAGGAAAGCATTTGATTCATTGGAATGGAATTATCTTTTAACCACTTACTGCATCAGGTGCAGTATAATCACGAGAGGGGCGGGGGGAGCGCTCCAATAGTGCATTAACTTTTTTGGTACAATTAAAATTGCACTTACAATAAACACGAAGATAGGTGCTCATCAAGCGGCCGCCAGAGGGTCCTCTCCAACTGCTATTAGCCTGACCAGGGCTGGCAGTAATATCGAATGGTATATGAGAGACGTCTCACTGGCGGCGGCTGAGTGCACAGGGCCGTCTGACGTCACTACGCGTTTCGGCGCCATCCACGCCTCCTTCTGGTGATGTTTGCGGCCAGACAGCTGTTCGAAATAGGAAGTTGTATAATCATGGCCTGGGAAAACTTCAATTGAAGTCCCAGGGCCGTGAATACTCGTCTTCAGTGGCAGGTGGCCGCCACGTGCTCCCATCGCCGCCCGTTAGTGGGAAGATGTTCCCATACATTAATCTAAGTCCCCGTGCCAATGAACGCTGGCATCTATGAGATGCCTGCGTCATTGTATTCTGTTACAGTGCCACACATTTCCTATTCATGTACTTACGTACGCAAATCGGAAATAATCAGAAATAATGCGCAAGGACATCTTGTGGCCAAATAGTAAAATTACACCATAGTACATTTTATTTAATAAAAATACCAACACTTACTTCTAAAATTAACTATTTTCCTCCCACACTCTCTCAAAGCACCCAAATGTTTTTATTTGAATAAAAAAAAATGACATACAAAAATGCATAAATAGTTACCCTAGGGACTGAATGTATGTCAAGAGGAAATATTGCTGTTATTTTTTAAATTTATGGAATTCTAATTAGTGATGGATGCAAAACTGAAAAAATGCACCTTGATTTTTAAATAAAAGATTGGTGCCATACATTGTACTAGGGAAATATTTTAAACATTGCAATAACCAGGACAAATGGGCAAATACAATGTGGGGGTTTTATCCACAGTAGAAAGATTTTAAAACTATAATAGCTGAAAACTGAGAAATAATGATTTTTTTTTTCCTTTTTTTATTATTCCAAGTAAAATGCATTTATAATAAAATCATTCTTAGCATAATGAACCTCCCAAAGAAAGCCTAATTGGTGGCGAAAAAAACAAGATATAGATCATTTTGTTTTGATTAGTAGTAATTACGTTATTGGCGAAAGAATGGGAGGCGTGCTGACAGGTAAAAATTGCTCTGGTCCTAAAGAGGTAAAACCCCTCAGTGGTCAAGTGGTTAAATTGTGAGTTTGGATAAAATATATATATTTCTGGATTCAATTATTAAAAAGAAAAAAAAAAAACTCTTCTGCAGCTTTACTTATGTTTCAGTCTCATTTACAATCCTCAGTGGGAAGATGAACTCTGAGCAAACGCTGCAAATAACCATTTTATTTGCCATCTCATTAAAATGTCTAGCCATAACACTACTATCAGATCATTGTATGGAAGGGCATGGCTCTCAGTTGGCTCTATTGTAGATTTATTGAGATTATATAAGGATGACGTCATATTTTGGAAAGACATGGGTCCTGCCTACTGCCAGTAGAGTGATGAGATCAAAAGTCAGGACTGTTCATAAACGGAGATAAATCTTTTTTTTTTTACGTCTGAAGTATTTGACTTAAAGGGAACCTTAACTGGCGAGGAAAAATAAATTCACTTACCTGGGGGCTTTCCCATGCCTCCTGCAGCCGTCCGGTGCCCGCGCCGGTCCTTCGGTGCCCTCCGGTCTCCCTCCGCCGCTAAGTTTCGTTTTCGGACGACTGCCAGTCGTCCTCGGGCCACTTCCGCATTCCTCGTCGTAAACTGCAGTAAAGCGCGTCCGCATGACGCGTTTGGCGTCATGCACATGACACGTTTGGCGTCATGCGGACGCGCTTTACTGCAGTTTACGACGAGGAATGCGGAAGTGGCCCGAGGACGACTGGCAGTCGTCCGAAAACGAAACTTAGCGGCGGAGGGAGACTGGAGGGCACCGAAGGACCGGCGCAGGCACCGGACGGCTGCAGGAGGCATGGGAAAGCCCCCAGGTAAGTGAATTTATTTTTCCTCGCCAGTTAAGGTTCCCTTTAAAGTACTCTTGACATGGTCTTGATATACTTTTAGATTGTTTTATTACTGGTGCGGTGTGACTTTTTCACAGCACACAGCACCATTCTCCCCCTCCAGCGCCCCCCCTGTGGCCCTAACAGCAATTATGATCGGGGAGGAAGTGACAGTTCTTGCCGCTGTGTGTACATAACTCCACCCCCACTCCATATGGAACTAAAGCGGCAGATGGAGGGGGCGGAGTTATGTACACACAACGGGGAGGAAGAACTGTCACTTCCTCCCCGGTCATATCCAACGTCCTGCCTCAGTCGAAGACTTTGACTGAGCAGAACGGGGGTCACAGGGGGCAGAGGAGGGGGGAGGGTGGTGGTGTGCTAGTCGCAACACCAGCAATACAGCAATATTAAACGTTTAAGGGGAGGCGGGAAGAGGGTCAGGGTACTTTAAGGCCGGTTTTACACTTGATTTGTGCAATGTGCACCACATCTATGAGGCTTCATAATATATGACCCTGTGCCACGGTGCGGCAACAGGGTCATTTGCATAGACCCGCCCCCTGCTAGTGACTAACTCCCTGCTGGGAAGAATGTGCGTCACTGGGATACCGTCAGTCCACGCATGTGTGCCGCGTCACACTGACCTCCCACCATGAGTAATGTGAAGGCATTCTATTGATTAGCATAGGATCCGTTCACACCTGTTAGGATCCAGTCCGCTTAGTTGCGCTAAGCGGACTATACTTAATACAATCCAGTTCACGAAGCGCTCAATATTCAAGTGTAGCCTGAAGAAAGCGTACGCCACAGGTCCTCTTTATTCACTATACACCTCTAAACATAAAAAAAGAGATCATAGTGCAGCTTGAACAACTAGCTGATGATTCACCACAGGTGTGATTTGCTAAGAAGCAAACAGACTGGGAGGTGAGAGGCCACTACCAGGGTCACACGCCCCCGCTTACTCCCCTGCTCACCAGATATTCCTTTGTGCAAATAAGCCAAGTATTTTCCTTGCCTCCATACCTCCATCTTCCCATACTATGCCTTGTTATAGCAGTCTGTATCAAACTTTTCCATATAGCCACACAGCTCTGTTTATATAATTAGCATTCTGATATACCTTAAAGAGTAACTCCAGTGAAAATAATGTAATAAAAAAAGTGCTTCATTTTTACAATAATTATGTATAAATGATTTAGTCAGTGTTTGCCCATTGTAAAATCTTTTAAATCCCCGATTTACATTCTGACATTTATCACATGGTGACATTTTTACTGTTGGCAGGTGATGTAGCTGCTGCATGCTGTTTTGGCAGTTGGAAACAGCTGTAAACAGCCATTTCCCACAATGTAACAGGGTTCACAGACAGGAAACTGCCAGAAGTACCTCGGTACTCAGACCTTCTTGTAGGAGGGATTTCACCACAATATCAGCCATGCAGCGCCCCCTGATGGCCCGTTTGTGAAAAGGAATAGATTTCTCATGTAAAAGGGGGTATCAGCTACTGATTGGGATGAAGTTCAATTCTAGGTTGGAGTTTCTCTTTAATGCAAACAATGCCCATATGTAAAACCAGCACAATTTATTCACCATTAGCAGCATAATCTACAAGTCCAGCGTGTCTCCCTTAGCTCTGCCCTACCAGTTTCATCAGCGATACTGACTCATCAAAGGCTCCCAGCTACACTTTAATATTGAGCGCTTTGTGAACTGGATT
This sequence comes from Hyperolius riggenbachi, assembly GCF_040937935.1. Taxonomy (NCBI): domain Eukaryota; kingdom Metazoa; phylum Chordata; class Amphibia; order Anura; family Hyperoliidae; genus Hyperolius; species Hyperolius riggenbachi. The sequence goes on along the minus strand of NC_090649.1, from coordinate 81,728,718 downwards.
GTAGGTGTATGGGACTAGAAGGTGGTCTTATACGCAGCGCTCCACCACACAAAGGGCATTATAGGATAACGTAAGATTTTAACAGGGCTGTGGAGTCGGAGTTGGAGTCGGGACAATTTTGGGCACCCAGAGTCGGAGTTGGAGTCGTTGATTTCATAAACTCAGGAGTCGGAGTCAGGAGTCGGAGTCGGATGATTTTTGTACAAAATCCACAGCCCTGTTAAGTATTAGACTAAGGAGTCGGAGTCGAGGAGTCGGAGTCTGAGCCATTTTGGGTACCCGGAGTCGGAGCTGGAGTCGGAGTCGTGGTTTCATGAACTGAGGAGTCGGAGTTGGAGTCGGAAGATTTTTGTACCGACTCCACAGCCCTGGATTTTAAGCGCGGATTACACTAGTGCAATGGACCGTACTTGAAGCCAGCATGAACCAGCCCTCAATCAGCAGTAGTAATCCTTACAAAAAATGGAGTAGTTACCAAAATCTTATGTGCAACTCAACATTGAGGCCCCTTCCCCACCTGTGCCTTGCTGAGGCCACTTGCACACTACGGTACTTGCGATTCCAATTTTTTTATACAATCTGATTTTTTATTCCAGTTAAAAAAAGTAGCAGAGTAATTTTTTTTTAAATCGGAATCAAAAATAGGATCGTATAAAAAAAAGTCAGATTTGCATGTAGTGTGCAAGAGGCCTCATCGTCTTCTCAGCAACACACAGTTATGCAATACGCAAGGACATCAAATGTACATAGAGTGCACTGCCTAATGTTCCCATCCATGCGTTGCAAGGGCACAACACATGGCTTCTGACAAATTTATGGACATGCACTGCAGTCACATTCATTATGAATAGGATCAAAACTGCATGTGGGAGCAGAGCCGGGACAAGGTCCTCCAGCACCCGAGACTGAGGGCTCGTTTCCACTATCGCGAATTCGCATGCGTTCAACGCATGCGGATTCGCACATGTAATGTAAGTGGATGGGCCTGTTTCCACTCTTGCGTTGGTGATGTGCGTTTTTTGGAGCGGTGAAAAAACGCACAAAAGAGCCAACGAATTCGCCTGAGAGTGGAATGCATGCGAATCGCATGCAATGTATTTAATAGGGAAATCGCATGTGTTTTCCCCATGCGTTTTTTGCCGCGAATTCGCATGCGAATTCGCATAGGTACTGATGTAAATTCACACAGGCAGTGACATGGTTAAAATCGCATGTACCCTCACCTATGCGAATTCGCGGGAAAAAAAGCGCGGGGAATCGCATCCGCATGCGATTTCATCAGCGGTGGAATCCAGGCGATTCTGCACCGCAATAGTGGAAACGAGCCCTGAGACACCAAAGTGCCCTACCCATCCCTCCCACACTGATTGCTATTAGACTTAGGGTACGTTTCCATTGGTGCGGTGCGATTCCAGTGCGGAAAACACATGTGCGATTTTGCATGCGGATGCGTTTTTCCATGCGTTTTTCTGTGCGATTTCGCATGCGTTTTGTGGCAAAGCATTTTTAACCATGTCAATGCTGGTGTGCTTTTTACACAAAAACACATGTGAAAACGCATGTGTTTTTCCTATTAATTACATTGTATGCGATTTTCTGATGGCTCTGCCGTGCAGATTTTTTCTGCACAGAAAAACGCTAAGAAATCCTGATAAGTGGAAACAGTCCCATCCACTTGTATTGGTTATGCGAATCTGCATGCAGAAAACGCATGCAGATTCGCTCTAGTGGAAACGGGCCCTAAGAGGCGCCCCAGGGCCCCCAACACCTTAATCTCTAGTTATCTGTCTTGCAGTCACTGCCATGTATCCCCTTTACTTATTTCTCTCTGCTTCAAACACAATAGGGGAATGATAGCAGAGTGAGTTGTGCGCCCCCTCCTACACTGCGCCCTGAGGCTGGAGTCTCTCTCGCCTCTGCCTCGGCCCTGTGTGGTAGAATCGCACAGCCACGCCACCTGCGTTGCATGCATCATAGAAGTGGGTAAGAGGCTTATAACACTAAAATACAACTAAAAAAAAAAAAAAAAGATTATTTAATCAGCTCTACAATATTATAGCTGCCTTTACATGAGGCAATAGACAACACTGATTTCACATTTCTCCCTTATAGGAGGACTAAAGAGGAGGGTGACTTGGCTCTCCCTGAATTTTACTTCTATTATTTAGTAGAGCAAATTAAAGGGAACCTAAAAAAAGCGTAATACAGAGGCTGACATATAAACAATGCCAGTTGCCTGGCTGCCATGCTGATCTTTTGGCTTTAGCTGAGTCACACACCTGCAATAAGCATGCAGCTAGTGGTGTCAGACCAGAGTCACAGCATCTGTACTGCATGCTTATTCTGGGCCAGAGACTGATAGCGTTAGAGGCAAAGCATCAGCATGGGAGTCAGGCAACTGGCACTGTTTATTAGCAGCCTCCGTATTCCTCTCACTTCAGGTTTCCTTTTCAAGCAGAGTTAAAGTAAGAAAAATCATGTCTGTAGTTTCACATGGCCTGAGAGGCAGAGAACCAGAAATCTAACTCTGTATGTTGTGGCCACTACCCTGAATATAAACCAAGAATTCTCATGTGCTTCACCCCTTCTCTGGAACCCCTGCTACAAGACATCTGTCACTCTCCAACCTTTGATATCATTAAACGTTCCCTCAAAACTCACTTTTTCCAAGAAGCATACGCTCTACCTTTGGCCACTCCCCCCGTCACCTCTGGCCAAGTTATACTTCCTACTAGATCACCTAAAAATACACTGCCTCTAGGTATGAATATTGTATACTTCCCCACCTCTTGTTCCTCCCGATTCCTTTAGATTGTAAAGGAATATTTTATTCATGTTACATTTGCCATTGTAATTTGTATATTGGTATATACCATTGTCTGTATTATTATGTACTCCACCTTTGATTCTTTCTTTGTACCGTGCGATATGGACTATGTTGGCGCTTTATAAATCAATAATAATAATAATAATTATACAACGTTATTTTGGGATAAAAACATTTTTTTTTTAACCCAAAATACTAATACAGTACATAAAAACTCAATAAAATAATAATAGCAAATCAGTGCAAAAATCTTTATTTTTCACGAAGTTGTTTTACACTCTAGTCACATACCTATGTCAATGTATTTTGAATCCAGTGGAGTTCCAATGGAGTTACACAAAACCAGCACATACTAGAAAAAAATACAGAAAAAGAATAATGTATATATGTGAAACAGTAACGCTGTTGATTTTATTTAAAGGACAACTGAAGTGAGAGGTATTTGGAGGCTGCCATATTTATTTAAATACCAGTTGCCTGGCAGCCCTGCTGGTCTATTGGGCTGCAGTAGTGTCTGAATCACACCAGAAACAATCATGCAGCTACTCTTGTCAGATCTGACAATAATGTCAGAACCGCCTGATCTGCTGCATGCTTGTTCAGGGGCTATGGCTAAAAGGATTAGAGGCAGAGGACCAGCAGGATAGCCAGGCAACTCGTATTGTTTAAAAGGAAATTAATATGGCAGCCTCCATATCCCTCTCACTATAGTTGTCCTTTAATTATGAAATAAAAGATCGCGATTGGCTGCTAGGAGTATTGCATTTTGCATTTAAAGATACAGATTTTTATTTTTGTTTTAACTTGTGCACCTAGTGGTAACTACTGAAACATGTACGCATTCATCAGCATTAAATTAACATTCTCTGAAATATTATGTCTTTATTATCAAGGTGTCATTATTTTTAAGTACAGTAACTATAAACAGATGTAACTATTGTTACAGTATTACTATTTTTAATTATTTGGAGAAACTAATAATGTATGCATTTGTTTAATTCATAACTTCTGCAGTCAAGAGAATGTGCTATAATTAGGTACACCTTGACCTCAATTCTCAAAGCATTACAGCATTCAGTAGTGCAAAAAAAAAAAAAAAAATGCAGATTTTACCAAACCTCTAATTCTCTAAGCATTTTACCACATGAAAAAGTAAAATTACCGACCAGTGAGGTAAATTACCGGCTTGCGCAGTAAAAACCGCCTTAAACATCAGTAAATGTCAATTCTCAAAGATTACAGCAGTCAGTAAAAGGGTCGGTTTTTAACCACTTGAGGACCTAGCCTTTACCTTCCCTTAAGGACCAGCGCTGTTTTTTCAGATCTGTGCTGGGTGGGCTCTACAGCCTCCAGCACAGATCAAATGACAGGAAGAGCGACCAGATCGCCCCCCTTTTTTCCCCACTAGGGGGATGATGTGCTGGGGGGGTCTGATCGCTCCTGCATGCCGTGGGTGGCGGGGGGGGGGGCACCTCAAAGCCCCCTCCACCGCAAGATTCCCCCTCTCCTCCTTCTCCCTCCCTGCCCGAGAGATCGGAGGCTGCACAGGAACGGATCTGTCCTGTGCAGCCTCTAACAGGCTCCCCGCTGTCATGTGACAGCGATCCCCGGCCGCTGATTGGTCGGGGATCGCTGATCTACTACAGCACTGCTACTGTAGCAGCGTTGTAAAAATGTAAACAAAGCGGATTATTTCCGCTTGTGTTTACATTTAGCCTGCGAGCTGTGATCGGCAGCCCGCAGGCTATTCACGGAGCCCCCCACCGTGAAATGACAGGAAGCTCGCGCGAGCGGCTGTTTCCTGATTAATTAGCCTTCAGCCGGCGACGCAGATCTGCGTCGCTGGTCCTGCAGCTACCACTTTGCCGATGCGCGTTATGAGTGCGCAGTCGGCAAGTGGTTAAGACCAGGCTGTGCAGACAGGTCATTAGCCTGAAGGCTAGCAAGGTGTTCTGTCACTATGGCAGGCAGCTGCAGCACATGACAGAGGGGGCGTAGCGTTGGAAAAGTCTGCCAGCTGTCTTGCCCATGCTGATCCAGCTCTCTTGCCTATGTGTTGGGACCGCCATACACGCACGATTCTCGAAAGAGGCGGTCTTTAGTGGCCGCCTCGGCCGAGTTTTGTCTAGTGTGTGTACAGACATTTATATAGACATATAAAAGGAACCTCAGGAACAGCAAAATTAAAAACAGCTCACCTGAGCTCCAGAGAGTGGTGCATTCTATGAGGAAAGGTAGAGAGACAGAAGTCAGTCAGAATGTAAATAAAATCACTTATACAGTAAACAGTAATTACCATTTATCAAAAGCGTGTAGTAACATACTGAGCCCAACTGCATAAGCTAGAGGAGCACAGACTGTGATCTTTCGGCTTAGCTCTGCCACAATTGTCTAATTAGCAGACGAGCATCAGCAATATACAAAAACAATACAAACCCTGCTGTGGGGACACACACACACACACACACACACACACAGGGAAGTACGTTTTCTTATACAATGCCGGCTCTCTCACTGCTGGGATGGGAAACTGCTTGCTTGGCTAGCTGATTTTGCAAAACCATCTCATTTTCAGACGGTGCTTTGCTGAATGAACAGCAGTCGATGTTCCATTCAAACTCCTCCACATCACCTATATAAAAGGTAGTCAGGGAGGAGCTGGGAAGTGTCATCAGCCAGTCTATCTGTTAGCACACAACTGACCCTGCCCACTTGCTCCCCCTTCTCCACAGAAGCAGAGGGAGGAGGTGGGTAAGGTCTGGTGATCGACTCTTATGCTGGATACACACGGTGCGTTTGCGCACTCGATTTCCCGCTCGATTCCCGTCGATTCGTTTATTTCCAACATGTCCGATTTGGATTTCGATGGATCATTAGGTCGATTTGGCATACTTTGCATGCAAATCGACCTAACGATCCATCGAAATCCAAATCGGACATGTTGGAAATAAACAAATTGACGGGAATCGAGCGGGAAATCGAGTGCGCGAATGCACCGTGTGTATTCAGCATTATGCTGGCAAGAGAACTCCCACTCTACTGGCAGCTCCATACTCCATGTAGAGATCTCTAGGGTCATCTGGCTAACTTTTTCAAAGTAAAAAAAAAAAACCTCTGGAATGGCTGCATCAAGTATGAAAACTGAGTGATGGTCTAGTCCCATATTCACCTCTATATTTACCTTTATTAATAATAATTTAAAAAAAAAAAAAAAAAAAAAAAAGAGTCAGGCGGGTGAAAAACAAATTTAAACAATGAACAGGAGTTCAATACTTGGAGAATATAGCTCCATACATACAATACTGTTTTGCAATCATTCCTGATCACTTCAGCTGACTGTCTACAGCTGTTGGCAGTCAGATACACAGGGCTCAGCTGAGTTGTATGAACCAACCTATGGATAGAAGCAGGAAGTCTCTACAGTGTGCTGAGAGTAACACAAGCAGCTGAAAAATTCCACTTAAAGCCAATGGGAACCGCTCATTAAAAAAAGAAACCAGATACGTATTTAAGGAGAGGGAAGGCTCTGGGTCCTAATGACAAGACAAGACAAATAACATTTATATTGCGCTTTTCTCCTGGCGGACTCAAAGCGCCAGAGCTGCAGCCACTAGGATGCGCTCTATAGGCAGTAGCAGTGTTAGGGAAACTTGCCTAAGGTCTCCTACTGAATTGGTGCTGGCTTACTGAACAGGCAGAGCCGAGATTCGAACCCAGGTCTCCCGTGTCAGAGGCAGAGCCCTTAACCATTACACTATCCAGCCTTCCCTCTCCTCTGCCGGTGTCCTTGGTGCAGTGCTGGCTCTCCCGTTTGCATCCCCCGTCGCGGAGGACTTCGGAAGTGTTCGGGAGCAGAGTCCTCCTGAAGACAGGCGGCTCCATACTGTGCATGCACGATTGCGTGATAGAGGGCGCTCGTGAGTGCGCAGTATGGAGCGGACGGTCTTTGGGAGGACTCAGCCTCCTGAAGACTTTCCCAAGTCACCTTCACCGGCGGAAGGAGAAGTATTTGGCCAATTTAGTCAAATACTACACCGAGGGCACCAGCAGAGGAGAGGGAAAGCTCATTAGGACCCTCTACTAAGGTAAGTATCTAATTTATTTTTTTAGTGAGTGGCTTTAAAAGGACAACTGAAGCAAGAGGGATGTAGGCTGCCATATTTAATTCCTTTTGATCAATACCAGGTGCCTGGCTATCCTGCTGATCCTCTACCTCTAATACTTTTAGCCATAGACCCTGAACAAGAATGCAGCAAATCAGGTGTTTTGGAACATTATTGTCAGATCTGACAAGATTAGCTGCATGCTTGTTTCTGGTGTTATTCAGACATTACTGCAGCCAAATAGATCAGCAGGGCTGCCAGGCAACTGGTATTGTTTATAAAGAAATAAATACAGCAGCCTCCATATTCTTCTAACTTCAGTTGTCCTTTAAGCCAATTGCTCGCAGTGTGCGTTTTGGCAGGTAGAGAAGATGAGATGTAAAGACGGCAGACTTAGGGCCGGTGTTATGTCTGATTGTGCTGCCCGGAAGCTCCCTTCCTCACTGAGTATCACGGATGCTCAGTGGGGGCATAAATATAATTCCCCTGACATATCTCCGCTTCCACACGTCCTACACTCACCACATTTTCAGGGTAGGGAGGGGACCCCTAGCTCTGCTGGTTGCAGAGATAGATTACAGAAAGCGGTCTTGGGAACCAGCGGGAATAGGGGGCTGTAAGTTGGTACAGAGGTAGTTCTACCCTAAAAATTTAGGGAGTGTAGGAGGTGTGGAAGCTGAGATATTTGGGGTGTTATTTGGGGCAGCACAAACAGGAAATTTGGCTGTACAGACTTCTACTGCGCATGCGGGGCAGCACAAATTCTCAGGCAGCACGATCAGACACAACACCGGTTCACACAGAGCCTCTGCCAGCGTTAAATGAGGGCCGCAGCAAACACCGCATTCAAATGCCTGTCTGAACCAGCCCTGATGACTGAAATGATCACAAACAGCTGTCTGGCTGTCAAACGTTGTATGCCTGTAAACAGGGTCAATAATAACCACAATCCCTCTCCGCTGCTTAAAGACACTAACATCAAAAAGTTCCCCTGGGGGTACTCACCTCGGGATGGGGAAGCCTCAGGGTCCCAATGAGGCTTCCCACGCCGTCGTCCGTCCCTCAGGGGTCTCGCTGCAGCCCACCAAACAGCGGCCCAACAAATCCATCAGCTTGTTCAATATTTACCTTTCCAGGCTCCAGCGGGGGCGCTGTTGCGGCTTTCGGCTCCGATGTAGACGGAAATACCCGATCTCAGTCTGGTCCGCTCTACTGCGCAGGTGCCGGAGACTTGCGCCTGCGCAATAGAGCAGACCCGACGGCGATCGGTTATTGCCGCCTATTTCGGAGCCAAGAGCCGCCACAGTGCCTGCGCAGGAGCCGGGAAGGTAAATATTTACATCGCCGCTGTTCGGAGGGCTGCAGCGAGACCCCCCAGAGACGGAGGATGGTGTGGGAAGCCTCATTGGGACCCTGAGGCTTCCCCCTCCCGAGGTGAGTACCCCCCAGGGGAACTTTTTGATGTGACAGGTTTTTTTAATAGGTTGTCAGCATCAATTAGTGTATACAAAGTGTGAACACTGCTCACCACACCACCTCTAGGACTGGGAGCAGAGCCAAGGCAGCCGTAATCCATTAGACATCTGAAGAGAAGGAAAGGATCCGCTCGACCAATCCATAAAGGTCCAACCTTTATTGGAAAACGTGCACAATGGACATAGCACAAAGTTTAGCTCACGCGTATCGGAGCTTTACAATCGCTCCTTAGTCATAGCTCTACAACTAAGGAGTGATAGTGAAACTCCGATACGCATGCTCGTTTTTCAATAAAGGTTGGACTTTTATGGATTGGTCAAGCGCATCCTTTCCTTTTCTTCAGTCAGCATCAACTAACTCGAAATACAATTTCACATAGGAGAGAGACCAGCCTGGTATACCCAGCACTCAACACCAATAAAATATCCTACAGCTGGACTGACAGGGAGCATGATGTATAATAAATGTTACCTTAACCCTACTGGGATCAGAGTCAGTGTCATCCTGGAAGACAAGCGGAAAAAAAACATATGAACAGCTAGATAACGTGTCGGGGAACAGCATCAACAGTACACACTAAACGCAGTCATGCATTATTATGATGTACTGTATTTTTTTGGACTATAAGACTCACTTTTTCTCCCCCAAAAGTGAGGGGGAAAAAAAAGTCACTGCGTCTTATAGTCCAAATGCAGGGAGTTCCTGACTTGTGAACGTCTGCCAATACAAACCTCCAACCTGCCGCAATGTCAGGGACTCCCTGTACTGTGCCCATGCAGAGGAGGACAAGGGGACAATGGAGGACACAGGGGGACACAAAGGGGCATAAAGGAGGACACAAGGAGGACACAGGGAGACACAAGGAGGTACAAGGGGGTATGAGGTACAAAGGGGGCATAATCCACAAGATGCCCCTTCACCATGGATGCACCAGGTTTAGTATAAACCTATAGGCCCCGACCCCCCGGATTTTGCCCTCTAAACCTAGGTGCGTCTTATGGTCAGGAGCGGTTTATAGTCCGAAAAAAACAGTATATATCAAGGCTGAAAATATTACTGTGCATTCCAAGAGCCTGTCACTGCTGCTGATACAAATACATAGTATACACATAGGTCAACCTGGTAGTGGCTAATCTTTGAGGATGCACAAGCCATGCCGGAACGCATGAGAAACGGTGTGGCGGATGGTCCGACGGGTGTGACGCGGTCTATTCCTGGGTGGCCCTGTCATTGTGCACACCTCTGTACCTTCAGCACTCTCACATTGTGTAGCCGTACTGCAGTGGATTATAGGCTGTGCAAGTGAGTGTTTATATGCACTTTTCTGACTATTTTTGTTCAAGAGTTAGCCACTACCAGGTTGACCTATGTGTATACTATGTATTTGTATTATTACCCGTTATATTGACTGTCCCCAGTTTTAATTTGTTTTTATCTGAGGGGTACGTGCCGAATTAAGTAATTACATTATACTGTGGATACTAGTCTGTGTAGCTTTTGATTATGGAAAGCCGTGGTTGTGTGGTTTATATAGAGGACCCTGGTCCTGACATCACACTGTGGGAGGGGTTTCACCACAATATCAGCCATACAGAACCCCCTGATGATCTATTCGAGAAAAAATGAGATTTTTCAAAGGGGATACTGATTGGAATGAAGTTTGATCCTTGGTTACAGTTCCAGTTTTGTCTTTTTTTTATATAATTTGCCGCAGTGGCTCTCAACAAGCCTGGACTGATTTGGAGATTATCACAGGATCGTGCAGCTGGAAAAAGGTAGTGATACTGCTTTATAATGGTCACATACAGGTAATAATGTCATCTAGCACTTGACAGTCAACCACAGGTCTGACCACAGTACAATAATAAAAGCGGCAGACAAACCTGGGGATGGTTCTCGTCAGCCTTGGTGGCCAGTATGCAGAAATCCCCGCATGTGGTCACGGATAGCAAGCTCTTCACGTACTTTACAAACTTCTCATTGTTTTTGGTGTCCCAGAAGACTACGCAATACTCCGGCCGGTCAGGTCTTGTGTAAGCGTAAACCACTGTGTTAGAACAAAACCCCCACTGCCACACACAAGGAAAAACACAGGCAGGTTAAATACAAGATCCCTGCAACAACCAAGAAGCATGGTTCATTAACCCTTCACTCACTCATACACATAATCTCACTCCACAACAGCTACAAAAACCAGTCTGTTCACACTTCAACATATATCCCTAAAACTAATTAATAAGGATTTCCTCTCTGATCCCATAGATTAGCCATATTATTATTATTATAATTTCTATTAACAAGCGCTGAAAGTGGACCTGAAGATAAGCAACAGCTTAATAGCCTTTTAAGAAAAACATTTCTTTGTTACAGCTGATATAAATCCTGCAATACATCTGCAATGAGTCTACTTCCTGCTTTCATGAAAGTAGACAAAGGGTTAACATCTTGTGTTTACAAATTAACTGCTCTGCTGTGACAGCAGATATGCCTGAGTTGACACAGTTGAGAGATCAAAGTATAGTGGTGATTAGTCACAGATGAGGGGGAATTAGACAGGCTAAACTCTCTAAATACATACAGGGAGCATTTCTCTATGTTTTCCTTGTGTCTGTGCAACAGTGCAAAAAAACAAAACAAAAAACAAAACAAAAAAGGTACCTAAAGAGAGTACCTAAAAGTGTAAGAGACGCCTGGGGGGCGGGAGTGCCCAATTTGGGTACTGAACGTGGGAGAGAGAAGCCTCTGGGACCCGCAGAGGATTCCCCTGTCTCTCCACCGGTCCGCTCCAGCACTGTCCCTGCACGAAAACTATTAACAAGCCTTGTTGATGGCTGGCACATGCGCATTACCACGGACCTGCTCCGTCTTCGGTGCAAAAAGCTGAGCCTGATTGGAAACATGCATCTGCGCAAAAACAGCCTGACTGAGGAGAACCGAAAAAGTCCCTGGAGGACTCATAGGCTTCCCCCTCCCGAGGTATCTAAATTTGTGAATCGCATAGATCACAGGTTTTCTTTAATGGTTTTACTTTCACTTTGTCCTGGGGCCCTTATAAGTTTGTATACAAAGAGATCACACAGCTATACCAGAAAACCTCCCTATTCAAGGTACTTTATTGTAATTGGATTTTTCTAACTGAAAGATTGAGCTGGAAATGACATGCAAGATGGTTGCTTCCAGTACGCCGACTGTGACCATGGAGGGAGTCCTGATTTTCACAAAGATGATATTACTTTAGGTTAGTGACAGGTAGGATAACTATATAGGTAGTGAAGAGTTAGGTATACAATGCCAAACTGTGTTCTGCTTTAAGCGATAGACAATTCTCTATAGTAACCCATTACACAGACACTTCACTGTTCAGTATATATAATACAATTCAATATTAACACACTGCGCTGACCAATATGAGAGTTCTACTTTATATTCACGGTGGTGCGCTCCTTAAAATTGATACAATAAAAAGTTTATAAAAGTATAAGCGCTCCTGCTGTGTTCACAGTCCTCAACTTTCTTAAAGAGACTCTGTAACTTGAAAAAGATCCCCTGGGGGGTACTCAACTCGGGTGGGGGAAGCCTCCGGATCCTAATGAGGCTTCCCACGCCGTCCTGCGTCCCACGGGGGTCTCGCTGCAGCCCTCTGAACAGCCGGCGACAGGCCCGACTGTAATTTCAATATTTACCTTTGCTGGCTCCAGCGGGGGCGCTGTGGCTGCATTCGGCTCGGAAATAGACGGAAATACCCGATCTCCGTCGGGTCTGCTCTACTGCGCAGGCGCCGGAGACTTGCGCCTGAGCAGTAGAGCGGACCCGACGGCGATCGGGTATTTTCGCCTACTTCGGAGCCGACAGCCATCAGAGCGCCTGCGCAGGAGCCAGGAAGGTAAATATTGCGTCACGGCTGTACGGAAGGCTACAGCGAGACCCCCGAGGGACGCAGGACGGCGTGGGAAGCCTCATTAGGATCCTGAGGCTTCCCCCACCCGAGGTGAGTACCCCCCAGGGGACGTTTTACCGTTACAGTTCCTCTTTAAGTGCAAAGTCCTATATATCCATATCCGTGCCAGACTTGACCTCCAGAAGCATATGGAATGACCACCACCACCTCACCCTCAGAAGTGGGCACTCACCCTTAGAAGATGACCCCCGACTAGATGGGTCACACAACGCCTCTGGGATATTTTCAGGCAATCCCCTGCCTATACTGGCTCCTTTTGGCGATATGTTATACGACAATGTGTCCACAGCATTCACCTCAAATAAAGCACATATTCCTTTCCATAGCGTAAAACCATAAGAGACAGTTTATTTATATTAAAAATGCACACTCACATTCCAATGGGCTTTTTGTAGAGCATAGAGTTTTATAGGGCTCTACCCTTTCATGTTGGCCGCCTGGCTGGCTCTCCGTGTTCACATAGAGGACCTTTCCTCGATCTTCCCACACGCCACGCCGGCTTACTTCCGCCTCTGCCGCCACGCCCTACTAGTTTCGTCCTATTGGACTCATCAGGAGCATGCGCAGAGGTATCCGTAATGCGTATTTATAGCCGCAATCCCGCCCCGTTCCTCCCCCCTACCTGATTGGCTCCGCCGCCGCTTCCGCGTTCCAGCCGCCGTGGAGCGCAAGCTGGCCACCAGGAAATGAGATACTCTCCCTCTCTATTAAGGTGACGTATCTAAATGCTCTTAAAATGCTTGAAAAAGTTTAAAAATCTTTTAAAAACGCACAAAAAATTCCATGTTTGCAAAACTATGGAAAAATTGTTTTTTTGAGCCAGCCACCTGGCCCTTATGAGAGGTATAGATTCACATTTCGTTTTAACTGTTATCAATACTTTTAATATACATACATATACATTACAAAAACGCCACTTTTTTCTAGTGTGCACAATTTGAATGGGACATAAGCCAAAAACCCCAAACAATAAATCCCCCTCACATTATAGTGCGAACTCCCTAAAACCATTTAATATTCAAAAACCAACAGAGCAAAACTAGTTGCAATATATATTTTTACATATCTTTCTCCATATACTTAGTGACAATACCCCGATACCCAAAGTACATAGGCTCTATCCCATTCCATTCCGCACACCATTACAACACTCCCCTTTTTATCCCCTTCAATCATTGCTCAAGTAACATATGAGATCAATGTCTGCATTCAACCCCTTTGGCTTCAAGGAATTCATGTGATGTATCCACCACGTTTCCCTTCTTGAAACCTCCCTTGTTATATTCCCACCCCCCCCCCCCCCCCCCCCCCCCCCTCCAATGTGCATTTACTTTTTCCAGACCACAGAAAAACATCATAGATGCATCACAATTATGTACATCCCTAAAATGTGAGGACAGCGTATGCCCCCTCAAACCTTTTTTAACATTAGGTATATGCTCTCTTATGCGTTCCTTCAACGGTCTAGTAGTCCGACCTATGTATTGGAGGCCACATGGGCACCATATCATATAGACAACATTCTTATCGTTACATGATATAAACTGCCGTATTTTTGTTCTGTTATTATTAGAAAACCCCACTACTTCCTGTATACGGGTTGTATTTATCTCCCTACACCCCTTACATTTTCTGCAGGGGTAGAACCCCTGTTGTTGCCATCCCTGTAACCTCTCTCCTCTTCTACTTTTGGGTTCAACACAACTTGGCGCTAAGTAGTTTTTTAAATTGCGGCCTTTTCTATATATGAACTTAGGATTTATGGGTAAAATTTGTCTAAGTTCCATATCTGACATAAGAATATCCTAATACTTACCTATTATCCCCTGTATTGTTTTGTATTGTTCATTGTAATCTGAGACAAAAGCAACTTCATATCTGTTATTTTCTTTCCCCTTTTCATTATTTTGCAATAGTTCCCTTCTATCTTTATTTCTGACATCATTAAATTGTGTTTGTAAAAAATCCTCATTGTACCCTTTCCTCGATAAATCTATCTATTAACACCCGTGCCTGTGTATCAAAATCGTCTATTCCCATGCAGTTACGTTTCACCCTCATCAGTTGTCCTCTAGGGACATTTTTAATCCAATTCGGGTGGTGTCCACTATGAACTGAGATATACCCATTACGGTCTGTCTCCTTAAAATAATTTTTTGACACCACCACCCCATCTACTATTGACAGTGATAAATCCAAAAAATGTATAGTTTCTCTATGAGCCTCATATGACAGTGTAATATTAACATCATTGTTATTAAGTGCTCTTATATACTGTGCCAAACCTTCCTCAGTGCCCCCCCAAACTATAAACCGGTCATCAATATACCTTTTCCAGGTCAGTACCTGTTTTGAACCCTCCTGTGCTAACACCTCCTGTTCCCATTTACCCATAAAAAGGCTTGCCAAACTGGGGGCAAACCCCGCCCCATGGCACAACCCCTATGCTGTTTATAATATTCACCCCCATGCCAGAAATAGTTTTTTTCCATTGCGAATTTTAGGATTTTCATAAGGTACTTAATTTGATCATCAGGTATTCCTCCTTGTTGTTTCATGTAATAATCCACCGCTTGAATCCCTTTGTCTTGAGGAATATTTGTGTACAGCGAGGATACGTCGGCCGTAACCAACCAAGCCCCATCCCTGACCGATGTACCCTCGATGCACTGCAAGGTGTGTTTGGTGTCTTTTAAGACATGTGGCAAAGAGTCCACTAGTGGCTGCAGAAAATCGTCCAAATATTTTCCAATATTTTTCATATTGGTCAGCGCAGTGTGTTAATATTGAATTGTCACTTGTAGGAATAGATTACATTGCAGCAGACATGGATTTGGATTTGTTTGAAATGAGATTGAATAAGCGAGTAAACTTGGAGGATATTTTTAATGTACAAGATGAACACATTCCATCTGTGGATAATGATTTTAAATGCTTGCAGAACCTCATGGTTAAAGAGCAATCTACATGGTGGGATCTCTCCACACTCGCTAAATATGAAAAGGAGCATATTGTTCCAAAGCGACTGAGGTGGGATCTCACAGCAAATGATGGAGAGGATAGTGAGGAAAATTATGCCGAATGGGAAGAATACTTTGATAAATGTGGGGTGGGTTTAGTTCAATTGTTGATGAAAAGAAAAACTAGGAGGATGGAAAGATTGGGAGGTGAAATTGAGACCATTAGAAAGAGATTGGAGGTAGGGAAAGGTACAGATGAATATAATAGAAAAACACAAAAAATTATGGAAATCCTTCAAAAAAATGAACGTGAGATAGTGGTAGAAAAAAGGAAAAAATTCTTTAGAGATTACCAGGCCCATAAAAGTAAAGAGGCATACAGATGGCAAATTAAGAAAAAAATTGCGGCACAAGAGACAGATGAAAAAAATCCCACGGGAGGGGCCCCAAAACAAGAAGTCGTAATTAATCATGGGATTCCAATTCAAATAGGGGGTAATCAGGTTCCCAGACCAATAGGGGGAGGCCATATAGGGGGGTAAATTCAGGACCATAAAGAGGGGGGAGAGGGTATGGGGGAGCTAAACCCCAATATGCTAACTATAACCCTCAGTACAATGGAGGGTCACAATGGGTAAGACCACCAGGACAGGGGGGAGGGGACCTAACCCCAGACAAATCGGATATAATGTGCCTGTTCAAAATAGATATGATCCGATAAGACAGGAGGTGCAGTTTGAACCTTTTTTGGAGGTGGACAGGGGATACAACCAAACAGATTGGGGAACGGGAGGATACAACAGACCCATACCTGAAAAAAGAGGACCAGAAGGGGAACAAGGGGAGGGCGAAAGCAATTCGAAAAAAAGAAAAGAATAGAAGCCCAGGGTATCTTTAATCTGAGTGGAGTGACATTGTCCAAACCAGAGATCAGAACTTTAAATGAAGGTCTAAAATTTGCCCCTAAAAGAGGTATTAATACATTTAACACGTATATAGATCTAGAGAAATTTACACGTAAACTGAATTTGAAGAAATACTTCCTGAAAAAGGAAGGGCCCACAGGTAGGGCAAACCCACCAGCCACCCAAGAAGGGGCAGCTGGACAGTATAGACATACATCATTAAAGAACAACTCAACGTTCAACCCACAAGAAACAGGTTTTCATGCGATAGGAGTTTTTAAAAAATTGGTAATGGATGAGATAAATGCAATTCCAGAAAGGAAATATCCGGGGGTACAGAATGTGGCTAGGTCCCTATTGGAGGAAAAAAATTTGGTGATACGTCCCGCAGACAAAGGGTGGGGAGTGGTGGTCCTAAATAAAAATCAATATAATAATGAATTAAATAGATTGGTAAGTGATCAGAACACATATACGAAACTTAGAGGGGATCCCACTCAAAAATATTATGAGGAACTCAGACAGCTCCTACGGGAAGGCCTGGATGCGGGGTTCCTGGGGGATGGAGAGTTCAGATACCTCCTCCCCTCGGCGCCACGCATCCCGGTCATATACAGTATCAAATACCCAAGATACATAAAGACAAGGTAAACCCCCCAGGTAGACCCATTGTTAGTGGGATAGATTCTTTAAAGAGACTCCGTAACAAAAATTGCATCCTGTTTTTTATCATCCTACAAGTTCCAAAAGCTATTCTAATGTGTTCTGGCTTACTGCAGCACTTAATACTATCACAGTCTCTGTAATAAATCAATGTATCTTTCCCCTGTCAGACTTGTCGGCCTGTGTCTGGAAGGCTGCCAAGTTCTTCAGTGTTGTGGTTCTGCTATGAACTCACCCTTCCTGGCCCCTCTATGCACACTGCCTGTGTGTTATTTAGATAAGAGAGAAGAGAGAAGCTGCTCTAATCAGCTGGATAAATGGTCCTCTGAGCTGGCTGGGCTTTCACATACTGAGGAATTACAGACAAGGGCAAAGCTGTTTGCAGGAAGAAAAGAGCAGCCTGAAACTTCAGTGCATGGGGGAAAGAAACACACAAATGATCTCTTGAGATTCAAAAGGAATGCTGTATACAGCCTGCTTATGTATGGATGTATTTTCTATGTGTGGACATACTGTACATCAACCTACTTCCTGTTTTGGTGGCCATTTTGTTTGTTTACAAACAAACTTTTTAAAACTGTTTTTAACCACTTTTAATGCGGCGGGGAGCGGCAAAATTGTGACAGAGGGTAATAGGAGATGTCCCCTAACGCACTGGTATGTTTACTTTTGAGCGATTTTAACAATACAGATTCTCTTTAACTCACCGCCTTGGAAAATATTTGGACGATTTTCTGCAGCCACTAGTGGACTCTTTGCCACATGTCTTTAAAGACACCAAACACACCTTGCAGTGCATCGAGGGTACGTCGGTCAGGGATGGGGCTTGGTTGGTTACGGCCGACGTATCCTCGCTGTACACAAATATTCCTCAAGACAAAGGGATTCAAGCGGTGGAATATTACATGAAACAACAAGGAGGAATACCTGATGATCAAATTAAGTACCTTATGAAAATCCTAAAATTCGCAATGGAAAAAAACTATTTCTGGCATGGGGGTGAATATTATAAACAGCATAGGGGTTGTGCCATGGGGGCGGGGTTTGCCCCCAGTTTGGCAAACCTTTTTATGGGTAAATGGGAACAGGAGGTGTTAGCACAGGAGGGTTCAAAACAGGTACTGACCTGGAAAAGGTATATTGATGACCTGTTTATAGTTTGGGGGGGGCACTGAGGAAGGTTTGGCACAGTATATAAGAGCACTTAATAACAATGATGTTAATATTACACTGTCATATGAGGCTCATAGAGAAACTATACATTTTTTAGATTTATCACTGTCAATAGTAGATGGGGTGGTGGTGTCAAAAAATTATTTTAAAGAGAATCTGTATTGTTAAAATCGCACAAAAGTTAACATACCAGTGCGTTAGGGGACATCTCCTATTACCCTCTGTCACAATTTCGCCGCTCCTCGGCACATTAAAAGTGGTTAAAAACAGTTTTAAAAAGTTTGTTTATAAACAAACAAAATGGCCACCAAAACAGGAAGTAGGTTGATGTACAGTATGTCCACACATAGAAAATACATCCATGCACAAGCAGGCTGTATACACCCTTCCTTTTGAATCTCAAGAGATCATTTGTGTGTTTCTTTCCCCCTGCAGACATCTTCCACTGTCAAGTGTCAGGCTGTTTCTTCCTGCAGAGTGCAGACAGCTCTGCCTGTATGTAATTCCTCAGTATGTGAAAGCCCAGCCAGCTCAGAGGAGGATTTATCCAGCTTGTAAAAGATAAGAGAGAAGCTGCCCTAATCTAAATAATACACAGGCAGTGTGCAGAGAGGGGCCTGGAGGGGGGAGATGCATCACAGAACCACAACACTGAAGAACTTGGCAGCCTTCCAGACACAGGCTGACAAGTCTGACAAGAGAGAGATAAGTTGATTTATTACAGAGATGGGGATAGTAGAACGTGCTGCAGTAAGCCAGAACACATTAGAATAGCTTTTGGAACTTGTAGGATGATAAAAAACAGGATGCAATTTTTGTTACGGAGTCTCTTTAAGGAGACAGACCGTAATGGGTATATCTCAGTTCATAGTGGACACCACCCGAATTGGATTAAAAATGTCCCTAGAGGACAACTGATGAGGGTGAAACGTAACTGCACGGGAGTAGACGATTTTGATACACAGGCACGGGTGTTAATAGATAGATAGATTTATCGAGAAAGGGTACAATGAGGATTTTTTACAAACACAATTTAATGATGTCAGAAATAAAGATAGAAGGGAACTATTGCAAAATAATGAAAAGGGGAAAGAAAATAACAGATATGAAGTTGCTTTTGTCTCAGATTACAATGAACAATACAAAACAATACAGGGGATAATAGGTAAGTATTAGGATATTCTTATGTCAGATATGGAACTTAGACAAATTTTACCCATAAATCCTAAGTTCATATATAGAAAAGGCCGCAATTTAAAAAACTACTTAGCGCCAAGTTGTGTTGAACCCAAAAGTAGAAGAGGAGAGAGGTTACAGGGATGGCAACAACAGGGGTTCTACCCCTGCAGAAAATGTAAGGGGTGTAGGGAGATAAATACAACCCGTATACAGGAAGTAGTGGGGTTTTCTAATAATAACAGAACAAAAATACGGCAGTTTATATCATGTAACGATAAGAATGTTGTCTATATGATATGGTGCCCATGTGGCCTCCAATACATAGGTCGGACTACTAGACCGTTGAAGGAACGCATAAGAGAGCATATACCTAATGTTAAAAAAGGTTTGAGGGGGCATACGCTGTCCTCACATTTTAGGGATGTACATAATTGTGATGCATCTATGATGTTTTTCTGTGGTCTGGAAAAAGTAAATGCACATTGGAGGGGGGGGGGGGAATATAACAAGGGAGGTTTCAAGAAGGGAAACGTGGTGGATACATCACATGAATTCCTTGAAGCCAAAGGGGTTGAATGCAGACATTGATCTCATATGTTACTTGAGCAATGATTGAAGGGGATAAAAAGGGGAGTGTTGTAATGGTGTGCGGAATGGAATGGGATAGAGCCTATGTACTTTGGGTATCGGGGTATTGTCACTAAGTATATGGAGAAAGATATGTAAAAATATATATTGCAACTAGTTTTGCTCTGTTGGTTTTTGAATATTAAATGGTTTTAGGGAGTTCGCACTATAATGTGAGGGGGATTTATTGTTTGGGGTTTTTGGCTTATGTCCCATTCAAATTGTGCACACTAGAAAAAAGTGGCGTTTTTGTAATGTATATGTATGTATATTAAAAGTATTGATAACAGTTAAAACGAAATGTGAATCTATACCTCTCATAAGGGCCAGGTGGCTGGCTCAAAAAAACAATTTTTCCATAGTTTTGCAAACATGGAATTTTTTGTGCGTTTTTAAAAGATTTTTAAACTTTTTCAAGCATTTTAAGAGCATTTAGATACGTCACCTTAATAGAGAGGGAGAGTATCTCATTTCCTGGTGGCCAGCTTGCGCTCCACGGCGGCTGGAACGCGGAAGCGGCGGCGGAGCCAATCAGGTAGGGGGGAGGAACGGGGCGGGATTGCGGCTATAAATACGCATTACGGATACCTCTGCGCATGCTCCTGATGAGTCCAATAGGACGAAACTAGTAGGGCGTGGCGGCAGAGGCGGAAGTAAGCCGGCGTGGCGTGTGGGAAGATCGAGGAAAGGTCCTCTATGTGAACACGGAGAGCCAGCCAGGCGGCCAACATGAAAGGGTAGAGCCCTATAAAACTCTATGCTCTACAAAAAGCCCATTGGAATGTGAGTGTGCATTTTTAATATAAATAAACTGTCTCTTATGGTTTTACGCTATGGAAAGGAATATGTGCTTTATTTGAGGTGAATGCTGTGGACACATTGTCGTATAACATATCGCCAAAAGGAGCCAGTATAGGCAGGGGATTGCCTGAAAATATCCCAGAGGCGTTGTGTGACCCATCTAGTCGGGGGTCATCTTCTAAGGGTGAGTGCCCACTTCTGAGGGTGAGGTGGTGGTGGTCATTCCATATGCTTCTGGAGGTCAAGTCTGGCACGGATATGGATATATAGTATATATAATACATTTACTTCTGTAACATGTATGATATATGTCAAGTAAGCATAAAATGCATGAATTTGTTTTCCCCGGGTGCACAGATTCTTGACTAAAAGCCCAAAACTGAGATTCAGGCAGACTGCCTATAAATGTGACGCTTCCTCATTAAGCACACCTGAAGCAAAAGGGATACGGAAACTGAAATATGCATTTCCTTCTATATAAAACCAGTTGCCTGGCTGTCCTGCTGCTCCTCTGACTCAGATACATTAAGCCACATACACTCAACAAGTATGTAGCAGATCATGATTGGACTGTGACTGGTTCTCTGCATGCATGTTTCAGTTTGGTGATTCAGACACTAATGCAGCAAAAGAGATCAGTGGGAATGTCAGGCAACTGGTATAGCTTAAAGCGCATCCGAGATGAAAAACTAACTACAACAAGTAACTGGTCTATATATCTTATCTAAAGTTTAGATAGTTTACACAGCATATCTAGCTGCAAACAGCTTCAACAGTTTGATTATTTCTTCCTGTGATACAATGAGAGCGGCTATGTTCTGTTTGTCATCATTACACAGGTAATCTGCAACTGCATCTCCACCCCTCAGCCTGTGCAAAATAAAAAAAAAACTTTTCCTCCTCCCCTCTGCCTCTGAAATCTCTGAATAGTACACCTCCTCCTCCTCCTGCCCAGACTGAGCTCCCATAAGCCCTTGCTACTGTCTGAAAATGCCATGGCACTCTGGAGAAGCTGTGGGCGAGGCTTGTTTAGTTTATAGGGAATTAGGGTATTAAAACAGAAAAAACGTATTTTGCTTAAGGAATGCCCTATAAACTATATGATAGGAACACAATTATGCAATGAGTAAAAGTTTATCTCGGATCCACTTTAACCACTTCAGGACCACAGGCTTACATCCCCCAGTGACCAGGCCATTTTTCACAATAGAGGGCTGTGCAGCTTTGTCAGCGTGCTGCACAACTCTACAACAAAGCACACAAATTAATTTAACCTCCTTTTCTTGTCCTTAATGGGACACTCTTTAGGAGGTCTCTGATCGCTGCTGCGATCCTTGTTTTTTTTATTAAAAGAAAAAAAAAAGGGGGGGGAGGGGTTTTCCTCCCTTCCTTCTGTGCCGTCCTAAATCGTCATAGGACGGTGATCGGCATTCATCCCCGCCTCTCATAGGCATCAGCCTATGAGAGGACACACATTAGGAGCCGCACTAAGGGACAGCAGAGTGTCCCCCGTACAGCGCTGAAGGAGATCACAGCGCTGTGCAAATGTAAACAAAGGGATTTTCTTTCCCCTTTCGGCTCTGAACAGTCTGCTAGCCACAATCGCAGCTTGCAGGCTGATCACGGAGTGAACGCGTGTGTGTTCCCTGGCAAACTGCAGCTCTAGGACTTGATGCCAATCGGTGTTAGGTGCCATTGGCGTGACATAGTCGTTAGGCAGTTAAAAGGACATAAATATGGCAGCCTTCATATAACTTTCACTTCAGGTGTGCTTTAGAACACTGAATACGGTACATTAATTTATTTTCTACAGGCAAGCTCTATAGAGGCGTAGCTCATTAAAGGAAGACATAAACAGCCAGCTTGAAGGATAATGCAGATCGGGAGATACCAGCACATATCAGAGATCTAGGTGATGTTCCATGAATTATAAAAATACATCACACCTTATAATCTGGTCTAATGTTGGCAAAGTATATGAATGAGTCCAC
This sequence comes from Hyperolius riggenbachi, assembly GCF_040937935.1. Lineage (NCBI taxonomy): Eukaryota > Metazoa > Chordata > Amphibia > Anura > Hyperoliidae > Hyperolius > Hyperolius riggenbachi. Next base: position 81,706,055 of record NC_090649.1, on the reverse strand, counting down.
AGCCAGTCCGATTCTCAAGCCGCCTCCTTCCCAAGACACAGCGGACATTTGTTTCCCCGGGACTTTCAACGTACGCAGATGCTGCAAAGAGAATCATAATAAAATATAAAAACATTAGATTTTTATATTAGTACCAAGTTAAATATACAGCAACCCTTTTACACTTGGTGCGATGCGATTTGTGCGTGGCGAAATGGCTGCCGCACGGCATCATTACACACACTTTAAAATATGCAGCAAACTGCGTTGACAGGGAAATTGGAGGAATCCTGCTGTCAAAAAGTCGCACCCTTCAGTTATGTGTATACTGCGGGACAGAAAACACGTCATCTGAAAATGTACATCTGCGCATGCACACCACACATGCTCCAAAAATTCAATGCATGACACCATTGCAGTGTTCTCCCCAGACTTTTTTTTCCAACCGGGTGGCATAAAAAAGTAGCCGGGTGGGGCGAGATGAGAGAATGCAGGGCCGGTGCTTCTCTGCTTACAGCAGAGGAGGTGGTGAGCCGATGGCAGCCGGGTGCGCAGCAAAACTAGCCGAGTGGAGCACCCGGCTAAATGAGTCTGGGGAAAACACTGTGTTGATTTTCATTGCTTATGGTGCACTTCCGGCACATTGCAGGAAGTGTAACCTGTTCCATTGAGTTTTGTGGACATTGCGATGAGGTGCGCTAGTTGGAAGCAATGCAAGTGTAAAAGGAGCCTCAATCAAAACAAGGTAATTGGAAAAGAGCACAAGGTGAAAAAGTGCAAAACAAAAAACCTACAGTAAAAACTGTATTACAATAGCTAAAGAAAGGGCATGGCACTCAAAAGGCTGTATGCAGCAACAAGCTGTATTGGAGCTTAGTGGACCCCCACTACATGTTTTGGAAGGATGCCCTTCCTCAGGGGTGAAACGTGTGTCCACTAAATTCCAATACAGCTTGTTGCTGCATACAGCCTTGTGAGTGTCGTGTCCTTTCTTTAGATATTGTCTATTGGATCTACAGGGGTGGTGTACCTGTTGGATGCTGGTCACTGGCTAGCCGGATACTTACCAGTTATCCACACAAGGTTTGAAGCCTTTTCAAGTGACAACTGCATGCATAAATGTTCACTAATTCTGCACCAAAAAAAACCCTTTGATCTTTTATGGCATGTATGTATAGACTTAATCTATGATGATTATTAAAGGAGCAGAAGTAGAATAAAAGCAGACATTGCTGGACTCCTTTAAAGGATATTAATTCAATGTCTCATGCTGGTCCTCTGGCTTCAATGCTTTGTGAGTCACTCCCCAGGAACAAGCGCTAAGCCTGCAATGTTAGGACTCCTAATCTGCATACTTTAATTCACAATGGGAGGTATTTAAAATTACAGCCGACTTTATCCACCTATAATGAATAAAAATTACTCTGCACTCAAATATGGCCATTTTAAATGGCAGCTATTTTACCTCCTGCAGGGGAATAGAGACATAATTAACTCACAGCTCTTTGTGGAGTGACAAGAAAGCAGGTATGAATTTGAAGATGTTAAAGATTTTTTACTTGAACTTATTATCATTCGGAAGAGAAAAATCATCACTTCAAAGACTTCTTAACACTTAAATCTGTCTGTGAATTGAATCCTAAAGATTCGTACACACGCACAACTGTTGTCACATGTAGGGACTGAGACTGGATCCACCAGGTGACAGGTTGGGGGTTGAACGCTGACTCACTTTGCTATAGCAGGACAAGATATCTGTTGCTATGGGGATGGGAGGAGGAACAACGTGCTGCGCATAAAGAAAATGTCTGTTGCTATGGAGGTGGGAGCAGGGACGCCGGCAGCAAATAAAGGAGATATCTGTTGCTATGAAGATGGGAGGAGGGACGCCGTGCAGCGAATAAAGGAGATATCTGTTGCTATGAAGATAGGAGGAGGGACGCCGTGCAGCGTATAAAGGAGATATCTGTTGCTATTAAGACGGGAGGAAGGACGCTGTGCAGAGCATAAAGGAGACGCCTGTTGCTATGGAGATTGGAGGAGGGACGCCGTGCAGTTCATAAAAGCGATGTCTGTTGCTATGGCGATAGAAGGAGGGACTCAATGTAGTTCATGAAGGAGATGTCTGTTGCTATAGAGATGGAAGGTATGGACTCCATGCAGTTCATAAAGGAGATGTCAGTTGCTATGGAGATGGGAGGAGGGACAATGTGCAGCGCATAAAGGAGATGTTTGTAGCTATGGAGATGGGAGAAGGGACACCGGCAGTTCATGAAGGAGATGTCTGTTGCTATAGAGATGGAAGGTATGGACTCCATGCAGTTCATAAAGGAGATGTCCGTTGCTATGGAGATGGGAGTAGGGACAATGTGCAGCGCATAAAGGAGAGGTTTGTTGTTATGGAGATGGGAGGAGGGATGCCGTGCAGCGTATAACGGAGAGGTCTGTTGCTATGGAGATGGGAGGAGGGACGACGTGTAGCGCATAAAGGAGTGGCTTCCTGCAGGGGAGGGGTAAGGAGAACGATGCACTTGCGGATCGCTTAAAGATCTAAAGGTCCAGATCTTTAAACAAGGTTGTGGGACCCCCATAAATGCGCTGGGATCTCAGTGGAGGTGGCCATAAACAAAACTGGCCGAGATTAGTTAGGCGTGTTTGTTACTTGATCTGATGAAGGGAGGAATAAAAGAAAAGAAAAAAAGAAAGTTACTCATGCAACTGAACATAGAGAAAAAAACAGTTACCTCCCCGAACGGGGTGTAGAACTGCACAATATTGACTTCTTTATCCTGGGTGGTGGTCCGTTGAGAGCCGGCTACAGCCAAGACACTTCCGCAGTGATTCCACTGGATACTCACCACATTCATCCCAGTGTCAATCAGAACTGGGTCTACAAAACAGAAATACATTAACAGCTGCCACAATCATTCCTATATTCATCAAAGCCAGATTACAGAAAATGTAAAACTGAGGCCTCTTGCACACTGCAAGCGATTCAGATTCAGATTCCGCTTTTTAATCTGTTTTTACTTCCGATTCCGATTTAGATTTGCAGTTTTCTCCCTGCACACTGCAAATCGGAATCTGAATCTGATGTAAAAAACAGATTAAAAAGCGGAATCTGAATCGCTTGCAGTGTGCAAGAGGCCTTAGGCTGATTTACTAAGGTTTCCCTGGATCACAGAACAAGAAACCTGACCAGTAGTGATTAAATTGTGTCTGTTATTTGGGGGAATTTGTGTAGTCATGACAATGTACTCTACTCACAGGAACAACTAGTTTTAATGAATACAGGTTTCCAGTATAACTTGTGATCTCCAGTGTTAACACACACACACACACATACTAGAGCAGGGGTCTCAAACTCGCGGCCCGCGATACAATATTTTGTGGCCCCAGGGCCCCAGAGCTTGTAGGGGCCCCCAGTGGCTACAAGAGGAAAACAATTTTTTTCAAATCGGCCTTATAGTTTTTGAGAAAATCGATTTTAAAGTTGCAAAGGAAAAAAATACACATTTAAAAACCCGCCAACTTTAATGGTTAATAGCAAATCTACCTTAAATGCTAGAAACCCTAAATTTGCAGGATATGCTAAGGAGATCATTAGGAATAAGAGGAAAAAACAATTTTTCAAAAAGACCTTATAGTTTTTGAGAAAATCGATTTTAAAGTTTCGAAGGAAAATAGTATACTTTTAAATGCGGTAAATGTCACTTTTAGTAGCAAACCTAACGGTAGTGTAATTTTACATGTATCAAAAGAAAGAGCAATACATTTCCAGACAGGGTTTCCAGGGGGTCCATACGCAGCCGCAGCGCTTTGGCCAGGGATCGCTATACAGCCGCAATATGGCTGTATGAAGATTCCTGGCATTTTTTCCTATTTTCCCATTTTTTTATTTTTTTTTTTATTTTTTCTTTTCTTTTTTTCTTTTATGTTTAGAGTGGGAATTTATTTTTTAAAAATTATGTGGGGTCCCCCCTCCTGAAACTTTTTAACCCCTTGTCCCCCATGCAGGCTGGGGTAGCCAGAATGTGGAGCTCCGACCGATTGGGGCTTCACACCCTGACTATACCAGCTGCAAAAAAGGTCCCTTAATGCCGATTTTTGTTCCAGGGTATCTGTTGGGGGGGGGGCAGGTTTATTTTGCTCTGGGGCCCTATTGTTGCTTAAACCGGCCCTGCCTGCCGGCACAAGCAAAAGAGACACGGAAGCGAACTATATTTGCCCATTTTACCTTATAGTTCGCTTCAGTGCTCCCAAGTAATCCGCCGCATCCCCGCCGCTAAACAAGGGCTGCAGACCCCCAAATCCCCCGCGCAAACATCCACGACTGCGCTGAGGGGCAGAGCTTCCAGCTGTAGCCCTGCCCCTCCTGACGTCAATCGCCGAATGGATCGCCGCCTCTCCCCCGCCCCTCTCTGTGAAGGAAGAGTGAGAGGGACGGGCAGAGGCGGCGATCCGCCGCGATTGACGTCAGGAGGGGCAGAGCTGAAGCTGAAAGCTCTGCCCCTTCCAGGAAATGCCGGCGGATTGCCCCCCGGGGCGATTTGGGGGCTCTGCAGCCCTCGTTTTGCGGCGGGGACATGTGAACTCCCTTATGCGGCCCAGCCTCATCCTGACTTTGCCTCCTGCGGCCCCCGGGTAAATTGAGTTTGAGACCCCTGCAATAGAGGGAGGTGACTGGGGCCAACCCATAGCAGAGATCTTGCACAGCATCCCCCCCAATGCCGCAAACTCTGCACCCCAGCCAAACCCTCTGCTACTGAGCACTGGAAGGGTTAAGCTTCAGTGTTTACTGATGGGGAGAGCTCTCCTGCAGTCTTTTCACATCTGCTGAATAAGACATTTTGATCTGGCTGAACACAGAACACAGAGCAGTAAATTTCCTGAGCAGCTATGCATGGAATAAAGACTTTAGTAGCAAAGAAAATATTCTCATATTTTTATTTTCAGGTATATAGTGTTTTTTTATAACATTGCATAATTCTCTAATATTTGCAGTTTACACACTACTCAGCATTCTAAATGATTTTACAGAGCAGGCTTGTGAACTTTTGAACTGTCCTCTACAGGGAAAAAAAAAATCAATGCAGTGACTGACACTTGAGATAATAAGCTTCAGAAGACAAAGCTCTGTGTGACTTGAGGGCCCGTTTCCACTTGTGTGGTGCGAATCACCGTGGTAAAAATTCGCATACGGATGCGAATTTCGCATGCAGTTGTATGCGAATTTACATGAATGACGTGGTATGCGAATTTAACCATGGCAGTGCCTGTGTGCTTTTCCATTGATTCCATGCGAATTTGTGTGCAAATTTACATGAAAATTGGCATACACCCGCATAGCGGTATGCGAATTCTGATGGCTCTGCAATGCAAATTTTTACCGCGGACGAAAACGCTCAGAAATCCTGACAAGTGGAAACAGACCCATCCACTTGTATTGGCTATGCGAATTCGCAATAGTGGAAATGGGCCCTAAAAGTCGTCAATCTCAGTGGCTCTTTTGCATAGATAACAACTGGAGTTTCTTAACTCTTCCTGTGCTGGAAACAATATTAGACTCATGTCTCTGCTCCTAATTTTTTATTTCTTAGCTGTACTATACATAGAAATCATATCATAATTTTTTTTTTCACTTCAGTGTCTCTTTAATGGATACGTTTACAGTAACAAGTGATAACAGAGATTTTACTCACTTTCATCATTTTCATGCCTCATTATCTGGCATCTTCCGTTGTCAAAACATATGGCGAGACAGGGGCAATCTGGTTCCACATACCCTTTGTTGCCAGAGTACCAGTGCATGCCGGCAATACTCAAAGGACCCATCACATTGACCAAGCAGCTCAACGCCATCTTCACCTGCACACAAGAGGCCAAAGCATTGTAGTGTCAAAGGTACAACCAATTACACTTTTTATTATTATTGTTGTTGATCAAGCAAAGCAAAAAAAAAAAACAAAAAAAAAAAAAGCAAAGTAATAGCAGCAGATACATCATATACAGAAATACACCAGGTAGGCCCAGTTAATTTCCAATTCATGGGTCAAATAGAAATTAACCAAACAATTTGAATATAACAAATAGTTATAATAGTTGAAATACATTCTGATTCTGAATACCTATGTAATTCAGACATTTCTCAAATGTAGAAGTCAACTAACTATTCCAGATCTTAATTACACACTGTATTTATTACTGCTCCATCTTTTACACAAAAACTCACCAGAAACATGAGCTTAAAGGAAACCATTACAAAAAAAATTAAAATATGTGTATATGCATATAGCTGTGTATTTCGGCCCAAGCAAAATGCAATATAACATTACATTTTTCCTACGTCACTGTCGCTTACAATAGGTAGTGAAAATCTGACGGCTTTGGTTTTGGACTAGTCCGTCTCCTCATGGGTGATTCTTAGTTATTTCTTTATTTACAAAAACACTTATTGAATGGTATTTACTCAGTCTAAGGGCCAGAAATAGTGTGCAAACGAGTAGGGCTGCTGACTGACATCTTTGGATAGATGCTTTCTATAGATTGCTTTTATTAAGAATAAAGGCAATACTGAGAATACACCATGAGGAGATGGTCTAGTCCTGTCAGATCTGTCAGCTTTTATTACCTACTGTGACAGTAATGTAGGAAAAAAAAGTGATTTATAGTGCATTTTACTCTGGGAAAATGTACATTTTATGTGTATGTATTTTAAATATTACAATTTTTCACAATATTTCTCCTGTAAATAAGTAATCAACCCACAACTATTCATACATGCCTATCCGCCAGCCTTTGCTCAATAAAACTTGCTTGAAGAGACGGCCAGAGAAATGGTACTGACCCACATGCTGAAATTCCATTTTGGGTCTATTCTCAATAAACTAAATGGATTCAAATAACCTCACAAACAGGAAGCACAAGTCCCGCGGCTGGTCTCTAGAAGCGAGGGGTGGGAGTAGTATATGGGAAAAAAGCTTAGATAGTCTTGTACCTCATCAAGCACTACTACAGTTGAGGTGGCAGTGTCCCAATCAATATTTGGTCAGATTTCTGCTGCAATCATATGCAATACTGATGTGTAGTGCAGGAGATAATCTATTCTAAGTAATAGATCAACATCAGGAAAAGGTCAATCCTTTATTACCCAGCCAAACAGTGTGTGGCCAACGTTACTCTCAATAAAGCCACCCCAGCTCGCTGGATGTATAGAATCATGTGATCTGCACGGCTAGCTGAAACTTCAGGAACTGAGAGTGGGTAGTTGCAGATATTTGTGTTACTTTCTTTGGGAATTATTAACCAGTTACTGCAAAACACGTTTTTTAAAACATTTGGTTTTGAAGTAAAGACGACCGGAGTACACCTGTGGGAGCCGCAAGGGGGTGCGAACGTACGCGCACAAGTTTGCGCCACTTCCTTCCGCCAATGGGCTGGCGGGAACTGTTTAAAGCAGACCTGAAATCAGAACTACCTATCAGCTCTAAAACATACGCAACAGCATAATAACTTTTAAAGGTTACCCGAACTGACATGTGACATGATGAGATAGACGTGTATGTACAGTGCCTAGCACACAAATAACTATGCTGTGTTCCTTTTTTTCCCTTTCTCTGCCTGAAAGAGCTAAACATCAGGTATGTAAGTGGCTGACTCAGACAGCAAGGAACTACAGTGTGACCCTCACTGATAAGAAATCCCCACTATAAAACACTTTCCTAGCAGAAAATGGCTTCTGAGAGCAAGAGAGAGGTAATAAAGGGGTAATTTCTTATCAGCGAGGGTCACACTGCAGTCACTTCCTGTCTGAGTCAGGACTGAGTCAGCCACTTACATACCTGATATTTAACTCTTTTAGGCAGAAAAAGAAAAAAAGGAACACAGCATAGTTATTTGTGTGCTAGGCACTGTACATTCACATGTCTATCTCATTATGTCACATGTCACTTCGGGTATCCTTTAACCACTTCACCACTGAGGGGTTTTACCCCCTGACCACCAGAGCAATTTTCACCTTTCAGCGCTCCTTCCATTCATTCATCTATAACTTTATTATTACTTATCCCAATGAAATGAACTATATCTTGTTTTTTTTGCCACCAATTAGGCTTTCTTTAGGTGGGACATTATGCCAAGAATTATTTTATTCTAAATGTGTTTTAATGGGGAAATAGGAAAAAATGTGGGAAAAAAATTATTATTTTTCAGTTTTCGGCCATTATAGTTTTTAAATAAAGCATGCTACTGTAATTAAAACCCATGAAATGTATTAACCCATTTGTCCCGGTTATAAAACCATTTAAATTATGTCCCTATCACAATGTTTGGCGACAATATTTTATTTGGAAATAAAGGTGCATTCTTTTCAGTTTCGCATCCATCCCTAATTACAAGCCCGCAGTTTATAAAGTAACAGTGTTATACCCTCTTGACATAAATATTTAAAAAGTTCAGTCCCTAAGGTAACTATTTATGTTTTTTTTTTATTGTATTTTTTTTTTTTTTTAATTACAAAAATAAAAATAAAAATTGGGGAGTGTGGGAGGTAATGAGTTAATTTATTGTGTAAATGTAATGTTTGTTTATGTAAAATGCTTTTAGGGTGTAGTTTACTATTTGGCCACAAGATGGCCACAGAGTGTTTGTTTACATGCGACCTGTAAGCGTCCGGAAGGACGCTTACAGGAAGCAGTAGGAGGCTGGGAGACTCACAATGATCTTGCTGTTTCTGAAAGAAGCAGCAGATCATTGCGGGGGCTTAGATCAACGAACGGGAATGGATTTTCCCGTTCATTGATCTCCGGGCGAGCGGGCGGCGGCGTGCACGAGCGGCGGGTGCGCGCGCACGAGCGGCGGGAGCGCGGACAGCGGCGGACAGCGGCGGTAGCGCGGAAGGTACGGATTTCTCCGTCCCTGGTTTTTTAGGAGGGAAAAAAGGGGCGGAGAAATTCGTACCGCTGGGGGTAAAGTGGTTAACGTGGACCTGAACTCAGAAAGTACTTTCTGCTCTAAAAAAGATACACCACAGCATAGTAACCTTTTAAACAAAAACAAAAAAGTCGGTTACAGCTGATATAAATCCTAAAATAAATCTGCAGTGTGTCTACTGCCTGCTTTCACAGAAGCAGACATTGTTAGCATCTTGTGTTTACCAACTAGCTCTCTATCGTGGCAGTCAGCTGACACAGCTGAGGGATAAAATTACAACTTGTGCTTAGTTACTGATGAGGAGGGATTAGACAGCCTAAACTCTAAATACATACAGGGTGCATTTCTCCAAAAACGTTTTTTCTTCAGTTTATGCCAAGCCTGAATCAGCACGCAAAGTTTTCAAATGTATGTAGCTGCCGTCAGACAAATACTGTATCACAAAGGGACTGGTCTGATCGGAAGACTCTTCTGCGAATAGTTTAGTGAAGATAAGCATTTCCTATCCATACAAATTCATAAAATCAACTGAGGAGGCAGGTTACTATAGAACAGGATCACTCAGCATTGGGATAACTATTTCAGCAGTTTATATAGGATTACCAGCTGGTAAATTCTGTCAGACACCTGAGCTATCCCATGCTGTACACATGCATGTACATCACAGTGTAACATGTACCCTCACTGCAGAGGAATAATCCGCTTATTCTTAGTAATCGTGTTTTATCATCACTTACAATGAAGTTCCCCTGATTGTCATACAGGTGTATCTCCCCATTAGCCATGCCAAACAGAAGGATTTTGCTATCAGGTGACCACGCCACATGGCAGAGCTGTATGCCTTTCAGTTCCTTGCCCCAAATACGATTTCCTGCAAAAGGAAAAATAAATCACTTCAAATTAGTACACAAATCAGAATCAATTTTATTTTGCCAAGTAAGTTTGCACCTACAAGGAATTTGTCTTGGCAGTTGCTTAACAAACACAAACACAAACAATACAAGGGCAGACCGTGTGTACTTACAAGTCAAGGACATTATAAGTATAGTGGCAGTAAGCAATGTGAGAATTGTTCATTTACAGTTCTGTGCTCATTACTATCAAGTCCTAGCAGCTCTAACGTGGTTCAGCATTAAAAGGGAAGGTTCAGGGAGGGTATTGAAAAAATAAAAATCAATTTCCACTTACCTGGGGCTTCCTCCAGCCCGTGGCAGGCAGGAGGTGCCCTCGCCGCCGCTCCTCAGGCTCCCGGTGGTCTCCGGTGGCCGACCCGACCTGGCCAGGCTGGCTGCCAGGTCGGGTTCTTCTGCGCTCCAAGGCCCGGCACTTCTGCGTCCCACGCGGGCGCGCTGACGTCATCGGACGTCCTCCGGGCTGTACTGCAAAGGCGCAGAACTACCGCGCCTGCGCAGTACAGCCCGGAGGACGTCCGATGACGTCAGCGCGCCCGCGTGGGACGCAGAAGCGCCGGGCCTTGGAGCGCAGAAGAGCCCGACCTGGCAGCCGGCCTGGCCAGGTCGGGTCGGCCACCGGGAGCCTGCGGAGCGGCGGCGAGGGCACCTCCTGCCTGCCACGGGCTGGAGGAAGCCCCAGGTAAGTGGAAATTGATTTTTATTTTTTCAATACCCTCCCTGAACCTTACCTTTAAGTATGGCTACCACCTGAGGAAAAACGCTGTTCCTGTGTCTAGAGGTTTTAGTTGCAATTGACCGGAAACTTATTCCTGAAGGCAAGAGCTGGAAGATGGAGTGAGCTGGGTGAGAGGGGTCAGAGGCTATTTTGGTTGCTCTCTTTCTGCACCTGCTAGCGTAAAGATCCTGCAGGGAAGGGAAGCTACAGCCAATTATCCTTTCCGCTGTCCGGATGATGCGCTGCAGCCTCCCCTTTTCTAATGCTGAGCAGGAGCTGAACCATACAGTCATAGATGATGTTATGGTGGATTCGATGATTGCAGTGTTGAACTGCACCATTACATTTTGAGGTAGGCCAAACTTTCTCAGCTGCCGTAGATGGTACATCCTCTGCTGCGCTTTCTTGACGATAGTGGCCGTATTATTATCCCATTTTAGGTTGTTTGAGATTGTGGTCCCAAGAAACTTGAATGACTCTACCTGGGTTATTGTGGATCGATTTATGATTAAGGGGATGTGCTGGGGGGGGGGGGAGATCTCCTAAAGTCTATTATCATCTTCATGGTTTTGAGAGCATTTAGTTCCAAGTTGTTGCTGCTGCACCAGGGGGAAAGCTGTCCCACTACATGCCTGTATGCAGACTTGTCCCTGTTTTGTATGAGACCAACTACTGTTGTGTCATCTGCAAACTTCAGAACCTTAAAGAGACTCCATAACAAAAATTTCATCCTGTTTTTTATCATCCTACAAGTTCCAAAAGCTATTCTAATGTGTTCTGGCTTACTGCAGCACTTTCTGCTATCACAGTCTCTGTAATAAATCAATGTATCTTTCCCTTGTCAGACTTGTCAGCCTGTGTCTGGAAGGCTGCCAAGTTCTTCAGTGTTGTGGTTCTGCTATGAATTCCCCCTTCCAGGCCCCTCTATGCACACTGCCTGTGTATTATTTAGATTAGAGCAGCTTCTCTCTTCTCTCTTATCTTTTACAAGCTGGATAAATCGTCCTCTGAGCTGGCTGGGCTTTCACATACTGAAGAATTACAGACAAGGGCAAAGCTGTTTGCAGGAGAAAAAAGAGCAGCCTGAAACTTCAGTGCATGAGAACAGGGGGAAAGAAACACACAAATGATCTCTTGAGATTCAAAAGGAATGCTGTATACAGCCTGCTTGTGTATGGTTGTATTTTCTATGTGTGGACATACAGTACATCAACCTACTTCCTGTTTTGGTGGCCATTTTGTTTGTTTATAAACAAACTTTTAAAAACAGTTTTTAACCACTTTTAATGCGGCGAGGAGCGGCGAAATTGTGACAGAGGGTAATAGGAGATGTCCCCTAACGCACTGGTATGTTTACTTTTGTGCGATTTTAACAATACAGATTCTCTTTAACAGATGGATCTGTGGAGATGCAGTCATTGGTGTACAGTGAGTAGAGCAGTGGGGAAAGCACACAGCCCTGGGGACGGAGCACCAGTACTGACTGTCAGAGAGCTTGATGTGTGTTTCCCAAGTCTGACCTGCTGTTTACTGTCGGTTAAGAAATTGGTTATTCATTTGCAGATGGGTTCAGGTATGTGTAGCTGGGAGAGTTTGCTGTGTAGCAGTGATGGAATTATGGTATTAAATGCAGAGCTGTAATCTATGAATAAAATCCTGGTGTAGGTTCCTGGGGTGTCTAGATGCTGTAGTACATAATGCATACACATGTTAACGGCGTCATCTGCGGATCTATTAGGCCTGTAGGCAAATAGCAGAGAGTCCAGCAGGGGATCTGTGATGGATTTCAGATAAGCCATTATAATAACCAATGATGTCAGGGCAACAGGCCTGTAATCGTTTAACCTCCCTGGCGTTCTGATAATGCGCAGCCGCACGGCTGCGCATGGTTTTTTACACTTAATTTTTTTTTTAATCATGTAGCTAGCCTAGCGCTAGCTACATGATACCCCCCTTCCAGCGGAATCCCACCCACCCTTCCGATCGCCGTCGGCGATGATGGCCTTCAGGAGATCTCGTTCTAAACGGGTTCTCCGTCAGGGCTTCCCCGTCGCCATAGCGATGGCCGGAATGACATCAACGATGTCGTGACGTCATAGGGAGACCCGATCCACCCCTCAGCGCTGCCTGGCACTGATTGGCCAGGCAGCGCACGGGGTCTGGGGGGGGCGCTCGTTACACGGCGGATAGCAGTGCACGGGCGGGGAGCGACGGCGATCGTCTACAACACGCAGCAAGCAAAGTGCTTGCTGCGTGTTTTAAAAAAAAAAAATTAAAATCCGCCCACCAGGGCCTGAGCGCCACCCTCCGGCGTCTCTGGACGAGCTCAGTTCGTCCAGAACGCTAAGGAGGTTAAGCATGTAGGTTTTGATTTTTTTGGAATTAGTACAATAGTTGAGCTTATAAAATAGGCAGGGACAATTGAGAGTTCAAGAGATGATTTGAATATGTCTGTGAATACAGGTGCTAATTGATCGCCACAGAGTTTCAGACATTTCGCAGTCACAGAGTCTGGTCCAGGCGCCTTATTTCCTTTCTGTCTTTTGAAGATTCTGTTTACATCTGATTGAGCAGAAAGATGATACTACACATCATTTAAGCAGCACAGTGGCAAAGTGGATAGCACTCTCGCCTTGCAGCGCTGGGTCCCTGGTTGCAATCCTAGCCAGGTAACTATCTGCATGGAGTTTGTGTGTCTTTCACATGTCTGAGTGGGTATCTGCTGGGTACTCCAGTTTCCTCCCACATCCAAAAAACATACAGATAAGTAAATTGGCTTACCCCTAAAATTGGCCCTTGACTACGATGGACATATGACTAGCGTAGGGATTAGATTGTGAGCTGCTCTGAAAGGCAGTCAGTGACATGACTATATATTCTCTGCAAAAGCTTTGCGGAGGATGTCAGCTGCGTATAAATACTAAATAATACTATGCAAGTCATTTTGTAACTGTATGCCATTATACAGTTTCCTTCAGCTGTACAGTGCACTGGTTCACTCACATTACATATACGGTAATTGCAAACGCTGAACATTTCTGCAATTTTGAAAGCACTGTTTTTTTCCAAAATTGTTTTTCCTCTCAGATCAGCGGAAAGGATCATTGGGCAACCCCTCCCCCAACTAGACCTAATTCACTACTCCAGACTGCGCTCCAGAGCAATAAGCATTGCCAATGATCCCTCACACCCAGGTGTCTGACTTCAGTCAGCTACCATCAGGACGGAGGTTCCCGAGCCATCTCCACCAGGACCTCAAGGCATAGGAACACGTTTTCCCCTTCTGCTGTCAAACTTTTGAACTTTCTCCATGCCCCCCTCCTTTTGCCCCCTAGGCTGCAGCTGCTGTATACTGCTGTGTCCTGGTTGTTGTCACGATTAACTGCTTATTGATACACTGTCTCTTCCCTGCCACTTTGCTGCTTATTGTGTACTGCCTTTCTTCCTTCAGTACTTTGAGCCTTCTATGTGTCCCATATGAGCAAAAACCAATTCCAGGCATTACCCATTCGTGCTTGGCGAATAAAACAGATTCTGATGAAATGCAATTATACAAAAGGCAGAGCTGCAGCCAGAAGACTAGAATTAAGTCTGACCCCTAAGCACAGCATTAACAGCATATATAATCGGAACATTACCATCCACTGAACCAACAATCACAGCCCCATCTTCATATACGATGCAGATCTTCTGGCCGTCTGCATTCCAGCTCATGCTGCGCACCACTGACTTGTTGCGGTTGTTTATCATCTCTTCGTACCAGTTGCCTACAAAGTACGATACATTTTAACATTTAATCAGAAGCCGATGGCCAGAAATATCTCAGAAGCATGAAGCTGGCCTTCATATTAGTGGACTGTTGGGTAAACAAGCATGATCCTTCCTCAGGCCACTTTCCCTCAGCAATATAAACATTCTGCTCAGCCTGGTGATGGAATTCTTGGTCTATGTAGAGGGGAGGAGGAAGGCACAGTGAAAGGTCAACAGATACCATAGAGGTGGTTAAGGTGCCCATGTATCTAGCAATGATGGGCCAGATCGACCTAGAGACAAATCTCTCTCTGATTGAATCTGATCAGAGAGAGATCTGTTGCCTGAAAATACACCACAGGCCAATGCCCAATCAATTTCAGCATGAAAAAGTTTTGGGCATCGGCCTCAATGCCTCCTCCGTTGCGGTCCCCCCAAATTTTATATATGCCCCCGGTGCCCGTGCATTAAAATACTTTACGTGTCCGGGTGCCCGCCGCTAGTGTCTAGACACTTTCACATTGGTGCCCGATGTGGCTGCCGGCGTATACCATGTGTGACGCGTGTGACCTCACACACGCTATGTGTTATATGCCGGTAGTCACCTGGAACACAAATGCAGAAGCGGCTGGACACTAGCGGTGGGTGGCCTATCAGGTAAAGTATTTTAAGGCAAGGGCACCGGGGGCATATAGAACATTTGGGGGCCGGGGGTTTCAGCTGTTTGTTGGTCATGATATCGCACACCATTACCGCCACACACCCAAATCGACAATGTCAGCCCAAGATTTCCCAGCATGTCTAAGCCAGACACTTGACAGATTTTGGGCCGAAATTTTGAGAATCGTCGATCAGGTATGCTTGTTGTGGCATCAATTTTCATTCGATTCACTAAAAATGATCAAATCGGATTGTCGACCGGCCGTAATGCCAGATGTACGGTCACCTTTAATCTCGGAATGATCAATGACTGGGAAACATTTTTCGTACCTCTCAAGGTCACCATGAAAGAGCAATGTCATTTGTAAGAAGTAATTCTGCATGGGGTGGGTATAATCATATGTCTAGTATGCATCACATGAAGGGAGATGCCCAACCACAAGAGAAAAACCAATGCGACAGCACAATTGTTTATTTTAGCTGGGGGTTGGGCTGGCATCTTCCTTCAGGTGATATATTCTATACACAGTGGTGTAACTAAGAAGCTTGGGGCCCCAGTGCAAGTTTTACATGGGACCCCAAGCACTCTATTGATATGGAGCCCCAAAATCTACCAATAAAAACTGCAGTCAGAGAGGTGTAAACAGAGTAAGAAAATAGATTGTTTAGGATTACCACTATTCAATGCACATACAGAGATGTTCATGATCCGCATAGCACTAATAAAATGCTAATAGGATGAATGAAGGAGGTCCCCTAGTGCCTAGGTTCTCAACGTGTGGTACGCGTACCCCAGGGGGTACTTCTGATGGTTTCAGGGGGTACTCGGGCTTGATATACTTAACCAAGAATATCAAATTTACAGTTTTAGAAAAAGATAAATCTTATTTAAACAACACCAAGTTAGTATTTTAGCTAATTAAAAGCAATAGTAAATGCTTGGAAATGGTTGAGAACCAATTATGTACTATGATTAAATATATATTTTGTAAGGGGTACTTGTGATAATGTTTACTATGCTAGGGGGTACTCTGTGAGTACAGGGTTTTAAAAGGGGTACATACCAGTAAAGTGTTGAGAAACACTGCCCTAGTGGACCCATCTGGTCCAAGGGCACCAGTGTGGTCACAACCTCTGCTACGCCACTGTCTATACATATGGATTTTTGCCCACTCCTTATCCTGGTGTGCCCCTTATTGAGAAATGTTTATTTTGCATTTCATCCTCCTATCATCAAGAGTTATTCTTTGGTCATTGAGCTTGGTTTTCCTTTTTAAAGCAAACCAAAAATTGAAAATAAACTGATGATATAAATAACTGTAATTTTCCTCCTATTTCTAAAAATTACTTTTTATTTTCTGTTTACAAGGTAAAAATTAGGTTTAATGTTTTATTGCCTCAGCTGAATGACGCAGGCTTTTAGTGTCGGACAGCTACAACCTATGAAATACTAGCCTGCACTCAGAAGCTGTTATCTTCCAGGAAAGAGTTTTATGGCTGTAATTAATTATCAGCAGGGTTATGGACTATAGTCCACTGGGCCTAAACTAGAGATAAACTGTAATTTGCATACCTGAATGTTTAACCCTTTTAGTGAAAAAAAGAAATACAGTGTAACTTTGTATGACACTAACAATTAACTAACTTATTTAAATGACAACTAATAGATACATTTTACTTATTTGAAAGAAATATTTGGACTAGGAAGGACTTTTTAGGGGACTCACATCTCACATACAGTATCAGGACTAGTCAGATGGAGACTCAGGAGGTTTGTTTTGTTGTCTTTATGTAACTTCACTGAGACATTTTAAAAAAAAGACAATTTATTGAGAATGAGAGCGGCGATTTCGTAAACAATGGCACCAGCCCTGTCCATTCATTTAAATGGACACTGCTTAAGCAATGAGCACTGCGGCTCGTTGTTTAAAGCGGTATTGTCACCATAAAATTTCAACAGCAATCGGTCTGAGTGTATTAAGTAATAAAGATGCTAATCCTGCATTCAAAACTTGCAAAACTTTTTCTGTTATGGTTTGTAGTTATCACATACTTTAGGAGCACTGGCCCTAGTGCCAAAGAGTTGAATGCTGGGAGTTATTTTTATCTATAATATAATCCTCCTCTTCCATTTATTTCCCTGCCTAGCTGCTTATCAGAAACACCCTCTGATTACTTGTGTTTACAAGCAAGGCTGAGGTGGCTCAGTGATTGGATGTGTAAATAAAAAAAGACAGTGCAGTGGTTTGTATACACCTCAGTGGGAGTGTCTGAAGACTCTGGGAGGAGGGCAGCTAATGAATACACAATGAGCAAGAGAAGGGAGGGGGAAAACAAGAGTCAGGGAGGATATGATGTCAGCTTTAGCTTAGCAAGATGGCCACTGCCTAGAATAGGATTTTCTGCTTTTCCTTTATAAAATTCACAGGAATCAGTACGTGGATAGCACAATACATCTGTTATGTAAATAGAGGTAGTATTTATCTACTTATATATGTGTTTTTTATTTCTAGGTTAGCATGGGTGTTGCTTGTTCTTTAATGCCTGCCAAGCACCCGTGTGAATCGGCCCTGACTTCAAAAAATGCAAAATGCCAGGAAAAACACTTCTGTGAGCATCTGGTTCAGAAGATACAGCTATCAGACATTTTATATTTGTATTTACATAGCTACAGATCTCCATATTACTGTGGCAGAGGTAAGTGTGAGTTACAGTGCAGAACGGGCCAGTTTCTTCTGAAAACCAGTGGTGACTTCTGTGACATGAATAGGCAGCAGTCTCAGCATATGGTCGTAAAGGAGCACAAGTGGAGGTTGATCTTTACCTTTGTACAGCATCCAGACAATAATGAGTCCATTCTGATCACTGGTGGTTAACTTCTGGAAATGTTCATTCCAGGTCACCACCTGTACAGAACCTGCAGGGAGAGGAAACATAAGCTCACACTGTGCATCCAGTTCTGCTATGCATGCTCAGTGTACCCAGAGCCCGTATTTACGCTTTCCTGTAACTTACCGCTGTGTCCCTCCAGAGTCTGGTTCATGGACAGATTGCTGGGAGCAGCGAGGCCTTTCAGCTTGGCGTCATCTGTAAGAAGACACAGAGTCAGAGGAGGACAGTATTCCCACGCCAAGACTACAACCAAACAACATTAAATCTAACATCCACCGACCCCGTCTCCAACGCTCATAAAACCAGGAAATCTCACAACAATGCCGTACTTAGCTGCCGTCCACCACTGTGTGAAACTCTTTTTAAGTTCAGTTTAGGATCACTTTAAAAAAGAGGGTCAGTATGTTTACTTTCAGTTTGTCAGGGGAGCCCGTCTCAGTCTATAGGAAATGAGGATAATTTATGACAGAGAGCTTTCCTGTGTGCAAGTAATCGGTGAGAAAGGGCGAATATTCAGGAAAACTATGTGCTGCTTACAGACTGAACTGGATATTACACTATTACCAGAGCTGGATTTACCATAAGGCACGTGCCTACCGGTGCCTGATGATGGAGAGGCGGCTCACTTCCCTCCCTCCCTCCTTCCCTATGCAGAGTCCCAAGAAGAGTGTAAAGGAGAGGTTACTCACCCCGCTCTCGGCATTTCCCTGACCAGATCTCCCTTCAGTCAGGAGCACCTCTAGCTTCTTAATACTGAGGGTACCTCTGACTACCTAATGCTAAAAGACACCTGTACCTACCTATGACGGGCAAGGGAAATGAGGGAGAAATGAGAGCTGGGCCAGTCAGCACACTTGCGGTGCAGTTCAGAGGGGGTTTGTAGGTTCATGGAGGGCAAATTCTAAGGTTCCAGGACATCTGTGCCTATAGGCTCCTGTGATGTAAAACCGGGCCTGATTATTACACAAGATGGTAGCTTCCACACTAGCTGCTTATCCTCCTTTGCAAGTAGGAAGATAAATATAGTCAATAAAGAGTTAGGAGATAGGTTCATATTTGTACTGTATTTTATGCCAGACTGTGGCTTTGCTGTAATGAAAATACATGTAAAATGAATACTCTCGCTTCCTGTGGCTGGGGTTACACTTTAACCTTGCCTGGGGGGAGTGAAGTGGAAGAGGTTCCGGCGTGAGGTAAAGCAGCTGTCTTACAAAGGGATCTGTCATCACCCTCTGCTCCTGAGGAGCCTGGCCAGTGCAACCTGGCAGAACAGAATGTACAGACTCCCCACCAGGAAACGATGGGCAGCTCTGAAAATATTGACCTTCCACCAGAGTCAGTTTTCCCTTCCTTTCCCCGATGATGATAATCTGAGCTCACAGCCAGCAGATCTGTACATCCAGCCTGAGTCCCAAGATAAACCGCTCGGCCTCACAGGATCATCCCCATACTGCACATAAATACCCCCAAGCAGGCCAATACAAGCTTCCTGGGAAATGAGACTGAGTAACTCCACACCAGTCCAAGGTGAATCTGAAAGGACTCATTAATAACAGCCAGAAACATTTATTTACCTGTTTGCATTTCCAGCTTCAGAACTTTCAGCAGCCCGGACTCCCCTCCGCAGGCTATGTGGCCTTGGTCTTTGTTCCAGGATATGCATTTTAGCTTGATGTTATTGGGAATAGCAATCTAAAACAGACCAAAGTATTGTTTATGCCACTAATTTGTACAATAAAACAAAAATCTCACAAGGTATTATCCTATTTAAAGTGAACCCTAACTCAGGACTTCCTCTTTGCTCTAAAAGATACGCAACAGCGTAATAATCTTTACAGAAAATCATTCCTTTATTACAGCTGATACAAATCCTGCAATAAATCCCCAGTGTGTCTACTTCCTGCTTTCCTGGAAGCAGACATATTGTCAACATCCTGTGTTTTCTAATTAGCTGCTATGCCATGGCAGAGATCAAATTACATCTTGGGATTAGTCTCAGATGAGGGGGTATTAGACAGGCTAAATTCTCTAAATACATACAGGGTGTATTTCTCTGTGTTTTCCTTTTGTCCTGTGCAAGAGTTTATGTCCACTTTAAGGCAAAGAGACAGAGAACCACACTGACTACAGTAAATGAGGGAAGAGAAAGCTGTGAACAATAAATAAGGAAACAGAGTCCAGTGGGAAAGCAGGAGAGAAAGTAGTGAGGTGAGCACAAAAGGAGAGCGAACACAGTGGGGTGGGCAGAGGAGAGGGAACAGAATGAGGGGAGAACATGAGATGGAACGTAATGAGGTGGGCAAGAAGAAGACACAAAAGGAGCCAGAGCAGAGTGAGGAGAGCACAGGAGAGAGAACGCATTGTGTTGGAAACGGATGTGGTAAAAACAGAAGGAGGGAGAGTGTGGAGGGTCCAGAAAGAGAAGGAACAAAGCAGCGGTATGTGCCTAGAAAGAAAGGGGGCAGAGTGGTATGTGCCAGATGGAGAGGGGACAGAGTGGTATGTGCCAGGTGGAGAGAGGACAGAGTGGTATGTGCCAGATGGAGAGGGGACAGAGTGGTATGTGCCAGATGGAGAGAGGGCAGAGTGGTATGTGCCAGGTGGAGAGAGGACAGAGTGGTATGTGCCAGATGGAGAGGGGACAGAGTGGTATGTGCCAGGTGGAGAGAGGACAGAGTGGTATGTGCCAGATGGAGAGAGGACAGATTGGTATGTGCCAGGTGGAGAGAGGACAGAGTGGTATGTGCCAGATGGAGAGGGGACAGAGTGGTATGTGCCAGATGGAGAGAGGGCAGAGTGGTATGTGCCAGGTGGAGAGAGGACAGAGTGGTATGTGCCAGATGGAGAGGGGACAGAGTGGTATGTGCCAGGTGGAGAGAGGGCAGAGTGGTATGTGCCAGGTGGAGAGGGGACAGAGTGGTACGTGCCAGGTGGAGAGGGGACAGAGTGGTACGTGCCAGGTGGAGAGAGGACAGAGAGGAATGTGCCAGATGGAGGGAGGACAGAGTGGTACGTGCCAGGTGGAGAGGGAGCAGAGTGGTACGTGCCAGGTGGAGAGGGAGCAGAGTGGTACGTGCCAGGTGGAGAGGGAGCAGAGTGGTACGTGCCAGGTGGAGAGGGGGCAGAGTGGTACGTGCCAGGTGGAGAGGGGGCAGAGTGGTACGTGCCAGATGGAGAGGGGGCAGAGTGGTATGTGCAAGATGGAGAGGGGACAGAGTGGTATGTGCCAGATGGAGAGGGGGCAGAGTGGTATGTGCCTGGTGGAGAGGGGGCAGAGTGGTACGTGCCAGGTGGAGAGGGGGCAGAGTGGTATGTGCCAGGTGGAGAGGGGGCAGAGTGGTATGTGCCAGGTGGAGAGGGGGCAGAGTGGTATGAGCCAGGTGGAGAGGGGGCAGAGTGGTATGAGCCAGGTGGAGGGAGGGCAGAGTGGTATGTGCCAGATGGAGAGGTGGCAGAGTGGTATGTGCGAGGTGGAGAGGGGACAGAGTGGTATGAGCCAGGTGGAGAGGGGGCAGAGTTGTATGCGCCAGGTGGAGGGAGGGCAGAGTGGTATGTGCCAGGTGGAGGGAGGGCAGAGTGGTATGTGCCAGATGGAGAGGTGGCAGAGTGGTATGTGCGAGGTGGAGAGGGGACAGAGTGGTATGTGCCAGGTGGAGAGGGGGCAGAGTGGTACGTGCCAGGTGGAGAGGGGGCAGAGTGGTATGCGCCAGGTGGAGGGAGGGCAGAGTGGTATGTGCAAGATGGAGAGGGGACAGAGTGGTATGTGCCAGATGGAGAGGGGGCAGAGTGGTATGTGCCTGGTGGAGAGGGGGCAGAGTGGTACGTGCCAGGTGGAGAGGGGGAAGAGTGGTATGTGCCAGGTGGAGAGGGGGAAGAGTGGTATGTGCCAGGTGGAGAGGGGGCAGAGTGGTATGTGCCAGGTGGAGAGGGGGCAGAGTGGTATGTGCCAGGTGGAGAGGGGGCAGAGTGGTATGAGCCAGGTGGAGGGAGGGCAGAGTGGTATGTGCCAGATGGAGAGGTGGCAGAGTGGTATGTGCGAGGTGGAGAGGGGACAGAGTGGTATGAGCCAGGTGGAGAGGGGGCAGAGTGGTATGCGCCAGGTGGAGGGAGGGCAGAGTGGTATGTGCCAGATGGAGAGGTGGCAGAGTGGTATGTGCGAGGTGGAGAGGGGACAGAGTGGTATGTGCCAGGTGGAGAGGGGACAGAGTGGTATGTGCCAGGTGGAGAGGGGACAGAGTGGTATGTGCCAGGTGGAGAGGGGACAGAGTGGTATGTGCCTAGAAAGGGAAGGATAAAATGTGATGGCAAGCAGCAGTGGATAAAAAGTGATGGCAGATAAGAAAAATGATGGCAGATAAGAAAAGTGATGGCAGATAAGATATGGGGTTATGGCAGGAGGCAGAACATGAGCAGGGATGGGATAAGCGGGGGTGAGATGAGCGGGGATGGCAAAAAGAAAAGGATGAATAGCAATAGCAGGCAGCAGTGGATAGGCAGGGGGGGGGGACAATGATGTAACAGGCAGATTATGAACAGTGGTGAAAGAAGCAGTCAGCAAACATTTATTAAACCGGCAGCAGAGGACAAATAGTGACAAGTGAAACACAGGAGGCAGAGGATGAGCAGTATTTAGGCAAGTAGCAAAGGATGAGCAGTATTTAGGCAGGCAGCAGAAGATCAGCAATGATTAGGTAGAAACAAAGGATGAGCAGGCAACAGATGAGCAGCGATGGAAGGTAAGCAATAGAGGATGAGTAGTTATGACAGTCAGAGGATATTAAGAATAGCAAGTAGCAGATAGTAAGCAAGACTGGCAGGCAACAGAGGATGAGTAGGGATGGCAAGCACAAAAGGATGAGCAGTGATCAGGAAGGAGCAGGCAGCAGACTCTGACCAGTGATTGGCCAAGCCAGCAGCAGATGATGAATAATGATGGGAGGAACAGAGAATGGGCATTGATGGCTGGCAGTAGGGTATGAGCAGAAGATGATGAGCAATGGTTAGGAAGGCAGTAGTGGATGGGCAGTGAGGACCAGCAGGCAGCAAAAAATGAGCAGTGATAGCAAGCAGACCAGAACACAAATGATGAGCAGTTATTTGATATGCAGCAGAGGATGAGCAGTGCTGGCAAGCAACTGATGTTTGACAGTAATGTCAAGCAGGCAGGAATAGGATGTCAGTGATTAGGTATGAAGTCAAGGATCACAGACAGAAGATAGTGATGGCAGGCAGAAGTCAATAGTGCAGTCGATAAACAGTAATGCAGGCAATAGAAGATAAGTGATGGTAGGCAGCAGAGAATAAGCCATGATTAAGCAGACAGTAGTGCATGATCAGTAAGTGGTGTAGACAGCAAAAAATGAACAATGGCAGACAGCAAGAAGAAGAGTATAAACAAATAATGTTTTCAAGAAGCAAATTATGAGAATGTATGGCAAGCAGGAAAGGATACAAAGTCATTATTTGCTGGCAGGCAGGCAGCAGAGTAAGAGCAATGATTAGGCAGGCAGTAGTGAATCAGTAGAAATGGCAGGGAACAGAGCACAGAATGATCAGCAAGCAGCGCAGAAAGAGCAGGAATTCAAGCAGTAAATGTGTGCAATGTTTGAAGGCAGGGAGCAGAGGATTTGCAATAACTAATGGCAGGCAGCAGAGGATGTACAACGACTGATGTCAGACAGGCAGCAGAAGATGTGCAAAGAGTTAGGGCTGGTGCACACCAAAACCCGCTAGCAGATCCGCAAAATGCTAGCAGATTTTTAAACGCTTTTTTTAATTTTTATGAGGCGTTTTGCTAGCGTTTTGCGGATTGCTGCTGCGGTTTTCAGTATAGTAGATTTCATATATTGTTACAGTAAAGCTGTTACTGAACAGCTTCTGTAACAAAAACGCCTGCAAAACCGCTCTGAAGTGCCGTTTTTCAGAGCGGTTTGCGTTTTTCCTATACTTAACATTGAGGCAGAAACGCACCCGCAATCCAAAAAATGCCTCACCCAGGCATTTTTCGTTTCTGCAAAACGCCCCCCGCTCTGGTGTGCACCACCCCATTGAGATACATTGACCAAGCAGATCCGCAGCCGCAAGCGGATCTGAAAACGCCCAAAAAGCCGCTCGGTGTGCACCAGCCCTCATTGAAGGCAGCATGGGATGTGCAAAGCACCATGACAGGCAGCAGAGGATTCCCAACGACTGAAGGCAGGTATTAGAGGATGTGCAATTAATGATGGCAGGCAGCAAAGGAGGAGCAAACAATCATGACAGGCAGCAAAGGGAGAACAATGAATGATGACAGGCAGCAGAGGAGGTGGAATGAATCATGCCAGGCAGCAGAAGCGGTGCAATGAATCATAACAGGCAGCAGAAGAGGTGCAATAAATAAAGACAGGAAGCAATGAACATGCAACGACTGATAGCAGGTAGGTAGCAGAGGGTGTACAATGAACCATGACAGGCAACAAAAGGAGGTGCAATGAATCATAACATTCAGCAGAGGAATTGCAATCAATGATAGCAAGCAGACAGCAGAGGAGGTGCAATTATTGATAGCATGCAGGCAGCAGAGGAGGAGCAATGATTGAGAGCATGGAAGCAGCAGATGAGGTGTAATGATTGATAGCATGCAGGCAGCAGAGGAGGTGTAATGATTGATAGCAGGCAGCAGATGAGGTGCTATGATGGACAGCAGGCAGGCAGCAGAGAATGTGAAGTGATTGACAGCAGGCAGCAGAAGAGGTGCAATAATTTATAGCAGGCAGGCTGCAGAGGAGGTGCAATGATGGACTGCAGGCAGGCAGCAGAGGTGCAATAATGTATAGCTGGCAGGCAGCAGAGAAGGTGCAATGATTGACAGCAGGCAGGCAGCAGAGGAGGTGCAATTATGGACAGCAATCAGGCAATAAAAGGTAAGATGATTGACAGCAGGTAATCAGCAGAGGATGTGAAATTGACAGCAGGCAGCAGAGGAGGTGCAATCATTTATAGCAGACAGGCAGCAGAGGAGGTGCAATAATTTATAGTAGGCAGGCAGCAGAGGAGGTTCGATGATGGACAGTAGGCAAGCAGCAGAGGAGATGCAATAATGGTCAGCAGACAGCAGAGGAGGTGCAATGATTGACAGCAGGCAGGCAGCAGAGAAGGTGCAATAATGGACAGTAGGCAGCAGAGGAGGTGCAATAATAGTCAGCAGGCAGCAGAGGAGGTGCAATGGTGGACAGCAGGCAGGCAGTAGAGGAGGTGCAATAATGGTCAGCAGACAGCAGAGGAGGTGCAATGATTGACAGCAGTCAGGCAGCAGAGGAGGTGCAATAAAAGACAGTAGGCAGCAGAGGAGGTGCAATGGTGGACAGCAGGTAGGCAGCAGAGGAGGTGCAATGATGGACAGCAGAGGAGGTGCAATGATTGACAGCAGGCAGCAGAGGAGGTGCAATGATTGACAGCAGGCAGCAGAGGAGGTGCAATAATGGACAGCAGGCAGCAGAGGAGGTGCAATAATGGACAGCAGGCAGCAGAGGAGGTGCAATGATGGACAGCAGGCAGCAGAAGACATGCAATGATTTATAGTAGGCAGGCAGCAGACCAGAAAACAGAGAATAGGCAGGCAGCAGAGGAGGTGAGATGATTTATAGCAGGCAGGCAGCAGAGGAGGTGCAATGATTGATAGCAGGTAGGCAGCAGAGGAGGAGGTGAGGTGGTTTATAGCAGGCAGGCAGCAGAGGAGGTGCAATGATTGATAGCAGGCAGGCAGCAGAGGAGGTGAGATGATTTATAGCAAGCAGGCAGGCAGCAGAGGAGGTGAGATGATTTATAGCAGGCAGCAGAAGAGGTGATTTGATTTATAGCAGGCAGGCAGAAGAGGAGGTGAGATGTTTTATAGCAGGCAGGCAGAAGAGGAGGTGAGATGTTTTATAGCATGCAGGCAGCAGGGGAGGTGCAATGATTGATAGCAGACAGGCAGCAGAGGAGGAGGTGAGATGGTAGCAGAACAGTAAACAGAGATAACGCAGGCAGCAGATGCAGCGCAGCTCCTCACCTTCTTGCTCAGGTAGATGAACATTGCTGCGGGGCCCCGGTCACTACCGGCTTCCGTTTCAATAAAAAGTCCAGAACTGCAGCTTCCACCCCTCCCGAGTAACTAAGATGCCGAGTCCCTCCGTCTCCAGGTAACGCACAGGCCCTACGTCACTTCCTCCTGGAATGAGTGACTGCTAGAGCGCGAGCTTTCCCAGGGACGACTCTGGCACTGCAGCGGGCTGTGCTCAGCTACTGACAGGCTTGGGAGTGCGGCCATGTTTCTGGAGACACGCTCATTCCCCCTCAGCTAGCTAAACGCAGACCTGTCTGTGCGGACACTCTGCTGTGCTCTGTGTCACTAGCCCTGGGCAGCGATGCCAGCCTGGGACAGTCTGCAGAGGCTGGAAGTAGGATGTAGGGCAGTGGTCCTCAAACTAAGGCCCGCAGGCCGAATGCGGCCCCCCCAGACTTATTTTTACTGGCTCCCAAACACAAAATGTATAACTTATAGATGCTGCCCACTGCACCTTTTCGGCGAATATCGGCAGCTCACATAGTATAGAAAAGCCGTGCTGGCACCACCCATCCACATACTGTAGAAGCCAGTAAGCAGTCATTCACTAGTTTACAATCCAATTCTTCATCAGGTGACACTGCTGTCCAACTGGACGGCAGGTTGTCACCTGGGTATGCTTTACAGGGCACAAAGACGTTCTTCAGGCGCTGCATGACTGAATGGCTGCTGCTGGAAGTTCTTCGGGCATGATTGGGCGAATCAATACCTAGATTCAATGTTATGTTTTTCAACATCATTTTATGTCTGTTCCGGCCCCCCAGCAGTTTGAAGTATGTTGACCCAGCCCTTGACCGAAAAAGTTTGGGGACCCCTGATGTAGAGGATTGCAAGTGGTGTCAGTTATATTCTAGAAATCCGCAGCCGGTTTGCCATCTTGGTAACTAGGGTTGCCAGGTGTCCGGTTTTACACCGGACAGTCCGGTTTTTGTGCTCTGTGTCCGGTTGAAAAAGGCATGCTAAACCGGACAATTAAGTTGTCCGTTTTTTTTAGAGCCCCCCAGCGCAGCGCAGGAGGAGAACAGCGCAGCAGAGAGAGAGCTGGGAGCAGCGGTGGAGAAGGGGGGCAATCTCCCCCCCCATCCCTCACCTTAGGGTGCTCTCTCTTCCCCGCTGTCTCCTCCAGGATGATGTGCAGGCTGGCGAGTGGCTGCAGGCGGAACTTACCTCTGTGTCGCTCCAGCGCCGGAAGTTCGGGTCCCGCAGCCGCTGAGAATCTCATTCATGAGCCGGACAACACTAATCAGTCTGAATAGTGTTGTCCGGCTCATGAATGATTCGGATCTTTGATCCGGATCTTTTTTGAGTCGAATCTCAGGCTCAGCGGCTGCGGGACCCGAACTTCCGGCGCCTGCGACACGCCGACACAGAGGTAAGTTCCCCCCTCAGCCAGCCAGCCAGCCACCCGCCAGCCTGCACATCATATTGGAGGAGACAGCGGGGGAGAGAGAGCACCCTAAGGTGAGGGAAGGCAAGGGGGGGGAGATTGCCCCCCTTCTCCACCGCTGCTCCCAGCTCTCTCTCTGCTGCGCTGTTCTCCTCCTGCGGGGGGGGGGGGGCACCTGGCTACCTATTCTGGGCACATATAGCCCCTGGCTAGTGGCTACCTATTCCGGGCACATATACAATTACCCCCTGGCTACCTATTCTGGGCACATATAGCCCCTGGCTACCTATTCTGGGCACATATAGCCCCTGGCTACCTATTCTGGGCACATATAGCCCCTGGCTACCTATTCCGGGCACATATACCCCCTGGCTACCTATTCTGGGCACATATAGCCCCTGGCTACCTATTCCGGGCACATATACCCCCTGGCTACCTATTCTGGGCACATATAGCCCCTGGCTACCTATTCCGGGCACATATAGCCCCTGGCTACCTATTCTGGGCACATATAGCCCCTGGCTACCTATTCTGGGCACATATAGCTCCTGGCTACCTATTCTGGGCACATATAGCCCCTGGCTACC
Organism: Hyperolius riggenbachi; assembly: GCF_040937935.1. Lineage (NCBI taxonomy): Eukaryota > Metazoa > Chordata > Amphibia > Anura > Hyperoliidae > Hyperolius > Hyperolius riggenbachi. The sequence continues at coordinate 81,678,157 of NC_090649.1, read as the reverse complement.
TATTCTGGGCACATATACCCCCTGGCTACCTATTCCGGGCACATATAGCTCCTGGCTACCTATTCTGGGCACATATACCCCCTGGCTACATATACTGGGACATATATACCCCTGCCTACGTATACTGGGACATTTACACCCCTGCCTACATATACTGGGACATATATACCCCCTGGCTACATATACTGGGCACATATATCCCTGGCTACATATACTGGGAACACTGGCTGTTTGTCATTATGTGCATTTAGTGGTGAAAAGCTGTCTCTTTTGTGCATTTACTGGTGAAAAGCTGTCTCTTTTGTGCATTTACTGGTGAAAAGCTGTCTCTTATTATGTGCATTTACTGGTGAAAAGCTGTGTCTTATTATGTGCATTTACTGGTGAAAAGCTGTCTTTTGTGCATTTACTGGGGAAAAGCTGTCTCTTATTATGTGCATTTACTGGTGAAAAGCGGTCTCTTATTATGTGCATTTACTGGTGAAAAGTGGTCTCTTATGTGCATGTACTGGTGAGGACAGTTAGTGACATGGCTATGTACTCTGTAATGTGCTGCAGAAGATGTCAGTGCGATATAAATGCTGCAAAAAACATTTTTTAAAAAGCCCATTGCTTAGCCCCACTCTACATAAAAGTGTGCTTCTGACTCCGCCCCTAACTCCACCCCTAACTCCACCCCCTGTCCGGTTTTCTCCATCAGCCGACCTGGCAACCCTATTGGTAACTCAGAGAAGCTTTAGAACTTCTTGAAGTTGTGTTTGTGCTCTGATTTGACAGACTTTTTTTTATTGTACCCTTGACGCCACTGTTCCCAACTGACACCACCTCTCCCAACTGATGCCACAGCTCCCAACTGATGCCACAGCTCCCAACTGACATCACCTCTCACAACTGACGCCACAGCTCCCAATTGACACATCACAGTTCTCAGCTGGCACCACAGCTTCCAACTAACTCCACGGCTGCCAACTGACATCATGGTTCCCAACTAACTCCACAGCTCCTAACTGACACCACAGCTCCCAATTAACTCCACAGCTCACAACTGACAGAGTTTCCAACTGACACCACCTCTCACAACTGATGCCACAGCTCCCAACTGACATCACATTTCTCAGCTGGCACCACAGCTTCCAACTAACTCCACAGCTCCCAACTGACAACACAGCTCACAACTGACTCCACAGCTCACAACTGACAGAGTTTCCAACTGACACCACCTCTCACAACTGATGCCACAGCTCCCAACTGACATCACATTTCTCAGCTGGCCACCACAGCTTCCAACTAACTCCACAGCTCCCAACTGACAACACAGCACCCAACTGACTCCACAGCTCACAACTGACAGAGTTTCCAACTGACACCACCTCTCACAACTGACACCACCCCTCACAACTGATGCCACAGCTCCCAACTGACATCACATTTCTCAGCTGGCACCACAGCTTCCAACTAACTCCACAGCTCCCAACTGACAACACAGCACCCAACTGACACCACAGCTCACAACTGACATCAAAGTTCCCAACTGACACCATAGCTTCCAATTAATTCCACAGCTCACAACTGACACCACAGCTTACAATTAACTCCACAGCTAACAACTGACACCACAGCTTCCAAATAACTCCATAGCTAACAACTGACACCACAGCTTCCAATTAACTCCACAGCTAACAACTGACACCGCAGCTTCCAATTAATTCCACAGCTAACAACTGACACCACAGCTTCCAATTAATTCCACAGCTAACAACTGACTCCACAGCTTCCAATTAATTCCACAGCTAACAACTGACACCACAGCTTCCAAATAACTCCACAGCTAACAACTGACACCACAGCTTCCAATTAACTCCACAGCTAACAATTGACACCACAGCTTCCAATTAATTCCACAGCTCACAACTGACACCACAGCTTCCAATTAACTTCACAGCTAACAACTGACACCACAGCTTCCAATTAATTCCACAGCTCACAACTGACACCACAGCTTCCAATTAATTCCACAGCTAACAACTGACACCACAGCTTCCAATTAATTCCACAGCTAACAACTGACACCACAGCTTCCAATTAATTCCACAGCTAACAACTGACACCACAGCTTCCAATTAACTCCACAGCTCACAACTGACACCACAGCTTTCAAATAACTCCACAGCTCACAACTGACATCACAGTTCCCAACTGTTACCACCTCTCACAACTGACACCACGGCTCCCAGTTATCTCCACAGCTCACTACTGACACCACATCTCATAATTGACATCACATTTCTCAACTGGCACCACAGCTCCCAACTGACAGAGTAGTGCTCCCCCTGGGACAGGTGAGGGCTTGGAAGATGGGGTTGCTGCAGCAAATTAGAAACACATGGGAAAGGATTGCTGCCATGCTAGGGAACTGTACTTGAAAGACATGCATGTTGCACATGGAAGAGGGCACCTAATATGGAATGTAGGGAGGATGCTGCGTGTTGAAGGAGAGCCACAAGAATATTGGCCTAGTGGAGGAAAATGTATAAAACCTGCCTTGATAACACACAACCACCAGCACTGCATATTGGGAAGGAGGCCTTAAAGGACAACTGTAGTGAGAGGGATATGGAGGCTGCCACATTTATTTTCTTTTAAACAATACCAGTTGCCTGGCAGCCCTGCTGGTCTATTTGGCTCTATTAGTGCCTGAATAACACCAGAAACAATCCTGCAGCTAATCTTGTCAGATCTGACAATAATGTCAGAAACACCTGATCTGCTGCATGCTTGTTCAGGGTCTATGGCTAAAATTATAAGAGGCAGAGGATCAGCAGGGCTGCTAGGCAACTGGTATTGCTTAAAAGGAAATAAGGCAGCCTCCATATCCCTCTTGCTTCAGTTGTCCTTTAAAAGACATCTGAGACCCCCCAAAAAACATGTTAAATGGAGTACATATTATTACTATTATTTAGTATTAATATAGCACCAACATCTTCCACAGTGCTGTACAGAGTATGTTGTTTTGTCACTAACTGTCCCTGTGAGGGGCTCACAATCTAATCCCTCACCATCATATGTCTATGTATGTATTGTGTAGTGTATGTATCTTAGTCTAGGGCCAATTTAGTGGTAAGCCAATTCATTTATCTGTATGTTTTTGGGATGTAGCAGGAAACCCATACAGACCCATACAACTGTGGACCCAGCGCTGCAAGGCTACAGTGCTATCCACTACGCCACCGTGCTGCCCAGTGTTAGTAATGGCATTCTTTGGCAGGCTGTGTCGTCTGTTCCACTTGTCTGCCTCCTTTTGTCTCTTATGAGTCCCGTTAGTAGGCTCTGACTAGTACAAGTCAGGACCTTTGAACCGAAAGTAGTGGCCCTTGCGCAGGCAGCAGTAGCCTCCTCATAGGACAACCAAGGCAGCGCCTAACCATCCAAGTGCGACGTGCTCAGGTCGGCATTCCTCAGTCCCCAGGAACAGCAGCAGAAATGCGAAGAGAAGAAACCCGGCACCGTCTTCGATTTGTATTAAGCTCTTTTAAGGGCATAGCAGGATACAACATAGGGCAAGCAGTGACGATGTTTGGAGAGGAGCCTCCTCTCTTTATCAAGCCCACTTGTGGACCTTCGAGAGGTCCAATCTGATTTCGATTTCATTTTTCTGATCGATTTTCTTATTGAAGTGAATGGAAATCAATCAGAAAAACAATCGTAAAATCGATCGGCAAGTAAATTTGCCAAAAAAACTCATCATGTATTCCCAGCATAATATTTTTAGCCATAGACCTCAAACAAGCATGCAGCAGATCAGGTGTTTCTGACATTATTGTCAGATCTGACAAGCTTAGCTGCATACTTTTTGCTGGTGTGATTCAGACACAACTGCAGCCAAAATAATTAGTAGGGCTGCCAGGCAACTGGTATTGTTTAAAAGGAAATACATATGGCAGCCTCTATAACACTCTCACCTCGGGCTCACTTTAAATCACCCTGCAGCAGAGTGCGCCGACGGGGTGATATGCATAGCTCTGCCCCTGCTCAGTTATTTGCTCCATGCTGAACGGAACGTACAGTGGCACCTTGGTTTGCAAGCATAATTCGTTCCGGAAACATGCTTGTAATCCAAAGCACTCATATCAAAGCAAATTACCCCATAAGAATTCATGGAAACCCAGGTGATTTATTCCACAATCCAAAAACAGTAATGGTAAACAGGGATGCTCAAATCCGGAACCGGGAGACGTCCAGATAGTTGCCATCCGGATATCTCCCAGTAAACCTGTACGGGGGTGTCAATCTTACCTGTCTGACGTCTTCTTTGTCCGTCCCTCGGCGCCTCCCACGATGCGCTCCAAGCGGCGGTCACGTGATTACAAACACTTCCTCCTTCCGGGTTGAAGGAGGAAGTGTTTGTAATCACATGACGCACGTGCAGTGCATCGTGGGAGGAGAAGAAGACGTCAGACAGGTAAGCTTGACCACCCCCACCCCCCAAACACAGATTTACTGGGAGATATCCAGATGGCAACTATCCGGATGTCTCCTGGTTCCGGATTTGAGCAGCCCTAATGGTAAAATAGCATAAAATAAAAATGTGAACAAGGTGTTCACTATTACTAACAGAATCATTGCCGTGTGTTGGCTCACTCCAACTTCTTTTTTTGTGTGTGGCTTTAACAAGGAACTTATCCAATGACAGTTACTTTTGAGAATTTCATGAAAATGTGACTTTGCACAGTCTCTCCACTTAATTAAGTACAATCCTGCAGAGCCAAAGGGAAAAGAACTATCGACTCAGTTGTGATGATGTGATGCGTGTATCCTTTTTTTTTGCTTGTATATCAACATTTCACAAAAATGTTGCTTGTATTCCAAAGCGCTCTTAGGCCTGGGACCCACTAGAAAGTTCAAAACACTATTGCAATCGCTAGCGATTTGTGATAGTGATTTTGGGAGCGATTTCCCTGCTCCTATACAATTTATTAGAATGGAAACGCTCTCAAAATGCTGCATGTCCTGCGACTGCGAATTTCTTAATCGCAATCGCTCTAGTGGAATCTGTCACATCCATTTACATTGGCAGTGAGTTTAGGGAAATTGCTAGCTAGAGTGACCATATTTTTGTGGGTCCAACCTGGGACGGGGGGGGGGGCGTGGGGGGGGGGGCGGCGTGCGCAGCGCGCCGCGGCGAAAAGTGGGAAGGAGTGAGGAGCACGCAGCGGCGAAGACTGGGGGAGGGGGGCTGCGGCGCGCGCAGCGCGCCGCGCCGAACAAATGGGCGTGGCCATGACATTGTATGGGCGGAGCTAACGTAATGATGTAACAGCGAGGCATAAGAAAGCAGTGTTTACGCCATGATGTGGACAAACGAGACTTTGTATCATGGGTGTGCAGAAACTGTGTGATGCTAATAGTATACCGTAACCACAAAGCAGCAAACATAGCCATCTATGACCATTAAATAATAAATGCAGTAACAGTTACCCCGGACACCAGAAAATAAACGCAATAGGCAACATGTCAGTATAAAATAAATGCAATGCGGGCAAACATGTCAGTACAAAATAAACGCAATGCGGGCAACATGTCAGTACAAAATAAACGCACTGCGGGCAAACATTTCACCAGAAAAGAAACGCACTGCGGGCAAACATTTCACCAGAAAAGAAACGCACTGCGGCCAAACATTTCACCAGAAAAGAAACGCACTGCGGGCAAACATTTCGCCAGAAAAGAAACGCAATGCGGGCAAACATTTCGCCAGAAAAGAAACGCACTGCGGGCAAACATTTCACCAGAAAAGAAACGCACTGCGGCCAAACATTTCACCAGAAAAGAAACGCAATGCGGCAAACATTTCGCCAGAAAAGAAACGCACTGCGGGCAAACATTTCGCCAGAAAAGAAACGCACTGCAGGCAAACATTTCGCCAGAAAAGAAACAATGCGGGCAAACAATAACATTTCACTAGAAAAGAAACAATGCGGGCAAACATTTCACCAGAAAAGAAACAATGCGGGCAAACATTTCACCAGAAAAGAAACAATGCGGGCAAACATTTCACCTGGAAAAGAAACAATGCGGGCAAACATTTCACCAGAAAAGAAACAATGCGGGCAAACATTTCACCTGGAAAAGAAACAATGCGGGCAAACATTTCACCTGGAAAAGAAACAATGCGGGCAAACATTTCACCTGGAAAAGAAACAATGCGGGCAAACATTTCACCTGGAAAAGAAACAATGCGGGCAAACATTTCACCTGGAAAAGAAACAATGCGGGCAAACATTTCACCTGGAAAAGAAACAATGCGGGCAAACATTTCACCTGGAAAAGAAACAATGCGGGCAAACATTTCACCTGGAAAAGAAAGCATTTACTCACCTGGCAGAAGTGTCCGGCCTCTGGCGCGCTGCTCCGTCCCGGGACCGTCTTCCTCCTCCTGCTCTTCTCTCCCGCGCTGACAGGGCTACGGCAAGATGGCGCCCGAAGCCCTGTACTAGTGACACAAATAGGTCTCCAGTACAGGGCTTCGGCAGCCATCTTGCCGTAGCCCTGCTCGCCTGCCGGTGTCGGAAACAGACACCGGAAGAGGAGGCTGGAGCGGGGCTGCGGGCAATGAACTGGCACGGCGTCTATAGACACCGCTGCCAGTTCATTGAGGAGAGAGTGGCCAGAGTCCCGAGGCCGGGACGTCCCGCTGCTGAAAGCGGGACGTTTCCCGGGACCTCATTAAGCCTGGGACAGCGGACCCCGAATCCGGGACGTGTCCCGGGCAATCCGGGACGTCTGGTCACTCTATTGCTAGCGATTGAAAGCGCTCCCTAAATGCTCAAAAAAAAGCTCTAGTGGGTTCCAGGCCACAAACCAAGTTACTCTCAGTCCAAGGTTTTACTGTACATCACTGAATTTTGAATGATCGGCTCATGCACTGCGCACTGCTGCCACAACAAGCGGCACTGCAGAGTCTGCCATTGCCTCTACGTCATCAGAGTCACTCCCGTTGCATCCCACCGTGGGTACTGTGGCTAGCCTTATAGGCGTCAATTCACCAGAGGAGAGTTAGTAAGTGATTTGTTTTGCAATTCACCACTGTGCGAGGATAGTTAGAGGAGTGTTAAAGTGAACCTAAAGGCTACAAAAAAAAAATGAGGTTAACTCACCTGGGGCTTCCCTCAGCCCCCTGCAGACGATCGGTGCCCTCACAGCTCCGGTCCGATGCTTCTGGACCCGCCGGCGGCTACTTCCGGTTTCGCCGTCACCGGCCGACAGGCATGGGAACGCGAGTGATTGTTCGCGTTCCCAGCCTGTATATCGCCTCCTATGCTGCTATTGCGGCCTCCTGGCCGCAATAGCAGCATAGGGGGCGTTACACAGGCTGGGAACGTGAACAATCACTCGCGTTCCCATGCCTGTCGGCCGGTGACGGCCACACCGGAAGTAGCCGCCGGCGGGTCCTGGGCCATCGGAGCGGGGCTGCGAGGGCACCGATCGTCTGCAGGGGGCTGAGGGAAGCCCCAGGTGAGTTCATCTCATTTTTTTTTTTTTTGACTTTAGGTTATCTTTAAGTAGCAGACGATATGGATGCGGAAACTGAGCGGAAACCGGTCGGTAGTTATACGGTGTTAATGATTTGCATGTGATACTGCCGCTCTGGATGCTGGAAGTAAAGGATTGTAGGAGGAGGTTATTACCAGCACGTGACCGCAGAGGGTTTCCCTCCCTGTTTTTTGACCCCCTCCTTCCATTACAAATCCCTCCCTCCGTTCTGCATATTAAGCATTTACAATATTAAGTGGATGGGTGAAACGGAGGAGGTATTTGGATACATATTCGCACTCCCTCCCGATGAAAAATGTATCCAAATTCCCCCTTCGTTTCACCCATCCACTTAATATTGTAAATTTTGCTGCTCTCTGGTGCCTGAAATTTGTACAGTATAGGCTGTTACTGTGTGCTGCTAGTAAACTAGCTGCAGAGTGAGCTGCAGCAGCTGTGCGAAAAACCACATATCGCCAGGTACATTTAGGCGATAAATAGATCTAAAATAACGAATGGTCACACCCCCTCTTTTCCTGGTGAATTGTGATTTTGAGAAAAAATAACTAATAACTACCGACTATTTATCGCACAGAATTGCTATTTTGAGTAACCTCTGGTGAAATGACGCCATAGAAACTAATGGCCACTGCCGCGGGGGAGAGTGCCGCAAATCGACGTGTGAAAGAGGCATTAATAGCAATGTCTGTTTTTCTTTTGTGACTATCATAACTTTCAGTAATAACAAGAAATCAACTGTGATTCTAAAACATCTAAATAGAAATGTATGCATTCATAGGAGGTGTGCCAGCGTGACTAAGAAGGGCTGTGTTCAGCCTGACTGGGTGTGTGCAGCCAGATGTCACTGAGGATATAGACCTTTATTTTGTTCCTCAAAAACTATCACTTTAAAGAAACTTTTATGCACCATAATTTTACAATAAAGTTTTATTGAATGCGTATATAAACTGCTCTTTAAAACAGCAGAAGCACAGACGGATACCTCCACCAGTTGTCTTCTCATGCCATTAATTCTGCATTTTTAATGCTTGGCTGGTAGACACATAACAATTTCCTGTCAGATTGACACATGGAATTGATCATTTCCATGTCCGATCTGCTCCAGATTGATAATGGGATCGATTTTGTACAGTGCTGATCTAAAAATGTTACCCTGTTCTCGATACGGAGCAGATCGGACATGTCTGAAATTATTGTTTCGACCCGTCGATCTGATGGGAAAATGCTTCATGTGTACCAGGCATAAAGTCAGATAATAGTGTCACTCCCACACAGATTTAACCATACTGCAGAGTGAGTAAAAGGGTGTGGCAGAGCCATAGCACACGCCTCCTGTAGTGTTCATCACCTGTACCAATGTGTAACTATAGCAACCACGAGGAGGAGGCAGGACTGGGGGACAAACTGCTTACCCGCCCTCCCACTGACACGGGTTCATCCTCCAGATGAGGTATTGTTGTTGCTACGCTTAGTTTGGTGGAGGGGGATCTTGATGGCACTTTTGTTACATGGTCTGGCATTAAGGTTGCCCAGCCGGTATTTTACTGGCATGGCCTGCGCAGTAGAGCGGACCCGACTGGGATCGGCTATTTCCGCCTGATCCCGAACCGAGAGCCGCTACTGTGCCTGCGCTGGAGCTGTGGAAGGTTAATATTTACATGGCCGCTGTTAGGAGTGGCCCTGCAAGACCCCCGTGGGACGGAGGAGGATGAGGGAAGCCTCGATAGGATCCAGAGGCTTCCCCCTCCTGAGGTAAGTACCCCCCAGGGGCCCTTTTTTTTCAATACAGGTTTTCTTTAAAGGACCCCACTATCATGAAACATTTTAAAATGTAAAATACATGTGTACACATTACTATAAAAGTTCAGCTTTCCCAGAGTATAATGCACTAGAAATTACTTTTTTCCTATATTGCTTTTACTTACAGTAGGTAGTAACAACCTGACAGATCTGACAGATTTTGGTAACTCCATTATTCTTTGCAAAAGCAATTCCTGGAAATTATCTTTATAGAGATGCTTGTTAGGCCCCATTTACACTTAATCAGTTGCTCAGTTATAACTGAAAGGAAAACTGATTTTCAAAGTAATGCCCATGTTTTCCTATGGCACCGTTCACACTTAAAGAGGAACTCCAGTAAACATTTTACTGTTGGCAGGTGATGTAGCTGCTGCATGGTTTTTGGCAGTTGGAAACAGCTGTAAACAGCTATTTCCCACAAAAGTTCGAACTTTTCTTGTGGGAGGGGTTACTTGTGGGAGGGGTTTCACCACAATATCAGTCATACAGCGCCGCCTGATAGTCTGTTTGTGAAAAGGAATAGATTTCTCATGTAAAAGGGGGTATCAGCTACTGATTGGGATAAAGTTACATTTTTTGATCGGAGTTTCTCTTTAACGCGTTTTAACTGAAATCTTTTTCATCATGCACTGCTACGGAGAAGAAAAAAACCGCATACCAACTGATTAAGGCCTCGTTTCCACTTGTGCGCCGGCATGTGTCTTGCGAGACGCGATGCCGGCACAGCTGCTGCCTCTCGCAGCCGAATCCCGCTAGCCGCGCTATGCGCAGCTATGGGATTAGGACAGTCACACACAAAATTATACTGCATGACCTCAGATTTTTCCTCGACCACAAATTCGGATGGCTTACATAGACTTCTATAGGCTGCTAAAATCCATCCGATTTCCTGGGCGGGGAATCGTCCCGCATTCGTCGCAATGAAAACCTAGCCTTTGTGTAAATGGGGACTAAGTCTGCCTACTCTCTGCACACAATTTTGGAAGTTGGACTACGCAGATGACATTCAGTAACTGCCTGTTGAAAATAAATGAAAACCTTAGAATCCCCCATGAGGAAATAGATTAGTCCAAAATCTGTCAGTTTTTTCTGTGTACTGTGTAAGTGACAGGAACATAGTATAAAAGTAATTAATAGTGCATTATGATATGGGAGAAATGTTCTTCGAATAAGTACGTGTGTGCATGTATTTTAAGTTTTATAATTTTTAAAACAGTGGGCCTTTAATGCTAGAAATCTAAAACTTTTTTGTTTGCATCAGGTGGATACATAGTAGTCATGTGTAAAAGAACAAAATACATAAGTATTATTTACAGTTATTTATATAGGCTTTCATTTTAATATCAAAAGAGGTAAAGTTCGGTTCTGATTAGTGCAGAAAACGTTCCCATTCCGTTAATTTTTTACACCTCCGCTCAACACAGGAAGCGGATCCTATTGTTAAAAAAGTTTCCGCTTTCACTTGGAATGCAGAGTCCAGACCTGCCGCATTTTCCCGATTTGGAAAGCAGAACGCCAAGTGCATGGATGCAATTAAAGGGAATCTGAAGTGAACATAAAGTTGTATGTGTAGTACAGCTAAGAAATAGAACATTAGTAGCACAGATAGGAGTCTCCTATTGTTTCCAGTACAGGACGAGTTAAGAAACTTCAGTTGTTATCTATGCAAAAGAGCTTTTCTGAGCTCTCTGACCCAACTTGGGTCGGCTACAGTGCTGTTTTCTGAAGCACTTTTCGCAGCCTGTCTCTCCCTGTTTCTTGTTTGTTTAAGGTTTTACTGCCAGGAAGTTCAAAGGGTCATTAGCTCTGCTCTGTTTCATAGTTTAAAATACGGAGTTTAGTTTGTAAATTGCAAATATTATAGAATGATGCAATGCTATAAAGAAAAAGCTATATAAAGCTTTTCTTTGCTACTAATGTTTTATGAATTATCAATTCAATTCAATGGGCATGATTCACAAACCTTTTTCACCTGTTTTCCTCTGTTTTCACCTTATCTGGGTTACATTTTTAAGCTCCCAAATAGGAAAAAAATAATATAATTAAGGTAAGAAAAGTAATATTGAAATTAATTAGTCAGGAACTACCTTACTTTGAGTGATTATTTTGCTTGTAAATGTGCTGAAAGGTTATTTTTATCAATTAGGTAAAAAGTCATTTATGAGAAGTTTTGTGAGTAGAGCACATTATATAAAAAAAAATATTTTTGCTTCAGCGTCAATTTAAATTTTGGACAGTGTCTGTTCTCTATAGGCTGCTCACCATGTCCACTCCATCCACTTTGATTGGTGTGTTTGATTGCCGATACTCACGTGCCCTGGTTCCGCTGTTGCTGACCCCTTCACTCAGTCCCAGTAAACAGATTGGTGCCCGGCAGAAGCATGGGGATCTCCATAGGATTGAAAGACCAATGGGAATCCTCAGCAACAGGGAGGATTCTCATTGGTTTATGGTTGACCAATGAAAATTCTCTCTGTTGCTAGATAGTCTATTGTAATCCAATGGGGAGCTGCATGCACCTGCCAACCTCTTGTCTGTGAGCTTCAGGACTGAGCAGGACCGATCCACTAAGCAGATGCATTTACTGTGCCGTTTTGAATCCGCTCCAAGTGAGAACCAAGCTTTGTTAGGATCAATTATTTCCCAAAAACATGATTAGCTTTGTTTGAATAGTTTATTATTGTACAAGTGTGCAGTTTTGACAGTTGTCTGGAGAGTTTGAACATACATTTGTTATGACATGAGAAATACAATAGCTACCATCACTGATCTCCGGAACAGATTCTGGTTTCCTGGTTGCCAATCGCTTGCAAGGATCTTCTAACCGTTCTCAGCTGCTTAATTATCTAAAGCCAAAGGACCACATTAAAGTAGAACAGCTAGTATTTTCAGAGAGAGACTACCAAGAGTGTCACCTAAATGACAGGTTTACCTGAGGCCCAGTTCACACTGTGACGCAGATGCAAACGTGGTGCGGTAAGGGCATACACTCCCCATCATTCACATAACTGCCGTTGTTCATTCGTTCCATTCGTGTAGCCGTCCATTTGCTTATTCCGCCGCTGCTGCTGCTCCTCCATTCCTCCTAAAACCAATAAGAGCCTGGCAGAAGCAAGGAGCTCCCTGTTGGATTTCACAAAATCAACTGGAGTCCTACCTAGCTAGGATTCCCATTTGTTTTGTTGCAAACCGATGGGTTGTCCCTTGCTTCTGCTAAGCTCCGATCTACTTCAGAACAAACGGTGGATGTCAGCAGTGGCAAAACAAAATCCAGGTAAGTTGGCGTTCTGCATGCAGCGACCAGCCTAGTGGGAATAGACTTGGTCCATTACCATAGGCGTCTGATTTGCGGCACAATCGTGAAAGAAATGCTGCAGGTTGGGATTTTGCATTTGCAGCTGATTGACAGTTTGAACACATCCTATTAACAACATGGATGCATTCACCATCCGATTTTGCATTAAAATGCTGCTTTTTTATTTCTGTGTAAAGTGGCCTTTACAGCTCAAGTCCAGTGACAACTTTTTATTCACTTTTGTACTTGGCAGAAAAGAGGCAGGAACTGTTTTTAATGCGCTCTGTTTCAAGTTTTTTGGAATTCCGAGCTTACTCTTTACTCCCTGTCCTGACAGTAAGTGGGGCATATCCCTCCATTCAAAACAGAGAAAGCAATATCTATGTAGAACAGAAAAGCGTTAGAATGTTTGTATTTTTATTGCTCTTTAGTGATGGTCAATGATATACTAACAATACTGTATTGCACATAAAGTAAATGCAAATGATATGAATGACCTTGCGAGATAATTAAGTGTATGTGTTTTATTAATGGTATAAAGAACATAGAACACAGTCATATATTTTTATTTTGAGTTCAGGCTTCATTATTAAGACTGAATTATAAATAGCAGCCATGGCAAATCAAATTTTTGAGCCGCAAAACAAACAGAAGTAATAACCCTTTTAACTTTCCAGCACAAATACCTTATCAAAAGCCTTTTCTGAGCCAGATTAAACTATTTTGGCTTCTTTTTACTACAAGCTATTCAACTGGCTCATTTGCATAAATAACAACTCTAGTTTTTTAAAGACCTTTACACATGATTGATGTCACCCAATGGGGTTCGGGACCCGGTCCCTCAGGCGACATCGCTGGTCCGAGGCTGTACAGACACAGAGTCATCTGTACAGCTGATGACGCATTCTGTTGCTATGCAGGGCCAATAGAGCTGCGCTGATATGATGTCACATGTTGGGCGGGGTAAGTGGAGCCAACAAAGGTACTGGCTGTTACTCAGCCAATCGCATCGCTGGCCAAGCACCTTCGCTGGTTGGGGGCTGCTGAACACATTGGATTATCAGCAAAGGCAGTCATTATCGGCCACCTCAGCCGACTTTAATCTAGCGTGTGTATGGGGCCTAACATTTGTTGTGCTGGAAAATAGACTTCAGACATTTTCTTAGTAAGGCCAGTACTTTGTGTACCTATGTGTATCTCATTATGTCACTTTAGGTGTGCTTTAAGGGTGCCATAGGGGCAGAACATATAGAGGTAATTTCCCTATTGAAGATCAGGCAACTAGAAAACTGAAATCAAATGTATTGACCCTTCACTACTAGGAAAGAAGGAAAAAAATGGTTTTGTGTCACATGGATATATTGACAGGTTTATGGAATGATGGCAAACAGTGAAGTGTATTAACTCGGGGCAGCCAATCTAAATTAGAATTGCCTAAAATGAACTTTGACTTGTGGTTTCTCTGAGTTAGCGCACTTTAGTTTTTGTAGAAACCCCACCCCTTCCCCCCAACTCATTCATAAGTTCCTAATGGGTAAACGGCTGAACAAAATGGCTGCTCCTCCTGTGCAGATGTTTTGTATGGAGTTCTTGTTATGCTGTATACATTGAATTTCTCTCTTTAGCTTCATGTAGGTAGAAAAAAACAAAGTCTTGTAAAATACTTTAAAGGCTAGCTGATAAAGTTAAATGATGCAATCTTTCTGGGATCTAGTCCCCTTCTTCAGGCATATTTACAGATGTTAGCTGAAGCAAAACACTGATCACCTGACATCTAACTGCTAAACAGTAACCAGTACAACTGCCATCTACACATGTTTACTATTTACCTACATCAGTGTTTTGCTTCAGCTAACATCTGGAAATATGCCTGAAGAAGGGGACTAGATCCCAGAAAGCTTGCATTATTTAACTTTATCAGTTAGCCATTGAAAGGTATTACTTTTACAAGACTTTGTTTTTTTTCTACCTACATAATTTGTTTGGCTAACGGTACAGAAACATCTACTATCTCTTTAGGTTTAGTAAAACAGTAAAGTCTTAGTTATCCGGCATTGACAGGGATCGGCTGATCCCGGATAAGCATGCTTCCTGGTTGCTTGAGACTCAAGCACAGGCCTAGCTAATACAGTCTGAGTCTCAGTCTACATACATTCCACAAACTCTAGGGGGGGGGGGGGGGGGTAAATATAAAAAAAAAAATAGTTGCTTGTATATTTCTGAATATCTTCTTTTAACCTTGTCTATTGATAGTTGCATTGGGATCCCACTGTATAGTAATTGAACAATAAACATCACAGGTAATGCGCAAAGCGTAGATTATTGCACCATAAACGATAACGTCCATATTGTTCTATTCAGTTTCTTCTTCCTTCATAGACTTTCAGTTTCTTAGTAAGGTCATCTAGTGGCGTGTGGTTACGGAAAAGTCAGACTAGTTTGTGAAATACAGAAGAGCGCAATTCATATTTCATACACACTCTGTACCAAAAATTACATTTTATATTTTTCTTAATTTGATTTAATATATGGGAACATGTGCAATTATCACAAAATCAGTGCTTCATTTTGGAACTCCAGAGAGTCCTGACTCTGGTTTAACTGGCAATGTGTCTAAGAGGGAAAAAGTGTTTTGCTTTACTGCTGCAGTCAACTATTTTAGTATTAAACCTTTTTTTTATTGAGTTTTAAAATAAAGAAAGAAAATTGTACTTCGGCAACAGGTACTTTGTCATGGTACATACGACAGTACACCAACATCCATAATATGCAATAAACAGGCTGTATTAGAGAAGCCATCAAGGCAGATCCAATAACCAATACTAAACGCATACCCCAAAATGGGTGCCGTAGCAAAGATTTGAGATAGATCTGAGCATGAAAGGTTCTCTATAGAACAGGCACATAAACCCATGTGGATGGGCGGTCCATGCAAACAATTTTTCGACAACCTTCAGTGAGCAAGTTGTTGTTATAGCTCAATGGATAAAAGTATAGGTACAGCCTGAGACAGTATCTGAAAAGAGAGTTTAGGTAAGCAAGAAATGAGGTGAGGAAGTAAAGGAACCCCAGTCCCTACTTCCCTTTGGCAACAAACCATGGAAACTTACCACCATGGTCAAAAACCAATGAATAGCCTATGCCAATCTCCAGGGAGGGGTGCAATGTGGTTTCTAAGATCTCCTTACCATATCTTTGGCCCTTGTGAGTCTTTAAAGTCTATCCAGAATGCCCACTTAAGGACGTATGCATCTGTTCTATCTTGCAAGGTGTGGTACAGGTTGCCCATCTTACAAATATTGTTCTTTTCTTCAACTACTTGACCACTGCAGGTGCTGTTCCCCTTTTGGACCATAGCAATTTTTCGGCAGGGGAATGCTGATCGTTTGGGGAACATTAGGAAGGTGAGTTGCCATCCTCTTCTTCCCCTCCTACCACCGCTGCTTTCACTGATCACTATGATCGGCCAGCGATCATAGTGATCAGGAGCCAATCGCCATGGCCCCTGATTACTGAGGCACGTGTGACGTAACAACATGTGCCAAGTCATATGGTTCAGGTGCTCTCGGTGCTGCCAGAGAAGAAGTGAGGCTTTGGTTTCACTTTTTTTTTTTGAGAATAAATACCAAAACACATACAGAAATTCAAGTGTTGTCCAGGAAATCTAGACATAAGTTAATCACCACAAAATTGTAAAATTGTTCACAAGTGAGTTTAAATTCCCACTATAGCATAAAAGTGCAAATTACGAACATGTAGCACATAAAAGCATATACCAATGAGCATTATTCACGTAGAGCTGCTTCTGTTAAGCAAACCTGAGATAAATGTTAGAGGTTAAACCTGATAGTTAGTGGTAGAAGAGGCAGTCCGAGTAGCAAAAGCCATTGGGATAACAGGATGGGTTGAAAGCCAAGGTTGTCCAATGAGCTGGTTGTATATAATATACTGTAAATAATGTTTTAGAGCAAAGTTGAAATGCAGAGTTATATTCCGCTTTATAAGGGCTCTTTTCCACTATGAAATGCGATCGCGATTACGATTGCGATCGCAATCGCATTTCAATTTCCACCTGCGATTGCGATTGCGATTGAGCTACTATACTCATTATAGTCTAGCTCAATCGCATACAAAACGCAGCAGGACGACGATTGCGCTTTGACCAAAATCGCATCGCAATCGGATCGCACTAATGGAAATTGCTGCTGCAGTTTCCATTAGTTTAATGTACCTTGCGATTTGCAGTCAGTCGCAAATCGCAGGCTAGTGGAAAAAGGCCCTTAGTCTGTGGGATGCAGGTCTCTGGATAATAGACCTGTCTTTGCTTTGCAAGCTTCAGACCTGTTCTGCTGCTGAGGAATTTGTATATACTGATTATGCAAATTGCCTAGTCGCCTCCCTTGAAGGCTTGCAGCATAAATACCATGTGATCCCACAATCCTTTGCTGGTCATCATGGTTTGTTACTGCTAAAACACTCCTGGAGTGTCAGCCTCGCTATTGTTTGCTAAACATATCTTAGAGTATTCCTGGGGATTGCATTAGGCATCCCTCTAGTACAGTCAGGTTGTATTATTTGTATTGCCTGTTCTGTCTTCTGTTTGTCCTTGCGATTGCACTGTCGCCAGCGGTTGGCGATGTTGAATCGTTTGGTCCAGAACCTGGGTCGCACTTGCCCTAGCGTTAGCGGCAGTGGATCTCTCTAGTCTCTGTCTTGGAGTTTTACCGTAGCGGCGGTTGCTACTGGTTACTCCTTCTGTCTGTTTTGCCGTGTGGATCAGACTCGCTCTGGCGGAAAGAGCAGTGGATCTTGCTAAGCTCTGTTTCTGTACTTGGATCACACTTGCTCTGGCGGAAAGAGCAGTGGATCCTTCTAGCTCTGTTTCAGTACTTGGATCACACTTGCTCTGGTGGAAAAGAGCAGTGGATCCTGCTAACTCTGTTTCCCTACTTGGTTCACACTCGCTCTGGTGGAAAGAGCAGTGGATCCTTCTTGTCCTGTCCCTGAACCCAGATCGCACTCGCTCTGGCGGAAGAGCGTTGGATCTTATCTGACCTATTCCTGTTTCTGTTCGTTTGTATGTCCAGGTCGCACTCGCTCTAGCAGTAGCAGCGGTGGTTCCTTTTGTACTCTGTCTGGGAGTGTAGGCCAGAGCTGCGGTTGCTGCTGGCTGCTCCTTCTCTCTGTCTTGTCTGAATGCTTGCTGTAGGCTCGGTGAGGTAACCATTAAGCAAGCATTCGCGTTCTCTATTTCATGTTTGTGTGTCGTTGGTTGGTTAGGGTGGAGTGCTTGTCTCTGTTGCGCTTATCGTGTGGAGACCACGCTGTAAACGCGTTCGCTGTTGTGAATGAGTGCGGTGTTCGCGTTTAGCTAGCGTTTGTTATTTTCCTTATCTTCTCATTGTTGTTTGCTGTGCCTTTGCTACTCTCGTGCTCTGTCCTGCTCAGTCTTGTGTCACTTCTGGCAATTGCCTCTCTCGCGATTGCGCTCCTACTTTGTTTCTCCTGTTGTGTGTTCACCGTCGCCGGTTGGCGACTAGATTGGTGCACATACATACATTCTGTCCCTGTGCTCATTCTCATTGGGAATCGCATCTCTTGCGATTGCTTTCTCACTTGGTTTCCACTGTTGTGTGTTCACCGTCGCTGGTTGGCGACTAGATTGGTGGGCATACATACATTCCTTCTCTGTGCTTATTCAATCTTGTGTCGCTGTTAGCAATCGCCATCTCTTGCGATTGCTTTCCTACCTGATCTTCACGGTTGTGTGTTCATCGTCGCTGGATGGCGACTAGATTGGTGGACACACATACACCCCTTCTCTGAGCTCTCTCTCTTTAAGGGCTATCTTGCCCTGCATTGTTTCCCCTCATACAATTCCTATCTGGCATCTGTGGCTTTGCAGAGGATCTGTTCCTCTGCACTCCACAGCTCCATCTGCCGGCAGGAATTCCCCTCTACAGCTGGGTTCTCTCAGATTATACGCTTGTGGAGGATTTCCGCAGTGTCGGCGCGCATCCTGTGCGCTGACCACGGAAAGAATTACACAATCGTTACAGTCTTAAACCAAAAGTATGAAATGGAGGGTTCAGTGGTTTTAAGGGAGGCTAAGCAGTGAAAAATCTGCCAGGGCTGATGGAGTTCAGTGGGGGGAGTATGATGGTTCCGGGACAATTGAGTATGGAACATAATTTAGAAAGCTGTAACAAATTTGCCTAGTCTAATAACTACAGTCCAACCACCATTTAAACGCTGTGGAATTGAGACCTGGTGCAAAGTTCAGGTTATGAAATATCTCTGTCATCTGGGAGGGTTTAGACTGGAGTTGGATGTAAAAGTTAAACTTAAACCATAGTTGCATCAAATGTCTTGTGAGTTTTGCAGGACTTATAATTGAAAAACATACTCCACATTAGACCTCTGAGGTGAATTGGAGCAATGAGATCCAACTCCAACTGGAACCACAAGGGAGCCTGGAAAAAACCCTTTATAGATGGCATAGTAGTATAGTGAGAATCTGGGGGAATCGACGCCTCCTTCTTCGCGTGGGCTTATTAGGATAGTGTGCTTACATTTCGGGCATTTCCCGGCCCATAGAAATTTATGACAGGCCCTCTGCAGATTATGAATAATCTGCTATACGAACAGGGATTTGGAAAACTCAGAAGAGGTATATTATCCTTAGCAAGATATTTTCACAGAATGGATGAATTCAAACAATAATATAGGGACTTTGTCCCATTAAGCTAGGAGTATAGTCACTTCTCTTCCTGTACTGTGGGTCCTACAACCATGGACGCTTGGCCACTGTCCAAGTGCAATCATAATCCAAGATTGATCAGCACACCATTCTGTTTGATTGTTTGTTTGTTATTGCCTCCACCATGGCCAATCCGACAATTGTTTCGGGTCTATCAAATACAACCCCTTTCTCAAGGCATGTCAGCAGTGTCAGTGCCTCATACTTATGACACTGTTGACATGCCTTGATAAAGGGTTTTATTTGATATCCCCAAACCATTGTCACGAGGGGGGAGCAATAAATTTGGCTTAAACAAACAGAGTAGTGTGCAGAGTGCAGACCAATCTCTTGGATTACGATTGCACTTGGATGTTGGCCAAGGGTCCATGGTTGTAGGACCCACAGTACATGAAGAGGAGTGACTACACAAATCCTGGTACCTTCCTTGGTTAGATTAATCCCCAAGTATTGAGGTAAGTATTGCGATGCTATAAACCCAGGGAATTGGCTAGGCTCCATACCTGAGGTAAATTAGGGGATACAAAATCGCTTTTATCTTTAATGTAATGAATGATGTAATTGAGGAGGTTCGGGATGGTAGTATGCGGAATACTCTAAGGGTCATGATCATATCATTTGCAAAAAAAGGTATAGCTGAAGTACATAGGAAATAAGTAATTTACATTGTAATTTACTCTTGAACAAATGTACACATTATATGTACGTGTAGACATCCATTTAACAAGCTACAGCTTTTTGTTATAGAAGCCCTGTAAATAAAGTACTTTATTCTAAATCAAGTTACATTTCCCAAAGAAGATACAGTATAACTACGAACCGAGAAGAAACTGAACACTCATGCTAACCTTAGCCTAACCTGTCTTTATGTTTCTCACCCTAATAGGTACAATACTTACCTATGAACAGTGAAGGTAACAATTCTGAGCCTAGATCATGTGATGCTGAAGGCAACCTTAGCACAGCAGAACTTATAAACACAGAGAGCCGCTAACCATGGCACATACACTGAGAGGATGAAGAGGGTGAGGCTTTGTGTTAGGACGGCCTCTCAGAGACCCCACCTTCAAAACATATCGCCCACCTGCCTCAGCAAATGTTTGCTAGAAGAAAATTGCATATAAAGGATATGTTGTTTAGTCAGCGACTCAATGTAATTATTCACTTTCCCCTGGAAGGCAACAAGGCTTTCACATTTGCAGGGGTCTTCCGTCTGTACAGCCCTCCGGACCTCCTCTGTGTAAACAAAACAAAGAAAATTAGGAATAAAGGCTTAAAGAGACACTGAAGCGAAAAAAAAAAATATATAATGAATTGTTTGTGTAGTACGAATAATTACTAGAACATGGTAGCAAAGAAAATATTCTCATATTTTTATTTTCAGTTATATAGTGTTTTTTATAACATTGAATCATTCCCTAATATTTGCAGTTTACACACTACTCAGCAATTTAAATGATTTTACAGAGCCACCCACTGAACTTTCGACCTGTCCTCTGGAGAGAAAAAGAAATTACGACTGACAGTTGAGATAACAAGCTTCAGAAGACAGAGCTCTCGTCGACTTTGAAATTCGTGGAGCTCAATGGCTCTTTTGCATAGATAAAAACTGGAGTTTCTTAACTCTTCCTGTACTGGAAACAATATTAGACTTATGTCTCTGCCCCTAATGTTTTATTTCTTAGCTGTACTACACATACAAATCATTATATCATAATTATTTTTTTTTTGCTTCAGTGTCTCTTTGAGCAGTGTTCCCCAACCCTGTCTTCAAGGACCACCAACAGTACATGTTATGTAGAAATCCACAGAGGTAGGTAATGGCTCAGCAGGTAAGCCCTGCTGAGACACTAATTACCCCACCTGTGCATGTTTGTGGACATACTGCGATGCAGCGATTTGTACACATGATCATAGGTTCAAAGCGAGGCTTGGATATACTGTGCGTCGGGGATGCGCTGTTTGAAGTTACAGGTATGTGCATGGATGTGAAATTGCCCACAGTTCCCCATTAGGTCCGCCTGCGAGGTGATTGGCTACAGGTAGGGGGAGGAGTATAAATAGAGGTTGTGCAGGTATTAGTGGCATGCTATCACTTGACGAAGAACAGTTTATCCGTTCGAAACTGCAACTGTTCATTGTGTGGGCAGATTGGGCTGCAATGTAGGCATAACCCACGTCTGGAAGATGCCTTTATCTACTTATATGCAGCTGAGAGCTATAAATACCACTGAGCTATAATCACATCCTTGAGGCTTTCGGATGTTTTGGCTACATTTTGTTCACATATTTTGGTGAATAAATACCTGCTTTTTAAAGAGAACCCGAGGTGGGGTTTTGACAATGCTATCCGCATACAGAGGATGGGTCTGGCTATCCAGATCCCCCTAAGTTCCCCCTGCGCTCTGCTATGCCCCATAAATCACAACCGCACTGTGTGGGCTGTGTTTACCTATGTACTGTCAGTCTCAGCTGCTCCCCCGCCTCCTGCATAGCTCCTGTCCCCGCCCACATCCCTTCCCTCCAATCAGCGGGAGGCGGGGGGAGCAGCAGACTGACAGTACAGAGATAAACACAGCCCGCTGCAACACGCTGCGTGTCGACAGCGCGGCTGTGATTTATGGGGGATAGCAGAGCGCAGGGGGGGCTTAGGGGGGATCTGGATAGCAACAGAGGCTGGGCAGTATAGGCAGAACCAGCCTCTGTATGCGGATAGCATTGTCAGAACCCCACCTCGGGTTCTCTTTAAGATACGGCCAGTGCAGGTCATTATTTCTTTTTGGTCTATACTAAGTCTGTGCTAGCCCCACGGACTAGACCTAGCACGTCCATTGAAGCAAGTATGGTGTGCTGTCTGAGAAGTACAAAGCTACATTATTTATGGTAAATTCTTCCTAACCTGTCCCCTGAACCATATTTACACTTTCAATGCACCATGGATTTTGCACTGCTGTACAGAGCTGGTGAACCTGTGTGCATATTGTGTGCATGTGCTTACATTTACCAGCATTCTGCTGGTCTGGGAAACTTGGGCGACTGCTGCATACTTACCCTCCATAGGTAAGTATCTGTCTTAAGTAGCTTTAGTGCTTCCGAAGACGGGCTGCTCTGTTCTGCGCATGCCCGACCACGCTGTCTCGCGCATGTGCAGTATGGAGCAGCTCGTCTTTAGGAGCATGTGGGCCTCTGAAGCCTCCCGCACTGGTGGATTCAAACGGGGGGCACATCGCTGGAATGAGGGCACCGGGAGAGGAGTGGGAAGGCTCTATGCAGTGTTCCCCAACCCTGTCCTCAAGGCCCACCCACAGTGCATGTTTTGTGGAAATCCACAGAGGTAGTTAATCAGCTCTGCTGAGACACTAATTACCTCACCTGTGAATGTTTGTGGTTTTCTGCAAAACATGTACTGTTGGTGGGCCTTGAGGACAGGGTTGGGGAACTCTGCTCTATAGGACCCAGAGCCTTCCCTGTCCATTTGTAAGTTTCTGGGTTTTTTTTTCAATTCCCATTAGCTTTAAGGAGTGGAGTTCCACATCCTTGGTTTAGAAAATACACCAAGTTCCACTGATAATAGTCTCATGACCCACCACAAAGTGCAATGTAGAATCCTGTGCTTTGATTTTTCAAAGCACGTTCCCAAAAATACATTTGCATGTGGAAACATCAATTCCGGTTCAAAGTTGATTTCATAAATTCCACCAGCTTGTCCCAATACCACACCCCTGAGGAGTCAGACTCACGAGAACAAGTCTTCTTGTCGGGATTGAGAGAGTAGCCAGCACGACACTTGCACTGGTAAGATGTGGCTGTAGATACGCAGATCTGCTCACAGTCATGCCGCCCCATCGCACACAAGTCTACACCTGTTATAAAGACACAGGACATAAATTAGTAATGCCAGCAGCACAGACATCTATTTTCTTCTGAATGCGATTACATTTTTAATCATATTTAAGGTGGCCATACACCGTAATAATCAATCCCAGCACTTCGGTCAGGAATATACAGTCTCCTGGGAGGGGGAGGTCACATGAAGTAGAAGACCTCCGTAGGTGAGTATGTAGGAGGTTTGTATGTAGTGAGGAGTATATTGTTAGGTTAGGTAGGGAACCGGGTGGGAGGAATCAGCTTAAAAATATATTTATGTAAATAGGTTTTAAAAGGTTCCTGTGTTATATTAAAGTTGCTATTATTGTTCCTCTGTGTTATACAGTATTCTTGCTAAGCCGCTATTATCATTGTCTTGCTTTTTTTCTGGTTCACGATTTATTGTTTCTATTTCTTACCATTCTGAGCTGTTCATGTGCCAAACCCAATTTCAGGCATGACCCAACCGTGCTTGGTGAACAAATCTGAATCCGATTCTGAAGATGAAAGGGAGTCATGTGATAAGGAAATCTCCAGCACAATATCTGGGTAAATTTGTTGTATAGGCTGCTTTGATGGAGAAGTAATTATTTCTGGATCAATATTGTGTGGAAAGTTTATGTCCACTTTAAATGAAATTTGAGGGGTCCAAAAAGGACCTCTTTGATAGTTCACGGTATTGAGAAAATTAATAAAGTGAATGTACAGTCCTTCACTAGCTGTGAGTCCCAACCAGACTGAAGGGGTACCACATTAGTGTTGTCCGGATCATGAACGATTCGGATCTTTGATCCGAATCTATTTTATGAGTCGATCATCCGAATCATCAAAATGAGTGATTCGGATCGCAAAAGGGGCGGGACCAGGAGCGACACGCCCCCTCTCAGCGGGCAGCGGGGTCCTGGAAGCAGAGCAGGGATGGATCGCTGAGTTGGAGGGGAGCCAGCCTTGCAGCCACAGGTAGATGAGAGAGGTAGAGGGGACATGGCCGGGTGCCACTGCCAGATATGGGTAGAGCACACATACTGGCTATAACGTGCTGCTCATTATAGGCTGGCTGTTCCGTAGTGCTGCACAGTGATCACATTGGAAACGTTTGGCTCAGCACAGCTCAGTAACTTTGCAGACAGTGTGATTGAAAGGCAATATGATCCTCCTGCACTCGGCACTAAACAGCTGCAGTTCACTTCTGGGAATGCTTTCTTTCACTGTGCGACCTTTTCTTTCAAAGTGTACAGATGAACATATAGGTGAAATATATGTAAAGCATATGACTTCAGCATGTAGGTATTACGTGCAAACATTTCTGCTCTCTGCTGGTCCCTCCTCCCTTCTCTGTCCACTCCCTGCCCTCTGTGCATCTTCTCCCCTTCTCTGTGTGTCCACTCCCTCCCCTTCTCCTGTCCACAGACCTGTCCTGCTGTTCATTTCACCCCCGAATGCTTCCGGTAGTAAAATGATCCGAGATTCGGATCAAAGATCCGGATCTCTTCAATGATCCGATTCGAATCATCCGGATCATTGAAAAGATCCGAACTTCCCATCTC
Organism: Hyperolius riggenbachi; assembly: GCF_040937935.1. Taxonomy (NCBI): domain Eukaryota; kingdom Metazoa; phylum Chordata; class Amphibia; order Anura; family Hyperoliidae; genus Hyperolius; species Hyperolius riggenbachi. The sequence goes on along the minus strand of NC_090649.1, from coordinate 81,653,337 downwards.
TATACCACATGACTAGTGATGATGACATTTGGCCAGTGGGTGTGGCTTAGTGAGCAGTAAGACATTGTATGGGTGGGGCTGGAGTGTCACTCCATAACTACCTGGCAGCACAGATTTAGTATAAGTGAAACTTACGTGAACAGGTCTTCTTGTCTGGATTGAGTATAAAGCCATCCCGACACTTGCACTGATAGGAATTAGCCGTAGACACGCAGATATGCTCACAGTCATGCCTTCCCTGCGCACAGTAGTCCACCCCTGAATAGTAAAAACATATATTAATAGTATCTAATAATTATTTATCATTGATTTTATGAAGGCTTCATTAGCCATTATTTAAAGTACCGGTATATCTAACAGAATGATCTGTCGCTGTCACTTACAATGGGTTGTAAAACTCTGACAGGTTTTGGACTGGTCCATTAACTCATGAGGAATTCTCAGGGTTTTCCTCTACTTTCAAAAGCACTTACTGAATGACATTTACACAGTCCAACTTGCAAAATAATGTAAAAGCGAGTAGGGAGGTTAGTCAGCATGTTTGTATAGATTCTTTTCAAAGAATGTTTTTGTAGAATAAAGGAAATACTGAGAACCCCCAAGAGGAGATGGACTAGTCCAAAGTTTGTCAGTCATGTCAGAATTGTATTGCCTTCTGTAAGCGACAGCAACATAAGAGAAAAGTGATTTATATTGCATTTTCATCTAGAGAAATGTACCTCCTATTTTTATATGTACACACATACTGTAAATTTCACAATTTTCAAAATAGTGGTCCTTTAACAGTGGTTATGTACATATGCAACCAGATGACTTGATTTGCTAGTCAGGTAGCAGCTGCCCACTACAAAATGAAGAGAGAAAGAAGGCAGAAGAGGACACTGCTTGAATAATACATCAAACATTTAATGTAATCCATTGAAAAAATTATGTATACATACAGTGGGTTGCAAAAGTATTCGGCCCCCTTGAAGTTTTCCACATTTTGTCACATTGCTGCCACAAACATGCATCAATTTTAATGGAATTTCATGTGAAAGACCAATACAAAGTGGTGTACATGTGAGAAGTGGATCGAAAATCATACATCATTCCAAACATTTTTTACAAATAAATAACTGCAAAGTGGGGTGTGCGTAATTATTCAGCCCCCTGAGTCAATACTTTGTAGAACCACCTTTTGCTGCAATTACAGCTGCCAGTCTTTTTAGGGTATGTCTCTACCAGCTTTGCACATCTAGAGACTGAAATCCTTGCCCATTCTTCTTTGCAAAACAGCTCCAGCTCAGTCAGATTAGATGGACAGCGTTGGTAAACAGCAGTTTTCAGATCTTGCCACAGATTCTCGATTGGATTTAGATCTGGACTTTGACTGGGCCATTCTAACACATAGATATGTTTTGTTTTAAACCATTCCATTGCTGCCCTGGCTTTATGTTTAGTGTCGTTGTCCTGCTGGAAGGTGAACCTCCGCCCCAGTCTCAAGTCTTTTGCAGTCTCCAAGAGGTTTTCTTCCAAGTTTGCCCTGTAATTGGCTCCATCCATCTTCCCATCAACTCTGACCAGCTTCCCTCTCCCTGCTGAAGAGATGCACCCCCCGAGCATAATGCTGCCACCACCATATTTGACAGTGGGGATGGTGTGTTCAGAGTGATGTGCAGTGTTAGTTTTCTGCCACACATAGCGTTTTGCATTTTGTGGGATGTTCAAGGCTTTGGAAACCTTTTTGTAGCCTAAACCTGCTTTAAATTTCTCAATAACTTGATCCCGGACCTCTCTGGTGTGTTCTTTGGACTTCACGGTGTTGTTTCTCCCAATATTCTCTTAGACAACCTCTGAGGCCGTCACAGAGCAGCTGTATTTGTACTGACATTAGATTACACACAGGTGCACTCTATTTAGTCATTAGCACTCATCAGGCAATGTCTATAGGCAACTGATTGCACTCAGAACAAAGGGGGCCGAATAATTACGCACACCCCACTTTGCAGTTATTTATTTGTAAAAAATGTTTGGAATCATGTATGATTTTCGTTCCACTTCTCGTGTGTACACCACTTTGTGTTGGTCTTTCATGTGGAATTCCAATAAAATTGATTCATGTTTGTGGCAGTAATGTGACAAAATGTGGAAAACTTCAAGGGGGCCGAATACTTTTGCAAGCCAATGTAAATGCACAAATGCACAACATTACATTTAAAAACAACATTAAAAATAAGTGTTCATTTATAAATATTCACAATATTAAAAAGAGACAAATTGTATTCATGTTGGTTACTACTACCTGCTAGATGCAAAGTAATTAATTCAATTCTGGCAACTTTCTGTATTATTGTATTATTTGAAAAAACAAAAAAATCAAACCAATTATTGAAAAAATTGATTTTCCTCTGCAGTAATAATGTACGGTAAGATTGTACGTACATTATCCCGATTACAAGGAATATAGGAATATATCCCATAGATCTATAGGAGGTAATTGGACACCTGGGGGGGGGGGGTCAATCTCATGATGACTTCAGAGGTTCAAACCGGTTACTGCACTGTTAGAAACAACTATAATATTTTTCTGGAATGGGACGTCAAATATAAGGAGTAGAGTTATGAAGACATTTCTCTGCATCACGTTAGCTGACAGTGCATCTCTACCACTTCTTTGCAGAATGCAGCTGAAATATAGTGCTCTTTAATCAGCTTGTGGGCTGTCATTTCCAGTTAGTACTCATTCTTGGGATAGAGCGCAAAACCTTCCACAGAAGCTGCTGGTTAATTTCTACAGATGCACTATAGAAGCGTCTTGACCAACTGCATGACAGTCTTGTACAACAGCTACACCAAGGCTGCTAGAAAAGACCTGAAGTGAGTTGCTAAAGCAGCAGAAATCATTGAACTGCCATCACTGGAATTCTTGTATAAGACTCGCAGTATGAGAAGGGCCAAAGGCAATATCATGGACAACACTCACCCCTAGAAACCAGGGATGAGCAGAAACTACGCCAGTGCGATTTTACGCATCGTAGTTCGCATCTACGCATCGTAGTTTGTAGGTGAAGTTTCAAAACTACGCTGACGAATTTACACGTAGCGAAGTACCGCTATGCGTAGCTTACGCCCACTATGCGTAGTTAACATGTGTATTGCGTAGTGAACTACAAATGCGTTACTCGCGTCTAATTTTGAGCTTGCGATTGTATGCTTACAAATTTACGCATTGGAAAGGGGAATGTATGAATAGAAGAGTTCCCGGTATAAGCATTTACAGAGGAATTAATGCGTAAAATTTTCTGCATGCGGGCATAAGAATCCGCATACACTACGCTTCGCACTACGCATAATTGCGTATTTTAACGCGAAGTCTACGAAATGCATACGAAGCGAATATTTGATTTCGAAGCCATAGTTTGGCGAAGCGTAATTGCGTAAAACTACGCGTAGTTCCAGTGTAGCCAAGTTGACTGACTATGACCATCCCTGCTAGAAACGCCCTATTTGAGCTCCTTGCATCAGGTAGACCTTTTAAATTAATCCGCATACACACAAACAGACTTAAAACTAGCTTTTCCTCAGCTGCCATAAACTTGTTAAAAGGGCAATATTGCGAAAAATTGTAAAATATGTACAAACATAGACAAATAAGAAGTAAGTTTTTTTGCAGAGTAAAATGAGCCATAAATTACTTTTCTCCTTGGTTGCTGTCACTTACAATAGGTAGTAGAAATCTGACAGAACCAACAGGTTTTGGACTAGTCCATCTCTTCATGGGGGATTCTCAGCAAGGCTTTTATTCTTTATAAACATATTCCCTAAAAAGGATTAAACAATGATGCTGGCCAACTTCCCTGCTCGCTACACAGTTTTTTGGCAGTTGGACAGAGCAACTGCCACTCACTAAGTGCTTTTGAAAATAAATAAATCCCTGAGAATCCCCCCATGAAGAGATGGACTAGTCCAAACCCTGTTGCTTCTGTCAGATTTCTACTACCTACTGTAAGTGACAGCAACATAGGAGAAAAGTAATTTATGGCTCATTATACTCTGGAAAAGACGCACTTCTTCTTTGTTTATTTTTGTACATATTTTAAATTTTACAATTTTTCGCCTTAGTGCCCCTTTAAATTCTGAATCTTCTCTGGAATAATTAAAACTGTGTACTAATTGTTTAAATACCTGAAATACCTGGCAATGGCATACTTGTATAACGCCTTTATTTCTACCTTTATTACTATCACTATGTTCCTTATATGGAATGTGGGGCTCTCATGAAAAGTAATTTTGTTGTACATACACAATGAGAATAAAGTGCTTGAATTGAATTGAATTTATGGCTGTATGCAAGACCTCAGTGCTTCTGAAAGAGCAATTAATGGTTTTGGATGATTTGTGGGTTTTGTGGATTAATGTTAAACCAACATTCTTTAAAGATATTTTTATGACATGTAGCAAGCTTTAGCTACTCATTTTGTGGTATTTTTATAGGAATATTAAATTGTATATTAGCTAGTCTACAAATCCCAGCTTAACTAATAAGTGAAATACTATTGCCAACCAGCAATACTTAAAGGGACCCTGTAGTGGATCCAACTGTGTGTATTTACTGAAAGAGAGGTTTGCTTCTCAACAGCTAAGTTTAGAAAAAAGTTCTTAATGCTTAACCACTTAAGGACAAGCATGCATATTAAAATGTCCTGCTGGAGCCTTTTAACGGCTCCAGGATGTTTTTATAAGTTAAGCAGCGCTGCTGCCGCTGTGCGCGTGCATGTGCGCGCTCCCATGTGTATTCCTGCGAGTGTGCACGTGAGATCAGTAAAACAAAAACACAACATAGAAAAAATACACCTTTATTTCCAAATAATATATTGTCACCCTACTTTGTACGAGGGACATAATTAAAATCTTGTGATAACCAGGACAAATAGGCCGATAAAATGTGTGGGTTTTATGTACAGTAGCAGTGCTTATATTAAAACTATAGGGGATAAAATTGGAGAAATAGTGTATTTTTCAATTTTTTTTCCTTTGGTTTTCCCTTTAAAATGCATAGAAAATAAAGTAATTACTGAAAACAAATATCAACCGCAAAAAGCCTTATTGGTGGTGAAAAAACAAGATATAGATCATTTCATTGTGATTAGTAGTGATAAAGCTATTGGCAAATGAAAGGGATAAGCACTGAAATATGAAAATCGCTCTTGTCAGTTATGGTAAAAACCTCTTTGGGGTGAAGAGGTTACGCTAATGTTTACAGCTCAGATTTTTATTTTGAAGATCATATAAAAACAGTGGGGTTTTTAGGACAATCTTGAACAGATACATTTTAACGTTTATTACATATCTCACAAAAACAGTCCCAGACCAATTAACATTGATGGTTAAAATACAACAGCCATCTTCATACGCCGATGTTTATCCAGTCAATGAAGTCAATTTTCTTTGGCCCTTTGGGCACCTCTGTGTGTTGCATGGCCCTCTGGGTACACCATTTGTAAACAATTCACATGCAAAGTCAAACCATCTGGCAGATATAAGTCCACAATTCACAGTCATGGGCAAGGGTGTAACTAAGGGGAAGCAGTCCCTGCAACTGCAGGGGGGCCCCCACCTACTAACCTTTCTTTCTTTGATACTTCAGATCAGGTGTTTTGTGGCTACACGGGTTATGTGTGTGAAGATCATGATGGGCATACTTGTTTATGACCTTTGTGAGATGGGCTCCAAGGCCATGAAGGTCACCAAGGGGAGGCAAGGGAAGGGGTGTGAACATCGGGGGCCCCCATCAAAGTTTTGCTGGGGGGGTCCCATGATTTTTAGTTACGCCCCTGGTCATTGACCCAGCTTGCTTCTGATATGATTCTGCCAATGATATGATTCTCCATCCACAAACAGATGATACCTGTTGTATATTTTACTTATTAGGATTGGTTTGGGACTGCTTTTATAAGATTGCATAATAAAAGTTACATTTTTAGTCTTGTGAACTTTTATGGGGTTGATGTATATTGCAAATAACAACCTCTATTTTTGGTAGTTTAGTTTTGGGAATGGACCTTTTTGGTGTTATTTGGTGGCCTGGCCAGGGATGGAGTTTTATGGTAAGTAATTGATTAATGACTGTGCAGAATTAAACACAGAAACTGGAAAATATTTCTGGGAAGAAAAGTAAAATTATAATAAGTGTAATCAAATTAGTATTTTTTATGAATATTCTTAATGGAACTTGGACTGGAATTGAATGGTGGCTGTGCTGTATTAATTAAACTCAAAAACTGTTTGCAGAGCTTATAAACACATCAACAACTAAGTACAATCAAACAATTTTTGTTTTTGTTTACTAAAAATTGCACATGGTTTGAGTGGTACCTGTGCACAGTTCAATAAATCCAAAAACTGGAAAAAGTTTTTGGGGAGCACACTAGTAACTATTTGAAATTAACAGTTGCATATTTTTTTACTGAAAAATACAAAATATTCAAATGGTGACTGAGCAGAATTTTGTAAACAGAAAACGACAACTTTTTTTTTTTTCAAAGAACTAACACCACAGTTTAATGAATGGGTGCTTACTTGAAAATTACAGTGATTGATGCTATTTTGATTGATATTGATGGATTGATGGTACATATACTGGTGTGTATGTGCATATATATATATATATATATATATATATATATATATATATATATATATATATATATATATATATATATATACTAGCTGATTGCCCGGCGTTGCCCGGGTATGTATTTGGCTGGTGTCGGCTCCACCCACTGTTTCTAACCCTAACACACAATTACTCAATGACCAAGTTTGTGAGCTTTGTAGTCTTTGGCATCAATAATTTGCTTTGAAATGAAAACATCTGATGGGTTGTTTGTGGCTCCACCCCCTTTTCTGAATTCGAACCCCAGTCACCCAATGACCAACTGTACCAGGTTTGAGGCCTGTGCCATTACCCATTTTTCTGAATATTAATCCCATTCACTGAGTGACCAACTGTGCAAAGTTTAAGAACCCCCCCCTTAACAGTGTAAGAATGGCTGCAGTTTACATTTTCCCAGTGAAATTTGTATTTGTCTCCACCCACTGATGACCTGGCGTTGCCCGGGTATGTATTTGTCTTGTGTTGGTTCCGCCCACTTCTTTTAACCCTAACGCACAAACACTCAATGACCAAGTTTGTGAGCTTTGGTGTCTTTAGCATCAATAATTTGTATATTCCCATAGAAATTAAACAAATCAGATTGGCTGTTTGTGGCTCTGCCCCTCTCCAGCATTTGAACCCCAGTCACCCAATGACCAACTGTAGCAGGTTTGAGGCATCTGCTATTACCAGTATAAAAATGGCAGCAATTTAAATATTCCCCTTGAAAATCAACATTTGAATTTTGATTGGCTTTTATAGGCTCCACCCACTTCCCTGAATATTAATCTCAGTCACCCAGTGACCATCTGGGCAAAGTTTGGGAACCCTGCCATTAACAGTGTAAGAAGGCCCGCAGTCTACATTTTCCAAGTGAAATTTTGTTTTTGCTCCGCCTACTTTTTGTAACCTGGACATACAGTCACTCAATGACCAAGTTTGTGAGCTTTGGGGTCCTTGGCATCAATAATTTGTATTTTCCCAAGAAATTAAACTGTTTGTGGCTCTGTCCCCATTTCTGGATTTGACATCAAGGTAAAGAGGTCCAGGTCAGCACACCATTTCTGGATTTGAACCCAATGACTAACTGTACCAGGTTTGAGGCTTGTGCCATTAACAGTGCAAGAATGGTAGCAATTTTAATATTCCCCTTGAAAATCAACAGGTGATTTTGATTGGCTTTTTTAGGCTCCACCCACTTTTCTGAATATTAATTCCAGTCACCCAATAACCAACTGTGCAAAGTTTTGAGAACCCTGCCATTAACAGTGAAGAAGGGCTGCAGTTTACAATTTCTCAAAAAAATCTGTTTTTTACTCCACCCACTTTTAGTAACCTTGATGCACAGTCACTACTCAATGACCAATTTTGTGAGCTTTTGGGTTCCTGGCATCAAAATTGTGTGAATGGAAGCAGTTTATATAAAAAAAGCAAATCTGATTGGCTGTTTGTGAGCTTTTAGCCCTTTAGTGAATTTGAACCCCAGTCACTTGATGACCGACTGTAGCAGGTTTGAGGCCTCTGCCATTAACAGTGTAAGAATGACAGCAGTTTCAATATTCCCCTTGAAAATCAATAGGTGAATTTTGATTGACTCTTGTAGGCTCCACCTATTTTTCTGAATATTAATCCTAGTCCCCCAGTGACCAACTGTGTCAAGTTTAAGAACCCTGCCATTAACAGTGTAATAATAGCTGCAATTTATATTTTCCCATGTAAATAGTTAATTGTTTTTGGCTCTGCCCACTATTTCTAACCTTGACATACAGTCACTCAATTACCAAGTTTATGAGCTGTGGGGTCTTTGGCATCAATAAGTTGCATTTTACCATTAAAATTAAACAAATCTGATCGGCTGTTTTGGCCCACTCCCTTTTCAGAATTTAAACCCCAGTCTCCCTGTGACTGACTGTACCAGATTTGAGGCCTCTGCCATTAAGAGTGTATGAATGGGAGCAATGTAAATATTCCCCTTGAAAATCAAAAGGTGAATTTTGATTGGCTGCTGTAGGCTCCACCCACTTTCCTGAATATTAGTCCCAGTCACCCAGTGGCCAACTGTGTCAAGCTTGAGAACCCTGCCAATAACAGAATGGCTGAAATCAATCTAAAAAATCTGATTGGCTGTTTGTGGCTCCACCCACTTTAGTGAATTGGGACCCCAATCACCCAATAACTGACGGTATCAGGTTTCAGATCTCTGCCATTAAGGCCTGAAACACACCAGAGGAGTTTTTCTGAGCGTTTTGAGTTTTTAAATCTGCTGCTAATGTTATCCTATGTGTCTGTGCACACTGGAGCGATGAGGTTTTGTAAAAAACCCCATAGCATTACATTGGGAAGAGCTTTTAGAGGTTTCAAAACCTCTTCCCAATGTAATGCTATGGGTTTTTTTTTACAAAACCTCATTGCTCCAGTGTGCACAGACACATAGGATAACCTTAGCAGCAGATTTAAAAACTCAAAACGCTCAGAAAAACTCCTCTGGTGTGTTTCAGGCCTAACAGTGTAAGAATAGTAGCAATGTAAATGTTTCCCCTTGCAAATCAATAGGTGAATTTTGATTGGCTGATTTAAGGCTCCACCCACATTTCTGAATATTAATCCCAATCACCTAGCGGCCAATTGTGTCAAATTTGGGAACCCTGCCATGTAAAAAATTAAGTTGTTGGCGCCGCACACTTTTTCTAACCTTGACATACAGTCACTCAGTTATCAAGTTTATCATCTTTGGGGTCCTTGGTATCAATACTTTGTATTTTCCCATTGAAAAATAAACAAATCTGATTGGCTGTTTGTGGCTCCGCCCCCTTTCTGAATTTGAACCCTAATCACCCAGTGACCAACTGTACCAGGTTTGAGGCATCTGCTATTAACAGTATAAGAATGGTAGCTGCTTCAGTATTCCCTTTGAAAATCGAAAGGTGAATTTTTATTGGCTGTTGAAGGCTCCACCTACCTTCCAAATTATTAATCTCATTCATTCAGTGACCAACTGTGCAAAGTTTGAGAACACTGCCATTAACGGTGTAAGAATGGCTACAGTTTATATTTTCCTAGTAAAATTTGGTTTTGGCTCCGCCCACTTTTTGTAACCTGGACACACAGTCACTCAATGACCAAGTTTGTGAGCTTTCAGGTTCCTGGCATCAAAAATGTGTGAATGGAAGCAGCTTATCCACCAAGGAAATCTGATTGGCTGTTTGTGGCCCCGCCCCTTTTGTGAATTTGGACCCCAGTCACCCAAAGACCGACTGTAGCAAGTTTGAAGCCTCTGCCATTAACAGTGTAAGAATGGCAGCAGTTTAAATATTCCCCTTGAAAATCAATAGGTGAATTTTGATTGGCTGTTGTAGGCTCCACCCAATTTCTTGAATCTTAATCGTATTCACCCAGTGACCAACTGTGGCAAGTTTGAGAACCCTGTGATTAACAGTCTAAGAATGGCTGAAGTTTACATTTTCCCATTTAAAATGAATGGCTGAAATTTGATTGGCTGTTTTATACTCCACCCACTATTCCTGGATTTGTAACCTCAGTCACCAAGTGACCAACTGTGCCAAGTGTGGGGACTCTGGCTTGATTACTGTGAAAATGGCAGCCTTTTACATTTTTTCCATTGACTTGAATGGGTGAAATCTGATTGGCTGTTTGTAGCTCCGCCCACGTGTGCAGGGGGGCCGTGAGACCCGCAGAACATATCATCCCAGGTAGTAAAGGATCTGTATACCAAGTTTCGTTCAAATCGGTCAAGGCATTTTCACGTGATTGCGGCACGCACGCACGCACGCACGCACGCACGCACGCACGCACGCACGCACACACACACACACACACACACACACATATTAAAAAAAGTTGTCTGTATTATGAGTAACAGTAGAGCAGTAGAGTATTGTACCATTTAAGTTTCCATCAATCCACCAATCTATCAAAGCTTATGCTTTATTTTTTAAAGTTTGCCAATAAATTGTATCATCCTGAATCAAAACCTTTTGCTGTAATATTAGATCACACGTATATTCATAAATGCCTGTTTGTGTACATTTTCTCAAGGCAAAAAAATGGAATCAGATGTTAAAGAACCATTATCGTGGAAAATAGAAAATGTTAGAGCAAAATGCAGTGTAAAATCCTTTTTTTTCTATATTGCTGTCACTTACAGTAGGTAGTAAAAATCTGACAGATCTGACAGATTTTGGGCTAGTCGATCTGTTCATGGGGGATTCTCAGTGTTTCTTTTATTCTTTTCAAAAGCAGTCCCTGTAAAGGAGCTATACGAAGATGCTGGCCAGCTTCCCTTCATGCACACTATTTTGGCAGTTGTACTGAGCAACTGCCATTCAGGTAGTGCTTTTTGTAAATGAAGAAACACCTAAGGATCCCCATAAAAAATGGACTAGTCCGAAACCTGTCAGATCTGTCAAATTTGTACTATTCACTGTAAACAACAGCAACATAGGAGAAAGGTACAGTAATCTATAGTGCATTTTACTTTGCTAGACCTTTAGATTTTATATAAATGTATTTTCTGTTTTACAATTTTTCGCGATAGTTGTCCTTTAACCACTTCACCCCCAAGGGTTTTTACCCTAATGCAGTGATCTGCAAACTTGGCTCTCCAGCTGTTAAAGGACTTACGAGGCCAAAATCTGCCCCCAAAACGTAAAAAAAGTTAACTACCTGCATGACTTTGTAAGGCACGGAGGACGCCGTCCGTTCTGCCTGGTCCCCTCTGCTCAATAGCCCCCCGAAAGGCTGCGACCCCACGGTCCGGGTCGGTTTCTGCAGCCTGCATAAAGATGGCCGCCGGAGCTGGCCACGGCTGCGCAGTCCGCATAGCCGCTACTGCGGCTGCGCAGCTCTAGGGCCAACCCCCCGATCCACGCTGCCTGTTACGTGGATCGGGGGGTTGGCCCTAGAGCTGCGCAGCCGCAGTAGCGGCTATGCGGACTGCGCAGCCGTGGCCAGCTCCGGCGGCCATCTTTATGCAGGCTGCAGAAACCGACCCGGACCGTGGGGTCGCAGCCTTTCGGGGGGCTATTGAGCAGAGGGGACCAGGCAGAACGGACGGCGTCCTCCGTGCCTTACAAAGTCATGCAGGTAGTTAACTTTTTTTACGTTTTGGGGGCAGATTTTGGCCTCGTAAGTCCTTTAGCAGCTGGAGAGCCAAGTTTGCAGGTCACTGCCCTAATGGACCAGAGCATTTTTCACCTCTCAGCACTTCTCCCTTTCATTCAGCAATAAACTTTATCACTACTTATCACTCTGAAATGATCTATACCTTGTTTTTTTCCCCCACAAATTATGCATGATCTGTACCTTGTTTTTTCCCCACAAATTAGGCATCTTTGGGGTGATATTTTTTTTCATTAATTACTTTATTCTCTATTCAATTCAAAGGGAAAACTTGAGGAAAATGAAAAAATACACTATTTCTCCAATTCAATCCACTATCATTTTACAATAAACAATGCTACTGTAAATAAAACCCACAAATGTTATTTGCCCATTTGTCCCATTTATTGCAACATTCAAATGATGTCCCTACTACAATGCATGGCAATAATATTTTATTTGGAAATAAAGGTGTATTTTTTTCGTTTAGTGGTTTTTATACTATTTATTTTATTTATTTATTTATTTATTTATTGTATTTATAAAGCGCCAACATATTACGCAGCGCTGATACTATATCAATAATTGCAAGCCTTTATTTGCAAATATAACCGTAATATATCCTCATGCCATACAAAAAAGCAGTGTCCCTAACCTAACTATTTATGTATTTTTTTTAAAAGCTGTCATCTTTATTTTTACAAGTATTTTATTTTTGTAACTATGGGGGGGGGGGGGGGGGGGAGGAGGGCAAGGGAGTGGGGAAGGAGGTTTTAATTTATTTTTATTTAATTTACAAAGTGTAAAATGTAGTATAAAATGTGTATTTTTACTTTTATATGTTTTTTTTTTTTAACCACTAGATGTCACACAAGCGCACACACAGTTTAGTTGCAGCCTCGATCATTGGCTTCTCGTTGAAGCCATGATCTTTCTCTTATGGCCCGTACTCACGGGCTGCAGAAGGGGCCTGTCACCAGCACACGTGAGCGTGCTAGCGACAGGCCGGCGACAGCTTCTCTCCAGGTCCCTCCGCGTACACACGCGGAAGAGGGACCAGCGGCGAGGCGGAAGCTGTCACCGACGTTCCTCCTCCCTCCGCCGGAAGCTCCATATACTTTAATGGAGGTTGCTGTCGCTAGTCCGCGTGCTCACGCGGACTAGCGACAGTTGCGGCGGAGGTGCGGCGGCGACTGTCGCCATGCGATTGAAACTTTCAATCGCATGGCGACATGAGCGACGGGCGACAGTTCGGGGTGCGCGCGCGTGCAACGGCCCATACTCACGGGCGACCTATCGCCGCAACACGCGCGCGCCGCGTGTTGAGGCGACAAAAGTCCCTCGTGAGTATGGGCCATTACAGGCACTTTCATTGGTTCCGGGAACACTTCTTCCCTTTCACCAATCGCGGCTCTCCAGGTTCCGATCGGCACATGCAGTGGCGGTGCATGCGCACGGCAGTGTTGGAGGATGTTTTAAACGTCTGGAGGATGTTTTAAACGTCTGTCGGTCCATTAAGAGGGACCAACATGAGGTTTTAAAATGGCGTGCGGTCCTCAAATGGTTAAGCCCCAATTTATAAATTTTGTCTTGAAACCCTTTAAATGAATGCCCTAATTTATATATCTAATGTATATGAACAGCTGCATGGAAGTATTAGTTCGTCTGCAAACTTTATAAATGAGTCACGCATTTTGCTCACACTCTTAAAACAGCGGGTTTCATTAGAAACTCCAGTCCCACTCTTTACAAAACATTGGAAGAAGCTGGTTAGCCCATTTCCCGCATATTCACAGGATTGTGTGTACACATACATGTCTCAGAGAATACTCACACTTAAGGAATTTATTATCTCAAAACCACATCTCATTCAATAGGGACAGTCACAGACTTAGGGGGGGTCGGGGGAAAATGAGTTAAAGTTACCTAGGGCTTCTAATGGTCCCCCACAGACATCCTGTGCCCACGCAGCCACTCCCCAATGCTCCGGCACGCCTCTGGTTCACTTCTGGAATTTCAGACTTTAAAGTCTGAAAATCACTGCGCCTGTGTTGCCGTCTCCTTACTGCCGCTGATGTCACCAGGAGGGTACTGCCCATGCCCAGTATGGTCTGTGCCTGCGCCGTACGTTCCTGGTGACATCAGGGGGGGGGGCGAGGACACGGCAACGCAAGCGCAGTGGTTTTCAGACTTTAAAGTCTGAAATTCCAGAAGTGAACCAGAGGCGGGGCCAGAGCATCGGTGAGTGGCTGCGTGGGCACAGGATGCATGCGGGGGACCATTAGAAGCCCCAGGTAAGTTCAACTCATTTTCCCCCGACCCCCCTACAGTATCCCTTTAACTTTCTTCTCTATTGAACAAGGCATTTTTATTCCCTGAACCTTTTCTGATAGACAATGTATGACTTCCAACTCATTCAATGACATGCAGTCCACATTTCCTACTTTGAAGGACAAGAAAGAGAAACCGAGAGCCAAATCTGGTGTAGTATTTTTGAAAAGTTGGGAATATATTGAAATAAAAGTTATACTCACAAGTCAGGGTTACCACACAGGCAACCACTGATACAGCAGGTGGGGAGAATTGTAACCTGACCCCACTCAGGTCTAAAAAGTCGCTCTCTATAGATAGGAAGAATGGGGATACACCCCTCCACCAAGGGTGGACTAAGATATTGAGTAACGGGAGTAATAGAGGCGCCAAACAAGTATAAAGTACCCTTAAAAGGAAACAAATCATGTTCTTATTGGAACTCCTCAACTTTGCACTTACCCATAATTACTTCTGGTACGAGCAGGAATATTATTTACAGCTCACAGGATGTGCCATGGGGGCTAAGTTCGCCCCCTCAGTGGCAAATATTTTCATGGACAAATGGGAACAAGAGGTCTTGGGGCTAGATGGGGCTGAGAACATCTTAAGCTGGAATAGGTTTATAGATGACTTGTTTTTTGTATGGAGGGGAACAGTGGGTGATCTTGAGCAATTTTGTCTGGCAGCTAATAACCACTGGGAACCTATTAAGATCACGTTCCAACAAGCCCACAAGCAAGTGGAATTCCTAGATTTGGTTATTGAAAAAGAAAATGATAAACTAGTAACCAAAACATTCTTTAAGGCTACGGACAAAAATGGTTACATTCCCAGGGATAGCTGCCACCACAAGAGATGGATGGACAACATTCCTAAGGGACAGATAATGAGGATGCGGCGAAATTGCACGAATGTGCAAGATTTTAGGACACAGAGCCAAGTTCTAGTGCGTAGATTCATGGATAAGGGATATAAGCAAAAGGACCTAAACTCTCTGGTGGAAGAGATTGCTCAGTATGAGAGATCTACTCTACTAGGGGATCCGAATCCAAAAATAAGAAAAAATCGGGAACTTGATATATTGTTAGAATATAATTGCCAACATAAGGATGTTGAATCCATCAATAAGAAACACTGGAATATCCTCCAACTAGATGGGACACTAAGCAAGGTATTACCAGAGAGACCAGGATTTATATATAGTAAAGCACCAAACTTGAGATCTAAGTTGGTCTCCAACTTTCAAAATCCTCCCAATACTATAATGACAGATCTACTGGGGCAAAAGGGATTTTTTCCATGCCGGGGCTGTAGGGGTTGTAAAGAAGCACAAGCTGTCAGAGGGGAAAATTTTATGGCTAGGAATACAGGACACCTTCATCAGGTGAAACAGTGTATCACCTGCCACACGAAAGGCGTTATATATGTATTATGGTGTCCATGTAATTTGGAATACGTTGGGAGAACCACGTGTAAATTACAGAAACGAATTGGGGAACACGTAGCCAATATACTTAAAGGATTGGCAACCCACCGTGTGTCTAACCACTTCAGGTTAAAGCACAATAGGGATCCATCTGGTCTTAGATTTATGGGGGTGGAAGCACACACAAAAAGGTGGAGGGGTTCGAGTATGGTCAGGGACATATCCCAGGCTGAGGGAAGATGGATCTTCAACCTGAAAAGCACAGTCCCAAGGGGGCTTAATGTGGAATTTGACCTCAACTGTTTTATCACTAACGACATATAGACATTGAAGGGCTGCATGATTAGTTATGCCAGAGAATTCTGTCACCCAGGAAGTTATCACATTAAATTTGGACTAAGGTGACACTTTAGAGCAGGGGGCTGGGTATTGAGGCCCTAGGGGACAGGGAGACACCATTGGGGGTATACAGAATTCTCCCCCTGTAGAAGATTGCCATTTGGCCATCCTTTGTAAACAGGGGCTACGGTGGTATAATAATTGTATGTATAATGAGTCATCACTGTGAGTATCACATAGATGTATGGGGGTCATAAGCCCCAGGTATATATTTTATAAGGGGCAATGCTATACAGCCCAGGAATATCTGCTGAATGGAAATGAAATAATGAGCCCTTTGGCCCTGGTTAGGCACAATAGAGGTAAGCCTCTCCGTTAAAGGAGAAGCCTAAATAAACTTTACAGCATTATCATGAATTATGAGGCCAACCAATTTGTGGAGCTAAGTCTAGGAGTAGTAATTCATATGACAGGAAAAGTATTTTAATTTGACATCCCAGAATGTTTTATATATTTTTATATATATTTTATATATAAGGTTTTATACAATTTATATACAAACAATTTTTGTTGGAAGTGTATGGAAATATGCTAAGTTAGCTAATCTCACTAATACAGAAGATACAGATAACCAGCAGTGTTAATGGGTGGGAGAGTTAGGAGCTTAGCCACTAGATGGCATGATTGCAGACGAAATGGGCCAAAGGTCTATACAATAAAGGAACGCACGTGAATGTTCGCACTATGCGTTCCAGGCAGCTGACAAACACGTAACCAAATGCGACCGGGGAGGAGCCCGCTGCTATAACAGAAGTCGGCGTGCCTGTGACGTCAGCCCCTGATGAGTCCAATTGGACGAAACGCGTAGGGCGGAGCCAGGTGCGTTTGACGTCACAGAGCAGCGGGACGGATGCACGGAGACTGAGCGCTGGTACAGCTGGCACAGCGGGAGTACGGGACGCCGACACCGCTGTAGAGAGCGATATTGCTGGGCTGAGAAGCCCGATGTGCGCATAAACCTTCTGATCCAAGTGAGTGTACTGGAGTGCGCAGGCCAGAAATTTGTGTGCAAACGGTATTATGCTATGTGCCATTCATTTGTTTTTACATGTTCTTTGTGGATTAAACTGGAGATTTTATACAAGCTGAAAAATTGGAGCTGTGAAGTTTGTTGCCGTGTGGCAAAGTGCTAGTCCCACCTGGATTTTGAGGTGGCATCCATCCGGTGAGCGGCTGTACTGGAGGGAGTGGTTTGGATGTCACATGGAGTGGAACACAAATCACTAATTTTCACTGGGTAGATGTGCATGCATTCAATTTTGTATCATTGGTAATGCACTATGTGGAGCTTGTTTATTGCAGATGTATAGTCAATAAGAAGAGGAGCGCTGTCACAACATTTTTCAACAAACAAGTTTAAAGTAAATTAAAAACCGTCTAAAAGGAGGGAAATGGGTGGATTCACCTCCCCCAGATGCAAATGACCAGGCTAATATAGCCGTAGGATTTATAATTCTATTTATTAAAACAATTCTCCAATAGTGATGCAACGCGTTTCACGGGCAAACATCCCGCTTCATCAGGCAATACAACAAGGAGAACACATATGTAGGTCAATCTGTGGCCAGAGCGCCTCTATTTAATAAATAGAATTATAAATCTTACGGCTATATTAGCCTGGTCATTTGCATCTGGGGGAGGTGAATCCACCCATTTCCCTCCTTTTAGACGGTTTTTAATTTATTTTATACTTGTTTGGCGCCTCTATTACTCCCGTTACTCAACATTTCCTACTTTATCATTATTACACATTTGCATATAGTACAGCACTGGCGTAGTGGATAGCGCTCTTGCCTTGCAGCACTGGGTCCCCGGTTTGAATCCCAGCCAGGGCACTATCTGCACTGAGTTTGTATGCTCTCCATGGGTTTCCTTCATGGTTTCCTCCCACATCCCAAAAACGTACAGATAAGTTTTTTTTTTCCCAAACAATTATACATACAGATAAGTTAATTGGCTGCCCCCTATGCATATGGCTAATGGACAAAAAGGGCACGCCATAGGCTGCAATAGCAGTCATAGGCATAATAGCCTTTGGCAATAGCCAAAATATTGGCTATAGTGTGCGCAAAAGAAGAAATTAGGGCGCCCGTTAAATAGCGGTTGTCGAGACCATGTAATCAAAAATTTTCATTTACAGAAAAAGGTTTGTGACAAATAATGTTTACAAATTCGTTTTGACTTTTGATTTAACTTATTTTAACGTTTTTAAAATTCGCTTTTAGGAGTATGAGTACATTTTCGTTTTCACTTACTTTATCGTTTTTTCAGTAGTATAATGCGTACATTTTCGTTTTCAAACTTATTGAATTACAAATATATCGCTTTTTGTATTAACCTTGTTTTCAGAATTATAATGCGTAAATTATAGTTTTGGATTTATTATCTTACTAATATATCGCTTTTCATATTACTGTTATTTTAAGGTTTTTAATGCATACGTGATTGTAAGGCTATTTATTCTATTACAAATATATAACTTTTTCTGTTCATGTTATTTGTAGTGAAGTATTTTTTTTTTTTTTTAAATATAATTTTTATTTGTGATTAAGCATCGGAAATACAGTGACGATTGTAAAGAGTATCCAATACAGAAATTATCCGCCAAATCACTTTTTAACATTTGAACAACAGTCAGAAAAATGGCCATACAGTGGAAGTTGTAACATATTTACAGAAATGTGATAGTTGGAAAGATATTCTTAATATGAATAAGTCTTTGTCCATTCGTATAGCATAGTCCAAATATCATCGTTTTCCATTGGCTGTAGGCCCAAGATCCTAGTAGTAGAATAACATTCCTATAGTATTAACCATGAGTTAGGCACTCCCCTCTAAATTTGTGTGGATACCATTCACGCCCCACCCTCCCCTATCTCAATAATTTTTAGAGTTTTTTCTCCCCTTAGTTATATTTCTAATTTGCCTAGGTAGCCCCCAATTTTGCCCTTTAAGTACCAGGTGGTATCCTTAAAAAAATTCATCAACTCCACAGTTTGAGTTCTGTCAAAGGTCTTTTCAATGAACTTTTGCCATGTTTTAAAGAATTTGGTGATAGTTTTGGATTTTTGTCGTTCAAGATTTAAGCGCTCCAGTTGTAGGAGGTGTTTTAATAGTATAATGAGGTCCGGGATTCCCGGGGGAGTATTATCTAGCCATTTTTTTAGGACCGCTTTTTTAGCCGCAAGTAGTACAAGATGTTCAAATTTGGAAATTTTAGGTCTGTCTTTGTCTGTAGTTACTTCTAGGCTATGGAATAAACAGTAAAGCAAATTCAATGACCTTTTATTATTTGTTATTGTTTCAAGAAAAGTTAGGACTTCATTCCAAAAATTCTGGATAGATGCACAGGTCCATAACATGTGATCCAGATTTGGAGTGGAGTGAGAACATTTTGGGCAGTTGACTATTTGTTTTTCTCCTTGATGTCTAAAAGGGCCAGTAATAGGTATATATGCCCTGTAGACCGTTTTCAAAAACAGTTCCCGCCAGTCCTCTCCTAGAACTGATTTTCGTACTGCCTGCCATCCTTGTTTAACTGCTATATCTATGTCTTCCATTGTCTTACCTGACAGATCCGCCCATTTTTGGAGATGTTGGTAGAAATTTTTCTTTTTTTTCTGGGTTTCTCTAACCACGGAATAGAGCCAGGAAAGAGATTTTTTTTCTTTAGGGTTGGAAAGAAGATGATCAAATTGGGAATTTGTTCGAATTTTGCCTCTTTGACCTAGTGTCGCCTGACAGTAGCTTTTTAATTGGCCATAGTAGAAGAAATGTTTTAATGGAATCTTTTTATGAAGAACCGCATTTTGGAAGGAAAGTAGTTTTCCTTCATTATCCAAAAGAGCTCCCAAATTGTTTATACCCAGTACTGCCCAGCTAGTATAGATATTATACATATTCCCTGGGAGGAAACTTGGGTTCCCTGTTAATGGAGACAATGGGGAAAGGTGTCCTGTAAGATCATATTTCTTCCTAATCTCTCGCCAGGTTATTAAGGTGTCTCGAAGGAGTACATTTTGCTTTATCTTATATGGGAGATTTTTAAGAGGAGTGTGTAGGATTCCGGTAAGTGTATATGGTTGGACTAACGCACACTCTATATCTATAGGTGTGTAGTGGTTAGTGCCCCCAATCCAATCTTGTATATGTCGAAAATTTGCTACAAGATTGTAGGTTCTCAAATCAGGGAAATTCATTCCCACATGAGGGACTGTGGCTTTCAGTTTGGACAGTGCTATTCTTGCTTTTTTCGATTTCCATAGGAAACGTATAAATGTCGATTCCAGTAGCTGAACATCTCTATGTTTAAGTAGAATTGGGATGGTTTGTAAAGGGTAGAGTAGACGTCCAAAACTAAACATTTTAATTATTTGTATTCTACCCATCAATGAAATTGGCAGGGGGTCGAGAGTTTGTAGTTCTTTTATGACCTTTTGTATTAGTGGAGAATAATTTAAGCCATAAAGTTGATCAATCTGCCTGGGTATCTTAATACCTAAGTAAGTGATATGGGCAGATTTGCACTGTAGGCCTATAGAGTCTAAATTAGGATGAGGAATCGCATTTCTTAGGGGTGACAAAAATAAGAGCTCACTCTTAGAGTAGTTTATGGCAAAGCCAGAGGAGGCCCCAAATTTTTTAATATGATTTATCAATTGTACAATGTCTCTCTCTGGATTTGCCATAAACACCATAATGTCATCAGCAAAGAGTGTGGCGTAGATCTTCTGTCGTTCGTTCAGTGATATTCCTTCAAAGATGTTATTTTGGAGAAAAGATCTAGACAGAGGCTCAATAGCCAAGTTAAAAAGAAGCGGAGATAGGGGGCAGCCTTGCCGCACCCCTCTCTCAAGGCCAAGGGGTTGACTCAATCCAAATGGCAGAGATATTTGTGCTCTTGGAGAGAGATGCATACTCTTAATATAAGATAGAAAATTACCTGAAAAACCAAGTTTCTCTAATACCTTGATCAACCATGACCACTCTACACTGTCGAAGGCCTTCTCAGCATCAAGAGCCAGGAAGGCCTCCGACAGTGCTCCCCGACCCCTCAGCCTACAATGTTCCATGACAGCCAATGTTTTCCTGATGTTTGTAACAGCACTCCTGCCCGCAACAAAGCCGACCTGAGAGTCATGGATTAAAGTTGGTAAAAAATAAGACAACCTGTCGGCCAGAATCTTTGATAGGATTTTGAAATCCACATTAAGTAAAGAGATAGGCCTATATGATGTTGGCTCAATGGGATTTTTCCCTGGCTTAAGAATTAATTTTATGAATGCATCGTTAGCTGTGTCGGGGAAGGAACGGTTCTTCAAAACATCATTATAGAGACAAGCTAAATGTGGAGAGATTTCTGTTTTTAGTAATTTGAAAAATTCTGGTGAGAGGCCATCCGGGCCAGGAGTTTTGCCTAGTGTCATATTTTTAATAATTGTAGAAATTTCTCCTGACGTAACATCTGCATTCAGAAGATCAAGAGTTTCCTCATCTAAACAGGGTAGCTTAAGTGAGTGCAAGAGATCATCTTGATCCTCGGACTTTCTAGGTTGGGATTTATATAGATCCTTGTAAAACCTTTGGAAGACATTAAGGATTTTTTCCGGAGTGGCCTGAGTCTTTCCTTCCTGATTTCTAATTGCCGATATAATCGGGGAGGATCTTCTACCCTTGGCCAGGTTAGCTAATAGCTTACCTGACTTGTTTCCCCATTTAAAGAAATTTGCTTCTCCATATGATCTATATATTCTGTCATATTTCTCTATGTGGATATCTGAATTTCTCTTGTCCTGGAGCCATATTTCTCTATTGGTAGGAGATGGATTGGTTTTAAACTGAAGATATGATTCTCTAACCTTTTGACAGGCGCTTAAGTAATTGGTCAGAGCCTTTTTCTTATAGGCACTGGCATAGGCAATTATCTGGCCTCTAAGGACTGCCTTCGCTGTTTCCCAGAGGAGGACGGGCTGTTTCCTGTGTAGGGCATTTGTACGTTGAAATTCTCTCCACCACATGACTAAGTCATTTCCGAATTGTTCATCATTATATAGGAAAGTGGGGAATCTCCATATGTTTCCCTGCTTTCTCTGATATGTTCGGATAGAGGTACATACCGGGGCATGATCTGAAATTACCATAGCCTTAATGGCTGATTCTTGTATGGATGTTAGTAAGTTTTCAGAGACTAAGATTAGATCTATACGGGAATGAGTATGATGTGCATTTGAATAGTGGGAGTAGTCCCGGTCTAATGGGTGAAGGTGTCGCCAGCTGTCTTTTAAGTTAGTATGGTCAAGGAAAGTTCTTAAATTTTTATCCTGTGTGCTGGTTTTGGTTTCAAAGTGTTTGGATTTTAGTCTGTCCTCCTCTGGGTTAGGTACCGCATTCCAGTCGCCCAATACTATAGAATAGATATGTGAGGGTGTTTTGGATATCTTTTGTCCCAGGTCGAGTAGGAACTGGGAATTATTAGAGTTTGGTGCATAAATTCCCCATATGTCAAAAATCTGATTGTCATATTTGATTTGTACATTTAGCCATCTTCCCTCTGGGTCATGTTCTTGGGCTAAAATTTGAACTTGTAGGCCTCTACGAATTAATAATATGACTCCCGCCTTTCTTCCCTGTGAGGGGGCTCCTATTACCTGGCCAACCCACATTTTAGACAAAAATATCATCTCATTTTCTTTTAGGTGGGTTTCTTGCAAAACAGCTAAGTCAACTTTTAGTTTTCCTAGGTGCCTTAATACTTGTGAGCGTTTTTGAGGGGTTCTAAGCCCTTTAACGTTCCAGGTGGTTACTTTCATGTAATGCCTGTATGACTTTTAGCTTCCAATTGCATAGTTAAAAATTGCATAGTAATGTGACGTTTCCTGTCCCAGCGAGCAGGGAACGCCGCAAGTATTTTCCTACAAGGGGGCTTTACATGATTATTTTTCGAGACAGGGGGGATGGGGGGTAACCATTCTCCAGAGTGGTGCCTAAGTAACCAAATTGTTAACAGCGGGGTACGGTTTGAGTTCATTTCCAAACCGTCCCCCAAACCTTGGTCTTTTTCTATGTTTTTCGCATAAAGACCTGCAACCCTTATCGACTTCCTTTTTTCCGAAGGAGAAAAGGAGTTAGGGCTATATAAGACCTGACCTTTAGGAGTAAGAGTAGAAATTTCTAATAGCATAAGTATGTGAAAGCAGATCAGGGTAATAGAGCCCAACATAACAGTAAGTATATTATTAAGATTTATCCAGTGGTAGTTATACGTCCGGTTGCCATTTCACCCATTTATATAAAGTATGAAAGTGTCTAAGTATTGCCCATATATTAAATGGTAATGGAGTCTAAACATTTCCGTTTAAAAGAATGAAAAACAGTGAAATCAAGAGTAAAGAATAAAAAATGAAAAGCAATGGGTCAATAAAGAGCATATTATAGACTAACGTAATATGTACATATACCCCAGCGGGTAGGCGTCAGGAGGAGGCCTACATGTTCCGTAGTGTGAGGATCAGCAAGAAGTGGAGAGGAGGGAGAGGTTTTCAGTCCCAGCTTGATGACTCTTGGCTCGAGAAAGTGTCCGCAGGTTTGTCCGGTGAACGAGGGATTTCTCCCTGTGTACTTTTCATCGGGCTTTGACTTAGAGCAGGAGAGCCTATTCCTCTCTTAGTCTTTAGATGGGTCTCTGCTTCAGCTGGGGTGGTAAAGGCCACGGTGGATCCATCTTCTGCATATATCACTAGCGTTGCCAGGTAGTTAAGTGAAAATCGTATTTTGTTTTGAACCAATTGTTGGCATATAGGGTTAAAAGTTTTACGTGCTTTATTTACCTCGGCAGAGTAATCAGAAAATAGTAAAAGTTTTTTACCTTCCACTTCAAGTGTTCGTAGACTTCTGTAGGCACGTAAAACTTGCATTTTTTCTGAGAAGTCTAAGTATCGCGCCATTACTGGGCGAGGACCTTTACGATCGTTTCGAATCGGGCCAATACGGTGGGCTCGTTCTACTTTGAATACAGCTTCGATACCCAGAGCCTTCGGAATGGTGGCAGCACATAGTTGAGGTAGGTCTGTGGCCTTGACAGCTTCAGGGATCCCTATTATCCGCAAGTTATTTCT
Source organism: Hyperolius riggenbachi (assembly GCF_040937935.1). NCBI lineage: Eukaryota > Metazoa > Chordata > Amphibia > Anura > Hyperoliidae > Hyperolius > Hyperolius riggenbachi. The sequence goes on along the minus strand of NC_090649.1, from coordinate 81,629,330 downwards.
TCGTGATCGATTTTCGAGATCATCTAGTTTATCAGAAAAGACCACTTGCCTGTTTGAAGTTAGGTGTGTCAGCTTAGATGTCTCCTCCATTTTATCTTCCAGGTCACTGATTCTTTTTTCAGCCTGGTCAAAACGGGCTGCGTGTGTCTGCAGATCCTCTTGAATGGACCTAAGTTGAATGCCCATTACCTCCGCTATGATGGTAGTCAGTTCTGGTTTGAGGAGTTTCACTACCTCTTGGGCTAAGAAGCTGTAATCAATGTCTGATTGTGGAGCGGGTGATTCTGGTTGTTCATCTGGTGCGGACTCCTGCGCAGCGTCACCCTCCGCCATCTTGGGTGCGCTCGTCTTGGGCCCGGCTTTCCCCGTTCCCTGAGTCCTCTTGTCCCGTGGACCTCGGAGTACGTATCGGTCCATTGTGGTCTCCTCTGTCGTCTGCGACATCTGTGCCAGGCTTTCGGAGTGGCTCTCTCGCTGGGGTATAGTTTTTATTTTGTCGGGTGGGATGGAGCTGCCGGTCTACGCGTCCATCTCCCTCGGCGCCGGAACCGGAAGTCTGTAGTGAAGTATTTTACGTTATCAAATATATTATTGTTTCTGTGTGTGTAAGGGTATGTATGCAGTGGAGGTGGTTAGGGTTAGGCACCACCAGGGCGATGGTTACGCACCACCAGGGGGGGGGGGGGGGGGGTAGGGTTAGGCACCTCCAGGGGGGTTGTTAGGGTTAGGCATCTCCAGGGGGGGTGCTTAGGGTTAGACACCACCAGGGGGATTTTAGGGATAGGCACCACAAGGTGGGTTTTAGGGTTAGGCACCACCAGGCAGCGGGGGAAGTTTAGGGTTAGGCACCACCTAGGGGGTCTAGGGGTTAGGGATAGGTACAGGGAGGTTCTGTGTGAAAGTACGGTTACGTATAGTTGCAATAAAATATCTGTAATATCTACAATTGAATTACTATGCTTAATAGCACCAGGAGGGGTTTTAAGGTTAGGCACCACCATGGTGTTTTTAGGGTTAAGCACCACCGGGGGGGGGGGGGGGAGTCTAGGGGTTAGGGATAGGTACAGGGAGGGTCCTGTGTGAGAGTACGGTTTGATATAGTGGCAGATAAATGCTAAAATAATCAACACATTACATCACTAATTGTCGCTTAAAAGGGGACTCCTGATCTAACCTCCCTACCCAAATCTTTTTGGGGAGACAATAAACCTACCAGGTTTTAGGAGGAAACTGGAGCATGTGGAGGAAGCTCCAGGATGATCAAGAGGATATACAATATCAGAACAAGTATTGCCCTGGGTGGGATGCTATCCTGGGACTGTAGCATGGCAAGGTGACAATGCTCGCTACTCACTACTGTACTCGTAAATGATAGTCTCTAACATATGCTGTAAATACAGGGGACTCACAAGCAGGGTCGCCGTCAGGGGGGCACAACGGGGACAGCAGTATGGGGCCCGAGGAGAGTCTGTGGCCTGAACAGTGGCAGTGCCACTCGGACCCCAGCAGAAAATCATGCTCCTATGGCATGGTCCATTTAAGCCACGGGAGCTGTGCGGTCCTCCCTCTCTCCCTCTGCTCCGTGATTGGTCCTCATTTCAAAAAAACAGTAAATTCTGCTTCAGATTTTGGATCAACCCACATAGACATTATTCATTAAGTACTTCCAGAATCCAGACATGTTAAAAGATTTTTGGAATAAAAAATATGTCTGTTACCTGAATGGATAGGAGAAGATTACATCTAAAAACAAGAGTGATAAAATACAAATAGTCAGCAAATCATGTTAACAAATGTTCAGAAATCAGTTTGGAATTTAAAGCAAAAACTCCAGGTCAACATTTTCTGGCCATAGCCCACCCCTTACCCACCTTACATTCGTTTTTGATAACTAAAGTAGAAAAAAAAAACTCTCCACAAGCCTCAATTTTCACATACAAAGTAAAGTCACTTGAAATGTATCACTATTTGGGGGGAACAGTACAGAACAGTAAGGGAGAATTTTTAAGGTTAGGCGTCTGGAAGGGGGATTTTAAAGTTAAAGGGAACCTAAAGCGAGAGGTATGTGGAGGCCGCCATATTTATTTCCAGTTGCCTGATAGCCCTGCTAATCTATTTGGCTGCAGTAGTGTCTGAATCACACCAGAAACAAGCATGCAGCTAATCTTGTCAGATCTGGCAATGAAATCAGAAACACCTGGGCCCATATGCAAATTCACTTTTTCACTTAAGTTTTCTCCTTTCTGTTAGTCCTAAACCAACAGCAAGCAAGAAAATACAATAATTTTAATAGTACTTTTTCCCTAACTTTTGAGTATTTTTTCAATTGTCAAATGCTAAAAAGGTTTTTTTTTAAAGAGAACATGAAAATTATCTCCAAGGAGATAACTCAGGAGAAAAAGTGAATTGCATATGAGCCCTGATCTGCTGCATGCTTGTTCAGGGTCTATCACTAAAAGTATTAGAGGCAGAGGAACTGCAGCACAGCCAACAACTGGAAATAAATATGGCAGCCTCCATATCCCTCTCACTTCAGGTTCCCTGAGCCCGAGGTGGGCACATAAAAAAAAAAAAACTATGCTACTTGATCTGGCCGATGGGCGGATCAGGTAACCCCCGTTTCCGCCTCTCCGTTGGCCCGCATGCAGTACCTTTCACTTCTGTGACCTCTGGGGTCACGACGGTGGAAGTAGAGAGAGATTCTTTCCCAGCATGCAGGGAGGCGGGGGCACGGCAGGGGGCGCAGCCAGGGAGTGTAGAAAGCCTGCAAGAACACCCCCAGAGGGCGTTTTAAGCAGGGAATCCCTCTCCTCCCATTACCATCCAGAATAGCGACAATCATTGTCATTAATTTCGGGGGGCTATAGCGCGGCGGTGGGGAGGGCAGACAGCAGTGTGTGGAGGACACAGCCCCCCCTGCACAGCTTAGGGTTCTCTTTAAGCATCAGGAAGGAGGGTTTTAAGGTTAGGGGTCAGGAAGGGGGGTTAAAAGTTAGGCACTGGAGGGAGGGCTCTGTGTGAGAGTAGGGTTAGGTTTAGCTGTAGTAAAATATCAGTAACATTTACCAGTGTTTTACTATCGTCGTTATCGTTTTCATTTGGCGCCCGATTCCCGGCAGAATGTATTGTTTTAGACTTATATTGGCTTCAGGAAAGGTGGGGGGAAAGGCTGCGCATCCCTAAACACATGCTGCAATTGAATGGTTAATCGCATAGGCATACACCGCCTCTGCCAGACTGAAAAATGCATGCCCTGCATCCAAGACAAGTGCTAACATTTATTAAACTAGGAGGTACTTTAGCTTCCAATATGGTTTGCATGCAATACTGCTTATCATGCAAACAGGAAACTCAGGAGGAGGGGCTGGGAGCAGCTAACCTGACAGTTACATAGTTACAAAGTTAAGGAAAGGTGGGGGGAAAGGCTGCGCATCCCTAAACACATGCTGCAATTGAATGGTTAATCGCATAGGCATACACCGCCTCTGCCAGACTGTTTGCATGATAAGTAGTAGCAGATTTGCATCTGAATTGAATGCGAAGTGTGTAGAAAGTCTATATAGGTGCTACACACTGAGCTGGTGGTCATTTCAGGTGCAGCCTTAGTGGTATGCGCTGGCGTTCTCCTCGCTGTTCTACCAAATGTAAGTTACACATTTTTTTCTGCTTAGCTGCTCCCGAGGTTTTAAATTTAGGTTAGGTCACTTGCCCGGAGGTCTGCCTCACCGTGGCGCAAGTGTCTAGTATAATATACTTTGCATGCAAACCATATTGGAAGCTAAAGTACCTCCTAGTTTAATAAATGTTAGCACTTGTCTTGGATGCAGGGCATGCATTTTTCAGTCTGGCAGAGGCGGTGTATGCCTGTGCGATTAACCATTCAATTGCAACATGTGTTTAGGGATGCGCAGCCTTTCCCCCCACCTTTCCTTAACTTTGTAACTATGTAACTGTCAGGTTAGCTGCTCCCAGCCCCTCCTCCTGAGTTTCCTGTTTGCATGATAAGTAGTAGCAGATTTGCATATGATTTGCATCTGAATTGAATGCGAAGTGTGTAGAAAGTCTATATAGGTGCTACACACTGAGCTGGTGGTCATTTCAGGTGCAGCCTTAGTGGTATGCGCTGGCGTTCTCCTCGCTGTTCTACCAAATGTAAGTTACACATTTTTTTCTGCTTAGCTGCTCCCGAGGTTTTAAATTTAGGTTAGGTCACTTGCCCGGGGGTCTGCCTCACCGTGGCGCAAGTGTCTAGTATAATATACTTTGCATGCAAACCATATTGGAAGCTAAAGTACCTCCTAGTTTAATAAATGTTAGCACTTGTCTTGGATGCAGGGCATGCATTTTTCAGTCTGGCAGAGGCGGTGTATGCCTATGCGATTAACCATTCAATTGCAGCATGTGTTTAGGGATGCGCAGCCTTTCCCCCCACCTTTCCTTAACTTTGTAACTATGTAACTGTCAGGTTAGCTGCTCCCAGCCCCTCCTCCTGAGTTTCCTGTTTGCATGATAAGTAGTAGCAGATTTGCATATGATTTGCATCTGAATTGAATGCGAAGTGTGTAGAAAGTCTATATAGGTGCTACACACTGAGCTGGTGGTCATTTCAGGTGCAGCCTTAGTGGTATGCGCTGGCGTTCTCCTCGCTGTTCTACCAAATGTAAGTTACACATTTTTTTCTGCTTAGCTGCTCCCGAGGTTTTAAATTTAGGTTAGGTCACTTGCCCGGAGGTCTGCCTCACCGTGGCGCAAGTGTCTAGTATAATATACTTTGCATGCAAACCATATTGGAAGCTAAAGTACCTCCTAGTTTAATAAATGTTAGCACTTGTCTTGGATGCAGGGCATGCATTTTTCAGTCTGGCAGAGGCGGTGTATGCCTATGCGATTAACCATTCAATTGCAGCATGTGTTTAGGGATGCGCAGCCTTTCCCCCCACCTTTCCTTAACTTTGTAACTATGTAACTGTCAGGTTAGCTGCTCCCAGCCCCTCCTCCTGAGTTTCCTGTTTGCATGATAAGTAGTAGCAGATTTGCATATGATTTGCATCTGAATTGAATGCGAAGTGTGTAGAAAGTCTATATAGGTGCTACACACTGAGCTGGTGGTCATTTCAGGTGCAGCCTTAGTGGTATGCGCTGGCGTTCTCCTCGCTGTTCTACCAAATGTAAGTTACACATTTTTTTCTGCTTAGCTGCTCCCGAGGTTTTAAATTTAGGTTAGGTCACTTGCCCGGAGGTCTGCCTCACCGTGGCGCAAGTGTCTAGTATAATATACTTTGCATGCAAACCATATTGGAAGCTAAAGTACCTCCTAGTTTAATAAATGTTAGCACTTGTCTTGGATGCAGGGCATGCATTTTTCAGTCTGGCAGAGGCGGTGTATGCCTATGCGATTAACCATTCAATTGCAGCATGTGTTTAGGGATGCGCAGCCTTTCCCCCCACCTTTCCTTAACTTTGTAACTATGTAACTGTCAGGTTAGCTGCTCCCAGCCCCTCCTCCTGAGTTTCCTGTTTGCATGATAAGTAGTAGCAGATTTGCATATGATTTGCATCTGAATTGAATGCGAAGTGTGTAGAAAGTCTATATAGGTGCTACACACTGAGCTGGTGGTCATTTCAGGTGCAGCCTTAGTGGTATGCGCTGGCGTTCTCCTCGCTGTTCTACCAAATGTAAGTTACACATTTTTTTCTGCTTAGCTGCTCCCGAGGTTTTAAATTTAGGTTAGGTCACTTGCCCGGAGGTCTGCCTCACCGTGGCGCAAGTGTCTAGTATAATATACTTTGCATGCAAACCATATTGGAAGCTAAAGTACCTCCTAGTTTAATAAATGTTAGCACTTGTCTTGGATGCAGGGCATGCATTTTTCAGTCTGGCAGAGGCGGTGTATGCCTATGCGATTAACCATTCAATTGCAGCATGTGTTTAGGGATGCGCAGCCTTTCCCCCCACCTTTCCTTAACTTTGTAACTATGTAACTGTCAGGTTAGCTGCTCCCAGCCCCTCCTCCTGAGTTTCCTGTTTGCATGATAAGTAGTAGCAGATTTGCATATGATTTGCATCTGAATTGAATGCGAAGTGTGTAGAAAGTCTATATAGGTGCTACACACTGAGCTGGTGGTCATTTCAGGTGCAGCCTTAGTGGTATGCGCTGGCGTTCTCCTCGCCGTTATATTGGCTTCACCCTATGCCCATTTTTCTTCACACCTCTATTTCATGCACACCTCTAAAATCTTAGCAGTGAAAATATTCATTTTCTGCTAGCAATGAGAACAGTATGTATGCTTGCAAAAATGAACAGAAAATAAAACCATTCTTGTCAAATATAACGCCCAAAAAAGTCTAGTCTGTCTTGAAAATACATTATATGTATGACTAAGAGGTTGCAAAGATTGCTGCTTAATAAGGCCATAGCTAAAATTCAAAACTGCTCTGGAAAGCAGGTAATTTGGGTGCCGCCATAGACGCCACAAAAAAATTACAGCTATAGGGGAAAATTTGGGCACTGGAGGCACCAGCTATTTTATTGGTTGCCTCCAGGTCCGTCGCACTCCCTCCTATAGCCATAATATCTATGGGCACCTATGGCGACGCCCGATATTTTTTTATTTTGTGCATTGCGTTAATCGGCTCTTTGGCGGAGGCGGTTAAGGTTAGGCATGGGTGGGGGCCTTTAACTTTCGGTATCGGTAGAGAGAGGTGTTGGTTAGGTTTAGGCAGGGGCGCCTCTAGCCATTTTGTCACTCCAGGCAAGAAAGCCTGTGGCGCCTTCCCCCTTCCCACGTGGCGGCCACTAAGCCCGCCCCCCCCATGTGAGAATGATCGGAATGCGGCAGTGTTTCACCAAGAAATAATTGTAATGCAGCAGCGTTTCACCAGAAAATAATCATATTGCAGCAGCATTTCACCACAAAATAATGAGGCACAAAAGGGACATAAGGAGGGGGGGGGGAAGGATGTACAAGGCACAGAGGGACACAGTGGCAGTGGCAGCTGCCTGCAACTTGCGCTAAGCAGATACAGCAGAAGCAAGTAATAGAACACCCGTGGGGGCGTGGCTTAGTCATGGGTGTGACTTCATCCAGGGGGCGTGGCTTCATCCAGCAACATGGCGCCCCCAGGACCAATGGCACTCCAGACAATGGCCTGTACTGCCTATGCCTAGAGGCTCCCCTGGGTTTAGGCATTGGAGGGAGATGGTTAGGGATAGGTATCGGCATGGGGGGCTGTTAGGGTTACGCATCAGTAAAGAAAGGGCTCTGTTTAGCTATAGTAAAATATCGGTAACATTTACCGATATTTTATTGTCATTGGCACTATACAATAGTAGAATATCAGTAATGTTAACGGTATTCTACTAGTGGCTATTTCCAGTGCCCAAATTTTTCCGACATCATTTTTGCATGTACCCCTAATCTGGTCCATAAGGTGAAAACAACCTCTAGTGATGGAAGTGGTTAAGGGAGGTGGGAGGAATAAGAACAGAAAAGGTGGTCCAGAGTTTCTTTTTATAAAGTTTATGTTGGGGTTGGTCACTTACCACAAAGAGTTTCCTTAAACTTTGAGGTGAGCTTTTCAATGACTCCATAAGTCTCCACATAAAAGACATGATCGTCAAGTGGCTCGCTTGCCATCAGCTTAAGAGACTGCATGTCTGCCCTGTCTACACCCACTGCATAGATCTCTATTCCGGCTGCACGAGCCCTGGCAGCTACATCCTGGACCCTGTCTTGGGGTCGTCCGTCGGTGACAATGATTGCTACTTTGGGAATCCTGAAGGATGGGTGGCGAGCTCCAGACGCTTCGGTGAATGCCTCCTCTAGCGCAGTCTGTATGGCAAGGCCAGTCATGGTACCAGTAGATAGCGGGTTAATCACAGAGATGGCGTTCTTCATCGAAGCTTTATTGAAGTGGGTCTTTAGGAAGAACTCAATCTTAACTGTACTGGCGTAATTTACCACAGCCACACGCGTTGCCTTTTCACCCGTGTCCAAGGTGTCAATCATGTTGGAGAGGAAAATCTTAACCTTCTCAAATTCTTGAGGACGGACGCTGCGGGAACTGTCAATGATGAATACCAGATCCATGGGCTTACTCTTACAGGCAGTCTCTGGGAAGACAATAACACAGAGATACTGTATGTGAGCGGCATAGCTAAACTTGGAAACATCACCATGCTTTCTCTAATACATTTCACCAATACACAGAAGAGTCAAAAAGCAATTGTATAGTAGAAGAAACTACCTTTTCTTCTAAAACCAAATAAAATAAAATGTTAGGTGATTCATTGGTCATGACTCACAAATAAAAAGCAGATGACAAGAAAAAAATCACTGTCTGGACTATGAAAATACATTCCATAAACTCAGTATATTAACATTTGGTAATACTGAAGGATTCGGGACAACATTTCAGCTACCCAAAATGTATTTTTCGTGTGTGACATTACAGTATAATTAAAAAGCAGTAATTAGATGACAAGAAAAAAGAATCACTTTTTGGACTATGAAAAACCATTCCAGAAACCCAGTATATTAACATTTAGTATTACTGAATGATTCTGGATAGCTTTCCAACTACCCAAAAGGTGTAGCTGAAGGAGACACATCACATTTATAAGAAGCAGGTAATACGATTCCTGCACAGCCATGCAATGTTTTTATCATGTAATAAACACACTGGTGAGCTTGTAGTTTTTTTCTTTGTACACTGTAAATTAATTTAAAAAAAAATGTGCTGGACAATTAGTACATCACTACCATAACCTCCGGTGTTCCTCTGCCCAATGCACCCATCTGCCACTGCTGTGCCACACAATAATTAGAAGAAGAGGGTGTTTATGTGTTATATGCAAGCACATAATGTCACCTCCCTGGCTGATTAATAAATGTAAGACCCCTAACCCATTGGCTACAGTTGTTTAAAGTAATGAAAACACCCATCTCAAATGTTTTATGAGACAAAACACTGATACCTGCTTTAAGAAAAGTATACTGGATCCATTGGAATCTTCTTCATCCTTTTGTTGTTAGAAGTCTTCTACGGTTCTTCAGTTCCCTCCAGCTTTCTTCTTCCTCCCTGCTGTCTTTCTTGAAGGTACTTGATTGAAGAGCAGAGGTCTCCAGTCTTCAGACTTGCTTGAGGCTTCTTGCGATGTTGATTAAAGAGTCAGGATCCAAAGTGTGTTCTTGTAAGTTTAGAAGGCCTGAGACAAGTGCCTCCTCAATTAATATCTTCAAGGAAGAAGCCATGGTGAAAGAAGAAATGGGCTTCCCTACTGTAGAGCCCATCTGGCAATCAGGAAGAGATGGGTGCCTAGAGATCCTGTAAGCTTTTAATAAAGTAAGTGTTCTTGTTTTATTTAATTAGCTGGGAAAAACATTCAGTGTGGGTGTTTTCATTACGTTTAATATATGGGCAATCAATAAGGAGTTGATTACCCAAGCTTTCATAGGCTGTGCTTAGTAATATTATTACTTAATATTATTATTGCTGTGATTGTCCACCAGGCCAGGAAAATACCCAAAAAGTAAATGTCCATCCCCATTGGGCATAGAGATTCGTGTGTATGTGTGTGTGTGTGTGTGTGGGGAAGGGGGGGATTTACCACCCTCTCTTGCATGGCAACCCCCTCTCTTGTCTCTAATATAAGGTAAGAATCTGGTGATGGGTCTATAGAAGGTCACCCATGTCCAACATGTTGGCATAGTGGAAAGCACTCTTGTCCTGCAGTGCTAGAATCCCAGGTTGGACGCTATCTGCATGGAGATTGTACATTAAGCTGGCTATACACTAGACGATTTTACCTGTCAATATACGGCAGATTTGATCACTGTGATTGAATCTGCTAGAAATCGCTAATGCAAACATTGGCCGATCGAACGATTTCTGTCCAAAATCAATTGATTTGTTTGCATCGCTTGGGGTGTTTGATTTGTCAAGGGCCAACGCTGAGTGTTGGCAGCACTCTCACCTGTCCTGCTGTTGCGCGTCCTTCCATGTCCGGTGGTTTACTTCATGCTGCGGGTCTCCCCCTCCCTGTGTCTTCTTCTTCTATCCCCCTGTCATGTGACACAGGCTGAAGTTCAAACACTAGCATTCAAACACTAGCATACACGCCAGAGCTCTAGTGTTTGAACTTCAGCTTGTGTCACATGCTGGGGGAGAGAAAACACAGGGAGAAGGAGACCCGTGGCATTGGAAAAAGCCACCGGACGTTGGAGGAAGCATGCTGGTGGCCAGGCAGGTGGTGGCAGTTGCACAGATTTTCCATCGATTTCATGCTGAAATTGATTGAAAATCTGTGTATAATGTATTGGCAGCGAATACATTCCTCTCAGATCAGAGAGGGATCTCTCTGATGGTCGATCTGGTGGCCATCGATAGCTGTATGGCCACTTTTATCCTCACATTTGGTTGTTATGCAGTTTCCTCCCACAACCCTCCCCAAAATAACGGTAGATTAATTGACTATAGAGTATATGACTGGGATATGTTTACACACACATAGCATACACACACTCATGACCATGGTAGCCTACTGAGCACATTTTAAGTGGCTGCTGCTCTCCTCAGCTTCTTGTGGACTTGGAGTCCAACAGGACAAAAATGCTTTACAAATGTTGGCTCATTCCATGCTCAGTACAAGTTGAGTGACACAAGCCACACGGTGTGCAAACATAGTTAAAAATCCAAGAGTACTATCATAACATTATGGGTGAGATTGAAATCACGGGAAATGGTGCGAGCCAGAAAATGACTGGATGTTGCATACAAGAATCTTCTATGCTGATAATTTGCTGCGAGGTAGTTCTGACGTCCAACACAAACTTCAGTAATCATCGTATCAACAATAATAAGCATTTGGTGATACAGCCAAGATAGTTATCCAAAACAAATTAGCCTTATAGAGTCTGCAGTATTAGCATATGAAGGGCCTCTAAATCTTGCCTTCATAAGCATGTAAAAACAACATGGGGTGCCTGTATAGATAGATACAGGCTATGTCTGGGCCAAAAGGTAACCCAAGCATGTGACACATTCCAAGTCTTACCACCCTTGTCCGATCCTGGTCTCCTCTGTGTACTACGGAACAACTAACTACTATGATTCTTGAATGAAGGTACTGGAAGCACTGACATGAAAGGCCCTCACTATGGTATATGTGTGAGCCCACACTGGGTGATGCCAACATTCAAGGTGATCTCTGACCACTGGAGATGCTGGTTGTTCTTCTACCTTTCCTGCCTCTAGGTAGTACAACCTTTGTGCAAGAGGCAGCATAGTGATAGATTGATTGAACACGGGACACGAGGATCAGATAGGGGTCTTGAGACGTGGAATATGCCACTTGCTTTCTTGGGTCATCTTTACTTGCTGACACAGGCACCTCGATTTGCTTAAATGCAGGAGAATGGATCAAAGCGGCACATCTTTTGTAAGGGTCACGAGTGCATAGCCAGGGTGGTCAGCCATGCCACCAAACGTCATATAGAAAAGTCCAAGTCAGGTAAGAACACTGATTTAAAAGTCAAAAGTTCAGTTTTATGCCATCAGTTAGTCCACAATGCTAGCTGACCATTGTTTTGGGGGCCCGGAGGCTGAATTACATATACATAAATATTAAGATGTGATTTGGAGGACATTCATCTGCAAAGGCCATCCATTATTGTATATCACGCTTATTTATGTTGGCCTTCAAAAATAAATAAGGTTAACATAGCAGCATAGAAGGTATTTGTATTCAGTTCACACCATTTGTTGTGGTTCATACAGTACTGACAGCACCTTCAGTCAGAATTTGAACTTTATATACAGCAGCATGGTGGTGGAGTGGATAGCACTGTTGAACTGCAGCGCTGGGACCCGGTTTGAATCCCAGCCAGGGCACTACCTGCATGGAGTTTGTATATTCTCCTTGTGTCTGGGTGGGTGTCTTCTGGGAACACCCCAAAAAGATACAGATAAGTTAATTGGCTTCACTCTGACAGGCAAAAGTTGTAAACTTGTCATGTGAGGTCATATAGGACCCCGCTATGCTAGATCACCAAACGACCAGTTTGCTGCCGCCCAATCATCTTACACTCATGGTTCCCCCTTTCTTCGCCATTGGACAGAACATCCTGCTAAGTTGTAATCAAGCAGCATGTCAATACAGCAATCATTTCTAAAACTATTGGCCAAAATGATCACCATAATTATTCAGCGTTTGCATTGACCTTTAATGGCTGTATCAGCCATGGCCCTGCGCAGTACAGCAAAGTAGGAGGGGGGTGGTATGAGTGCCATGCCACCGTCCCATAAGTCATTAGGGGAGGTCAGTTCACTGTGACGATGGAACATCCCTCTCCTAGAAACTTCCAATGTTCAAAATATAGTGTAATTGCCTTCTTAAAACAGAAGGAAATTTGCAATAATTCAGTTATAAATGAACATTTGTGGTTACCCACAATGCACACCTACTAAATATGCAAATTATCCCTTTCCGCCCTTGTTAAGCCAAGCAAGCATCCAGAACCGCTGGTTTATAGCAAGCCTATAGCTTTAAGTTTTACACAGCCATATGTTATTTGTTTTTGTACTACATAGATTTAGACCCAAGGCAGATGCTAAGAAAAAAGATTGATACTTACCTACCCGAAGATCCTCCTTCGAGACGACCGCCATTCCCCAGGACTCTCTTGAAGTTCACAACCACATTCCTCTTCATGCACAAGCATGCCGTGCTGCACCCACGTGAGTACGGCTGCACCTGTGCAGTAGCACGGAGCTACTCGTGGATAGGAAGTGACCTTGATAATATGTTCTGGGTTTGCCCACGGCAACCAGGGCTGGATTTCTGGAAAGGTCACAAAGGCCCAGGCCTTGGGTGGCTGCAGCCCAAGGAGGCACCTGAACATGAAAGAGAGGTTACTATATATGCTATATTCGCACGAACTTGCAAACCGGCAATTGACTTCAATGGGGAGGCGAACTTTGAAAATTACAAACATTTATGCTGGCCACAAAAGTGATGGAAAAGATGTTTCAAGGGGTCTAACACCTGGAGGGGGGCATGGCGGAGTGGGATACATGCCAAAATTCCCGGGGAAAAATCCGGATTCGACGCACAGCAGCGTTTTAAGGGCAGAAATCACATTGCATGCTAAATTGGAGGTCTAAAATGCTTTAAAACATCTTGCATGTGTATACATCAATCAGGGAGTGTAATTAGTGTACTGCTTCACACTGACACACCAAACTCACTGTGTAACGCACTGCAAACAGCTGTTTGTGTAGTGACAGCCGTGCTGGACTGGTGCGCACCATGGCGAGATTGCTCTTCCTCAGTGATATCAGGTAATGTCTGACTGCCTTATCAACTTTTGATGGTTCTTTCTCTACCATTGTTAAAGATTACATCTATTTTTTTTAATTACTTTTTCTGCTGGCTGTACAGTACCTTCAACGAGAATCTGATATGGAGGGCAAATCTGCCATTCATTCAACTGTGTGATAAACTTTCCATATTACTTTCTCAGTTCCATGGTGACCACGGGTAATGGCCAGGGAATCGGGGTTCGATTCCGGCCCGGAGTGGGAGCCTGAGAAACGGCTACCACCACACATCCAAGGAAGGACCCAAATGTGCTGTATTAGTAATGTACCTGCCCTGACCATGCTTTGCAGACCAGGCATCTGTGGTCAGATGAACCCTTGACCCAAAGCTGTGTGCCAGAGAATGACACCACTTGCCTTTCAACATCACGGTACAGTTTTGGTATCACCTTTTTAGAAAATAATTGTTGCCTGGTATCTTCCACTGCGGTGTCCCAATGGCCACAAATTTTCGGAAGGCCTCAGAGCCCACCAGCTGGTATGGTAACAGCTGGCGAGCTAACAGTTCCGCCAAGCCAGCTGTCAGACGCCGGGCAAGGGGGTGACTGGCAGACATTGGCCTCTTCCGCTCAAAGATTTCCCTCACGGACACCTGGCTGCTGCTGTGGGCAGAGGAGCAGGAACCGCTCAAGGTGAGAGGCGGAGTGGAGGAGGGTGGCTGGGAAGGTGCAAGGGAGAAAGCGGCTGAAGATAATGCACCTGAAGGAGCAAGAGGAGAAGGAGGGTGTCTTTGCTTTTGTGTGCTGCTTTTCCTCAGGTGGTCTTATCATTGTAGTTTGTGATTTTTCTCCATGTGCCTTCATAAGGCGGTTGTCCCTACGTGGGTGTTGGCCTTTCCACGGCTCATTTTTTGGTGGCAGAGAGAACAGATGGCATTGCTCTCATCTGAGGCAGACACACACAAAAATTTCCACACCGCTGAGCCCTGGGGTGATGGCACTATGGATGGCGTCAGCAGTTGACGTTGAAGGGCATGTTGGCTGACTGTCCATAGGTGGCGATATATGGCGCCGGACACTGCCACCAGCTGTTTCTGATGACGAGCTCCCCCCTGCTTCTTTCAGCAACTCGTCTCCTCCTACTCTTCTCTGACTCACCCTCAGAACTGTCCCCTTGGTCATCTTGTCTATTAGGATCCCACGTGGCATCCATGGCAGTATCATCATCATAATCATCCTCCCCAGCTTTCGCTTGTATCAGACACCTCCAAAACTGCACCAACAGCAGGTACTTCATCATCCTCCTCCTCACACCTTACGTCCATAGTGTCGCCTAACTCATATGAGGTGGTGTAACTTGCTTAGCGCCTTCATTGTGTTGTAACAATAATGGCTGTGAATCAGTTAATTTCTCACCAAATAACTCCTGCAAGCCTAACAAGAGCCTAACTAAGCTTTCCCTATGTCTCTGCAGCAACCTCTCCCTTCTCTAATTACTGCAGCCACACCGAGTGAGGGAAATGGCCGACACAGCTGCCTTATATAAGGGGGGCTCCAGGAGGAAGTGTAGCCTGATTGGCTGCCCTGGGTCTGGTGACTGTGATGTGGAGGGTCAAAGTTGAGCCTAATGATGTAGTATAGGGGGCGGAACGAACTCGCATATAGTTCGCGTTCACCACGAATGCGAACCAGCGATGTTTGCACGAATCGGTTCGTGGACAAACCATTCGGGCCATCTCTACATACTGTATGAAAGTGGGAAGGAACACATGAAAAACCGATGCCCAAGTAAACTGTTCATGAAGCAGGGACTGCAGTGCATGAATGATACACATGAAAGAGGGAGGGGGCAGCACGTGAAATAGGATGGGAGGGGAGCGATTCTGAACATGCAAGCCAAGCCACAACATACTTGGCCTAGGGGCACAAAAAAGTATACAGTAAATCGGCCTTGACTGCAACAGTGGGGGGTGAAGAGGGCCCAGAAAGCCTCTGGAGGATCCAGGTAAGTATATTTTTTGTTTCAATACGGGTATACTTTAAAGGCCACTTTAAAGGCCAATTTGTGGGGAACCAATTAACTTATTAGTATGATTTGGAGATGTGGGAGGAAACGCACAAACATAATACACCAACTCCATGCAGATCCTAGTGCTGCAAGGTGAGAGTGTTTTTCACTACACCACCATGTCACCCTATCCTAGCGCTACACACTTGAAGACAACTGCAAATTGTGCAATTTTATTATTATTTAGTATTTATGTAGTGACCAAAGTCTTCCGCAGCACTGTACAGAGTATATCTAGTCCTACCATTAATGTCCTGCAGAGGAGCTCACAATCTAATCCCTACCATAGTCATATGTCTATATCATGTAGTGTATGTATTGTAGTCTAGGGCCAATTTTTAGGGCGAAGCTAATTAACTTATCGGTGTGTTATTGGGATGTGGGAAGAAACCGGAGTGCCCGGAGGAAACCCACGCAGACACAAGGAGAACATACAAACACTGTGCAGATAGTGCCCTGGCTGGAATTGGAACCGGGACCCAGCGCTGCAAGGCGAAAGCACTAACCCCTACACCACCATGCTGCCCATTTGATAAAGGGTGCAAAATTAATAATCCCAATGAGAATTGTAATAGTCATATAATAGGAAAGCTTTACAGGGTATAATATTACTATAAACAGAATGCTATTGAACATAAGGGAAAAGGGCCCGAGCAGAAAGAAATGGAAAATAGACAGCTTGCCAAGCAGATCTGCCCTCCAGTGATTCTCTTTTCAGCTGGAACTGGAGGGACCTTTGGGAGCTGCATTATCCAAATGGTGTTACTTTGCTCACAGCTCGACTATCAATCAGCAATGTTTGCCTCTCCGACTCAATGTAAACATTTATCCCTGGAAGGAAATGTGAAGGCTACTGTCTCTGTCCATGCAGACAATACACTCATTCTGTCTTCTGTACACTTCTTCACTGCATTTTATTGCTGTATGTTATACTTGGAATGTATCTGACACTCAGTATGAACTACAGTAGAGTTTCAAGTCCCAGTTATCCAGAAGTGAACTAGCCAGCAGTCTCAACCAACCAGCACTAATCTCTGGCAGCACCCACAGTGGTGAAGGACAACGTCTTAGGCTGTTTGTGGGCTCTGCTGGGCTTACAGTCTGAGTTCCACAGCTCCCCCAAAGCTAATATACTTTCAAATACTGTATTTTAACATGTAATACATAGTTCATGGTGTGTATATAGAGTGGGTTATAGTACTGCATTAGTTAGGCCTATTTTTTAGCATTGAGTCTCAAGCAACCAGAAAACACACTTATGCGACATCAACCGATCCCCATCAGTACCAGATAACTGAGATGCTACTGTATATGGCATTTAAAAACAACTTGTGTATTTAGGAGACAATATTGGAAAAATATTCATATCATACCTACATGCCCACTTTACTATACATGTGCATTTAAGATGCCTTACATGGGTTTATATTTATTGAAATTCAATCATTTTGACTGAATAGGCCAGTGGCCTGACTAATCAAAATCTTCCTATCAATTTCAGATTGTAGATTTGAGGTGTAATCAGTCATAGTGGTACATGGTCACTGAGTCATCAGGAGGAGGAGTGGTGTGGGATTGACTGTCCTGTATCGCAAGGTGCAAAGCTGGTAGAGGTGTTGGGTTCCACCATTTCCCAATCACATTTCTATTTTAACTAGGCTGTTTCTGTTCAGGAACCAACAGATGACATGGTTCAGACAGTGAAGTAACCACTGTTCTGCATTGAACTGTTGCCACACACAGCATGATTGTGCTATCTTACCACTGACTTTGTATAGTGATAGTCAACACCATTGCCTGAAATGTGAAAAAAAAGTCCTAGTAGACCTTGCTACATAAATTATATTAAATGTGAAGAGTAGAATGTAAACCGGCACCAGTATGCAGCAGGTACAGGTGAGGAAAACCAGTAACATGCACTCATGCAGAAGCAGTCATGTGGAGAACGAGAGACAGTGAGGTACTGCTGCTTTAAAAACCCTTTATTCCAGCTTGGTAGACACTGTGGTACAAAGCAGTGGGGGTGTCAGAGCCTGACAGCTGTTTCGCAAGGTTCACCTTGCTTCTTCAGAGGCAAAACCTATTTTACCTCTGAAGAAGAAAAGTTAACCTTGCGAAAGTGTATAGCTGGCTTGGTTGACTGCAATAATACATCCACTGTCTTGCAGCTTCAACTTGGGCCACCTTCCATCCTAAGATGCCCAGAAGACAATATTGCTTTTTGGGGCAGCTTTTACCTCCTGCATTGTGGTACTGCTTTAATGAGTTGTGTGGCCCATTGGCAGTGAAAAAATGTGTAATAAATATATTAGGCCCTGACAGTTGAGGTCATTTTATATCAATGTACATCCCACCAAGGGCACAGCCTTCACCATGGAACAAGTGTGGATATAAGCCAGAAGAAGATGGCTGGTGTAAGAAAGGCACAGATCAAGGGAAAGATCGAGGAAGGAGCAGGCAAGAATGAGATGTCTAAATAGCATCGTGGAAGCATCAAACATGAGCTTGGAGAAGCTTCGAGAGGCAGTAGAGGATAGGTAGGTGGTTTATGGAGAGACGCCAGTAGGCTGAATCACATCTCTCAGGAATCTCTGAGGGTTAAAGCTTCCCGAAATTCCTGTGTCCATCAACTAGTTTCACAAACTGAAAGCAGGATTCACACAATGGACAATGCAGCTGGGCAGCCATGGGTATTCAGGTGCAGGGATCTCCAGCAGGTTTTCTGACAGATAAAATAGACCAGTGGCACACTAAGACCTATCAGGTACCTAAATCTGTACCCGGCTTGGTGCTGCAATCCACAATACAATAGGGTTGGGTTGTCCAACTTCAGTTCTTAAGGGCCATATCCATGCCGGTGTCTTAGGGTGGACAGAGAAATGGAGAAATATACTTGATGAACCACACCTTTCCTGGTTCGGTCCATCAATTAATGTGAGCTGTGCCAAAAATGTTTGAGGACCTCGGCCCTCAAGGACTGGAGTTGGACAACCCTGCAAATAGGGAGATACTAAATAAAAAAGGTTTACACAAATGAAGTATTATGCCACACATCAGGGAATTGGGTCATTTGCCACCAATGCTGGCGATAGGAGTTTCAAACTGGGCATCTGTACATCCAAGTATGAAAGTATAGGTTGTATGATAACCATAATGATTGGATGCAAATGTATTATAAAGTTATCACAAAGTCCACTTTTCACAGAAAAAATGTAAAGAGGGCTGGATTATTAAGACAAGTGTAAAGAAAAAAAGAGCAAAGGTAAAATGGTTGACTAAAGGAACCAAAAAGGTTTCAGTTGTTAATTAGTAACCAATCTGATTGGTTGTTCTGAGCATCTCCACTTTTACCGTCCTCACTTGTGGCCGTCTTGATAAATCAAACCCAGAGATGAAGTTTATGGAGGCTAAACAGAACTCGCAGTAGATAAAACTGGCAGCCGCTATACTATTCTCAGGTGGAAGAGTTATTTGTTTAATTTCAGTAGTGAAAGTTCAGGAATAGAGATGATCAATGAAATGCAAATATTTCCATGTTCATGCAGATGCATGTCATTTTTTGGGGGCGAATATATGCAGCTTGAAAATGGACCAATCAAGTCCCACCCAGGTTTAATTTGATTGGTCCATTTTCAAGCTGCATATATTTGCATAAATATTTACATAATTCTGCATGAACTCTGAAATATTTGCATCTCATTGATCATTTCTATAAATCAGGAAGATACAAAAAGAGCAAAAGCAAGACTTGAATGAAAATAAAGGACTTTCCCACTAATAAGGAACAGTTACCACTTTTGCTTTCATCTTGGCTATCACTATATTCCTTAGCAGGCAAGTAGGGTTTAGTGTTCATTGTTTGGTGTTCCTACCTGTTGGTTGGTTGACTTGCAGAGTCCTGGTTTCCGGCTTGGGACGAACATTGCCAGTGTACGGAGGGCTGGCTAATATACCGGGTCTGGGCACTGGTAGCACTGCACTTCCATGGACCACAGGAGGTGGCAAGTAGAAGCTTCCTTGGAGAGGGTATCCATACATCCGGTAGTGAGTCCCATGTACAGCCACCAGCAGAAAGCCACATAGGAAGAGCAGAGCTCTGCTCAGCAAGTCAGTCATCATGCTGCTGAACACACAGGAACCCTGACTGGCTGCAAAGTGTCTACAAAGACAGAAGCTGTATGCAGGGAGAAGACTGCCAGGTATCTAGTAACCCAGCACTGACCACTGCAGGCTCCACCTATTCTTCCTTCAGCTCTACACACCATAGGAAAAAGCAAGCCTGTGCCTTCCAGACCTGACATCCCCCAGCATGTGTGCTAGGAGGATGACCCTCTCAGAATCACCAGACCTGAACCAAAACTGCACAAATATTTATTGAAAACATGAGATATTTCACACTCCTTTAACAGCTCTGTATAGATCTATGCAATCTATTAGAATTGGCCTTCCCAGGCTGGGGTAAAGGGCTGGTTCAGACGGGCGTTTTTGTGGCGTTTAACGCAGCGTTTCAGACGCAGCGTTTTTTGGGATCTACTGCCATCCCATGCAAGTGAATGGGAGCGTTTAGAGCTGGCTTTTGCAGGCTTTCATGAAAGCCTGGCGGTAGATCCCGGCATTGCGTCTAGTCTCGAAAGCAACATGCTGCTTTCAGAGGCAGTAAACGCGAGGAAACAATAGCAGAGACCAGAACTGCTAGCCTTGAACGCTTTTCAAAAGCCTTCAAAAGCTAGCTTTTAAACGCTGGCGTTTGAACGCAATGCCAAGCAAAAGCTCAGCAGATGCCCGTGTGAACCAGCCCTAAGAATGAGGAGAAGCTGTCCAATATACACCTGCCTACAGTGTGATTTCTGAATAGGACATGAGCTGCAAAATGTACTTATTATTATTGTGTATTTATGTAGCACAGACATCGGCAGCTCTTCATAGAGTATGTAGTCATGTCACTGACTCCTCAGAGGAGTTATTAATCTAATCCTACCACAGTCTAATGTCCTACCATATTATTATTATAATGTATTTATATAGCACTGACATCTTCTGCAGCACTTTACAGAGTACATAGTCAAGTCACTGACTGTCCTCAGAGAAGCGTGCAATCTAATCCTAACACAGTCAGTCTAATGTCCTACCATATTATTATTATTGAGTATTTACAGTGGGATGCGAAAGTTTGGGCAACGTTAATTGTCATGATTTTCCTGTATAAACCATTGGTTGTTACGATAAAAAAATGTCAGTTAAATATATCATACTAGCCAACCCGCGTCGTAGCATACGCCGCATCTATCTATCTAATAGAGTACGTGCCTCAACCTTGAAGCAAGAAGAAGTAGGCTTTCCATGAGAAAATGTATGCGTGCTCAAACACCAAGTTTAACCCTAGCAAGTCTGGCTTTGCAAATCCGGCCTAATTGGCTATTCATGAGGCAATGCTCATGCAAATATGCATTTGCTTTCGCATGCCAAACTATGCAGGGTCCAAAAACCAATACCGAAAGCGATCGCCCTGCGGGTATTAGTTCATGCTACATTAGCACTATCCAGGAGCGCCACGGGGAGGATTCAGAATGCCCCCATACAACCGGGGGACTGCGGGGTCCCAGGCTCTCTTACTGCCTGGGAACCACAGCGGCACCCCGGAGGGGGAGGCTGGGTGGCGCAGCTGCACCCCCCCCCCCCCCAAGTGTGGTCAGCGCCGGGGAGAGCCATCCGCACCCACCTCCCAATATTAAAAACAGGAACTTACCTTAACGTCCATTGCGTTCTGCAACATGCACATTAACTTGGGGGCACCACATGAGAAAGGAGTGAAGCATGGGTCACCCCGAGCTTTAGAGCTCAGGGCTGGCTCACATACAACACTCCGGGGTGGGGGGAGGACAGGCGCAGACAACTCACTCCAGGGCTCACACCACCAGAGCAAGCCATCCACCACCTGCCTCAAAAGGATACAACTGCAAAAAATGCTTTCCATGAGAAAAATTTTGCGTGCTCAAACACCAAGTTTAACCCTAGCAAGTCTGGCTTTCCAAATGTGGCCTAATTGGCTATTCATGAGGCAATGCTCATGCAAATATGCATTTGCTTTCGCATGCCAAACTATGCAGGGTCAAAAAACCAATACTGCAAAGTGCTCTCTCGCTGCCTGGGAACCACAGCGGCACCCCGGAGTGGGAGGCTGGGTGGTGCAGCCGCCCCCCCCCCCCCCCCAAGCGTGGCCAGCGCTGGGGAGAGCCGTCCGCACCCACCTCCTAATATTAAAAACAGCCACTTACCTTAACGTCAATTGGGTTCTGCTACATGCGCATTAATTTTCTAATGGAAAGCATTTTGTGCAGTTTGTATCCTTTGGAGGCAGGTGGTGGATGGCTTGCTCCGGTGGTGTGAACCCTGGAGTGAGTGCGCCTGTCCTCCCCCCCCCCCCCCCCTCTGGAGTGCTGTATGTGAGCCAGCCCTGAGCTCTAAAGCTCGGGGTGACCCATGCTTCTCTCCTTTCTCATGTGGTGTCCCCAAATTAATGCGCATGTAGCAGAACGCAATGGACGTTAAGGTAAGTGCCTGTTTTTAATATTGGGAGGTGGGTGCAGACGGCTCTCCCCGGCACTGGCCACACTTGGGAGGGGTCATCCACGCCACCCAGCCTCCCCCTCCGGGGTGCCGCTGTGGTTTCCAGGCAGTGAGAGAGCCTGGGACCCTGCGGTCCCCCCAGTTGTATAAAAAGGGGGCATTGGGAATCCTCCCCGTGGCGCTCCTGGAGGCCTGATGCACACCAAAAACTGCTAGCAGATCCGCAAAATGCTAGCAGATTTTGAAACACTTTTTCTTATTTTTCTGTAGAATTTCACCTAGCATTTTGCGGTTTTGTAAAGCGTTTTTGGTGTAGTAGATTTCATATATTGTTACAGTAAATCTGTTACTGAACAGCTTCTGTAACAAAAACACCTGCAAAACCGCTCTGAACTGCCGTTTTAGAGCGGTTTGCGTTTTTCCTATACTTTACATTGGAGGCAGAAACGCCTCCGCAATCCAAAAAATGCCTCACCTCGGGAGTATGCGTTTCAGCAAAACGCCTCCCGCTCTGGTGTGCACCAGCCCATTGAAATACATTACCCAAGCGTATCCACAGCCGCAAGTGGATCGCAAAACGCTGCTGAACCGCTCTGGTGTGCACTAAGCCGGATAGTGCTAATGTAGCATGTAGCAGGGTGACTGCTTTGTGGTATTGGTTTGTGCATGCATTTGCATGAGCATCGCCTCATGAATAGCCAATTAGGCAAGATTTGCAATGTCAGACTTGCTAGGGTAAGGCCTCTTTTCCATGGACTGTGAATAGGCAGTGAAATGGCTCTCAAACTCTCACAACTGCTCACTGCTGCCTTGTAACTGCTCACTGCTGCCTGGTAACTGCTCGCTGCTGCCTGGTATCTGCTCACTGCTGCCTGGTAACTGCTTGTTGCTGCCTGGTATCTGCTCACTGCTGCCTGGTAACTGCTTGCTGCTGCCTGGTATCTGCTCACTGCTGCCTGATAACTGCTTGCTGAGCACACAGCTCAACAGTCCGTGGAAAAGAGGCCTTAAACTTGGTGTTTGAGCACGCATACATTTTCTCATGCAAAGTACTTCTTCTTGTTTGAAGGTTGAGGCACTTAGTCTATTATATATATAGAAGATAGGAGACACACACAGTGATATTTGAGAAGTGAAATGAAGTTTACTGGATTTACAGAAAGTGTGCAAGTGAGGTAATTAGTGTCTCACCAGAGCTGATTAACTACTTCTGTGGATTTCTTCAAAACATGCACTGTTGGTGGGCCTTGAGGACAGGGTTGGGGAACACTGTGCTAAAGGATGGGTGTTACCACAAGATGAAGATTTAATCTCAGAAGTGACTTGGTTACCTCTTTCCCAGTTGCAGGGTGACCATAATTGTCTGTTCCTTGATGCTTGGAGTCATATGCAGTTTATACATATCTCATGTTCTGGCACAAGAGATCAGCTGTCACACTCACTCACTCACCCAGCTTGTTTAGGTGAAAGAATAATCAAAAAAAATCCTTGTCTTTAATATACCAACTGCTACTACTGTATGAGGTACCACACTTGGTCTGCTGAAAGCGTACACAATGCAAACCTCATGTCAAAAAGTAGACACTTCCCTAAAAAGAAAGAAACCTCTGGATCCTGAGGAGGCTCCCCCCACTGTCTTGTTGCAGCTCAGCTTGGATCTTCCAGAGGGTCCTGGCAAGCTGTTGCAGGACAGAGGATGGCACAGAAGCCTCTACAAGACCCACAGGCTTCCCTCTTCTGAGGTAAGTATGTGTTTTTTGATCAGAGGTACACCTCAGGTTAAACAGAAATAAGAGACTGATCTGAACGGTCAGTTCTCTGAAGAGCAATGGCAGAAAATTCTCATCCCGACCCAAAAATCCTCAGTATTGTCAAGGATACAGGAATCTACCTACAAAATTTTAACCAAATGGCCAGGGGCGTAACTAGACTTAATAGGACCCCCTGCAAAAATGATAGAATTTGGTCCCCAAACCCCATGTGATCAGGAGTCAACAAATGGCAGCAGTGTTCTGCTGTGAAGCAGGAAAAAAAAATGACACGCTCCTGTTTTTGTAAGCGAATGGGGAGGTTTCTTTGCTAATTGGCTGCACTTGTGGCTGGGGACAGGCAGGGCCGGCCTTTGATATGAGCGACCACATGCGCCCTGTCGCCCCACTGTCTCTCCCTGCGTCCTCACCAGCTGTAATTAGAGCAGGACTACAAGAACATGGTCGCCGATGTCCACAAATGGACAATCGGCGGCCATTTTCTTGTAGCCCTGCTCTAACTACAGATGGAGCGGAGGCGGGGAGAGAAGAGTGACATCGGCGCTGGAGCGTGGAAGTCAGGTGAGTCAGTCTCTGCCTGGCCCGCTGCCGCAGAAGGGGGGGGGGGGATTGACTGGGGGCATACTACCTACACTGGGGGCAGCTATGCTACTACACTAGGGGCATACTACCTACACTGGGGGCCAGCTATGCCACCTATATGGAGCAACTATACTACCTACACTGGGGGCAGCTATGCTACCTATATGGGGCAACTATACTACCTATACTGGGGAGGGACGCACCACAGCTATAACGAGCGTTGCAAATTGTTGGTGCTATATATGGGCCTGTGTGTGTGCGTGCATATGTGTGTACGCGCACAAAGAGGATGGGGGCACCAAAATCCGGTTTCGCTCAGGGTGTAGTGAAATCTAAGGCAGGCCCTGGGGATAGGGAGGAGAGGCACCCGAAGCCTCAGGGCACCCCTGCGATGGCAAGGGTCGCAGGGGTGATTGTTACCCCCATGCAAATAGCATCTTTCTCCTTGCAATACTTCATCGAATGTTTCCCAATGCTAATCCCTTGTGCTGGAGATGTAGGATGGGGAACATTGCTACACCTCTTCTGGGAGTGCCCTGATATTCAGCCTTTTTGGGGAGTAGTCCAAAAATATATTAACCACTTTACCCCCGCCCGTACTGCTTTCTCCGTCCCTTTTTCCATCCTTTAACCCCCAGGGACGGAGAAATCCGTACTTTGCGCACTCCCGCCGCTGCCCGCGCTCCCGCTCGTAAACACGCCGCCCGCCGCTAGTAAACACGCCGCCGCCCGCTCGCCTGGAGATCAATGAACAACAAAAAGAAATTGTCCGCAAACACTGGCAAGCTATATGAGTGTGCTTGGGCCCAAGAGAGGAACTATGCATGTAGAAAAAAGAAAGCCCATATGTACAGCACCACTCTCTATATATATTGAATTGTTATAAATTTTATTCACAAGAATTAACATCTGATAATTGACACATTGGAAAGTTCAATATATAAAAACACTTAAAAAGACCACATTGTCCTAGAATTCCAGCTGCAATGATTGATGTCCATCATACAAATAAATAATTACTTGCAAATATAGAAAAATGAAGATCAATAAATGTAAATTGAATATATACCAACTTGGTGGGCTACAATGTAGAGCCCACCAGTGGTAGAACCCGGGTTCAGTATTACCTAAAGTGCATATAACATGTGAGTACAAATATACATATATTGAAAGTGCTAAGTGCAAAAAATAAACATTGATGTGCAAATAATGAACTGCAAAAACTGTCGATCACTGATAATAGGAGCAGCCCAAGGATAAAGTGCATAGAGCGTGAGAAATGACAGTGAGGATGAAAATACTTAGCCCAGGTAATAGAATGTAGGCAGCTGGAGCAAGACTGGGGACCCCTCAGACATTCCACCAGGTTCGCGAGCGTCACCTCGCTTTGAGAGGAGGAGAGGACACCTAGCTTTGTGAACGCCAGTCCGGCGTTTAAATAAAAGGAAGAGGGTGTGTACCGATGGAGCGTGCGCCACCCGGAAGTGACGTCACCGCCGTGCGTGACCCGGATGTGACGCCGCTCTCATTCGCAATGGACGGATTGGAGGGGAAGGAGGAAATAGGAAGAAACCACGCTGAAGCGCTGTAGAAGAAGCCGGAAGGTGAGTAGATAGGCAGTTGCCAGGGAAACCCATACACAAATAAGGATGGAAAAGGATAACATCTCAATAAATACACTGGCTTGCAATCATAACAATACCAAAAACCATTCATTGCCTATATTATAACTCAACTAGCAAAACAATATTGGCAGACGTTGCTATTTAAAGAGAGCCATGCATATCAGCGTATTATTATTAAATGTGCTACTGGGGCAGATTTGGCACAAGAACAAAAGGGGCCAGTCAGGAAATCCGGAATAAATGTCCAAACAATTCTGAAAATGTCTTCAAAAAAATCCGGAATAAATGTCCATAGTCACCATAAGAGGCATATGTTGGTCGAATAAATGGGGTCCCATATTCACATGAAGTCCCGGTAGTTCATGGGCATTGGGGAAATAGAAGGTCCATACATAGGTCCATATTCCAGGGTCAAAAGGCATAAGTATATATATACACACACCAGCATGTCTAAACATCAATTGGCTAGTAGTTCTAGATGTTTGATGTAATAGCCGGGATCTGTCCGTGGCCTTGGCCCTTTGATATGCTTGCGAAATCACTCGCTTAGGGTATCCCCTGTCTTTAAATCGATCTGATAATTCTCGTGCCTGTGAAGAAAAATCACTGATGTTAGAACAAATGCGACGTGCTCGAAGAAACTGTCCGGTAGGAATATTGTTACGCAAAGGTTTGGTGTGCGCACTTTGATAGTGCAGCAAAGAGTTGACCGAGGTGGGTTTGCGAAACAGATCCGTGCTGAGATGTCCTTCTGAATCAATTTTGATTTTAATATCTAAAAAGTCAATGTCTGGTACAACTGTGAGGCCATCCAGGGTTTTCAACAGGTCAGAGCTATCCCTCAGATAGGATTCCAGACTAGTCACATGTCTTTGCAGAAAAAAATCTGTGTTCCTAGCCATCACCAGGATATCATCTAATAGTGCTTTATAATATTCAGTTGGATCTCCAGGTATGGGTACATAATTGTTGATATTCCTGAGCTGTTTGTATGCTTCTTGTAAGTACATCTCCTTGGGCCATAATACAATGTTTCCTCCTTTGTCCGATTCCATGTCGTTTTGTTGATTTTCTTGTAATAAGGCCATGAGATCTTCAAAGACCTGTCTATCCAAGGTCTCCATGTGGGGGAATACCTCCGTGCCTCCCTCAAAGTATTTCTTGAATACAAGTTTCTTTTAATCCATGTGCTGTTGTTCCCTCAAGCGTTTCACTCTTGGGGTTTGGGGGTCCCTGAAAGGCCCTGTTTTTGTGCCTCCTGCCGCCCCTCCTAGTTCGTTTTCTACGTCTGCATCGCTGTCCGATAAAAAAATCACTCGATGCTGTGTCACTGGGTACTGGGACCCTAGGATTATGTCCATTAATGGGTAGTTGCTGGGGGTCCCCCTGGGGTTTGGGCTTGTTGGGTTTGGGGTATCTCTTACGTCTTCTCCCATTGCCCCTATGTCTCCACCTATAGGCTGCTCCATTATCATAATCCTGACGATCTCTCATAAGTTTCTTACGTTTACCCTCTATAATAAACTTTTCAAAACTATCCATGTCAGTTCTTAATTGACTGAGAAAAGGCTGGACAATGGTGTTTCTGTTTAAAGCCATCAATTTGGTTTCAAGTGTTTTGAGCTCCCCTTTCCTTATGGCCATTAATTTCTCATCATGCTCTATTAGCATGTCAATTACAATGATCGAGCATTTGGCTAGACCCTCCTCCCAGGTGGCCCTGTAAGAATCAGTGACATCCTTGGGCTGATCCTATTATCAGTGATCGACAGTTTTTGCAGTTCATTATTTGCACATCAATGTTTATTTTTTGCACTTAGCACTTTCAATATATGTATATTTGTACTCACATGTTATATGCACTTTAGGTAATACTGAACCCGGGTTCTACCACTGGTGGGCTCTACATTGTAGCCCACCAAGTTGGTATATATTCAGTTTACATTTATTGATCTTCATTTTTCTATATTTGCAAGTAATTATTTATTTGTATGATGGACATCAATCATTGCAGCTGGAATTCTAGGACAATGTGGTCTTTTTAAGTGTTTTTATATATTGAACTTTCCAATGTGTCAATTATCAGATGTTAATTCTTGTGAATAAAATTTATAACAATTCAATATATATAGAGAGAGTGGTGTTGTACATATGGGCTCTCTTTTCTACATGCATGGAGATCAATGAACGGGAAAATCCAATACCGTTCGTTGATCTAAGCCCCACAATGATCCACTGCTCTCCTATGGGCAGCGCGATCATTGTGAGAAAAAACAAACACTCACAGCCTCCTTGTACTTCCTGCGAGCGTCCGGAAGGACGCTCGCAGGTCGCAATAAACAAAAAGTTACTGTAAAATTTGTAATGTTGCCATCTTGTGGCCAAACAGTAAAACTACACCCTTAGCATTTTTTACATAGAAATAAATTAGTTTTACACTAAAAATTAACTCATTACCTCCCACATTCCCCATTTTTTTTTTGTAATTAAAAAAAAAATTAAAAAATTTACAATGAAAAAAAATACATAAATAGTTACCTTAGGGACTGAACTTTTTAAATATTTACGTCAAGAGGGTATAACACTGTTACTTTATAAACTATGGGCTTGTAATTAGGGATGGACGCAAAACTGAAAAAAATGCACCTTTATTTCCAAATAAAATATTGGCGCCAAACATTGTGATAGGGACATAATTTAAACGGTTTTATAACCGGTACAAAAGGGCACATAAATTTCATGGGTTTTAATTACAGTAGCATGCATTATTTAAAAACTATAATGGCCGGAAACTGAAAAATAATTAATTTTTTTCCCACATTTCCATTAAAACACATTTAGAATAGAATAATTCTTGGCATAATGTCCCACCTAAAGAAAGCCTAATTGGTGGCGGAAAAAACAAGATATAGTTCATTTCATTGTGATAAGTTATGATAAAGTTATAGATGAATGAATGGATGGAGCGCTGAAAGGTGAAAATTGCTCTGGTGGTCAGGGGGTAAAACTCCTCAGTGGTGAAGTGGTTAAAATTCTAACAGATGGTGATCCCATGAGTGACCGACAGGTGGGGGCCCCACCCTGCATGCAACACCTCTCTGTCTATGGCTGAATCATTGCAGCTTTTGCTAGATTTGGTACTGCAGACACAGGTGTAAGTATGTGCACATTATTGGCACAGACAGGCCGTCTGCAGAGTGCAGTCTGGGAACTCACCGGCGCGCTTCCTCCTTCCAGCTTGAAGGAGGAAGTGCGCCAGCGTGAAGCTTGCAATGTGACCAATAGGACGCGTGCTAGCTCTTTGGAACGCAAGGCGGAGAGCGGAATTATGGGTACATAACCCCTTCTTATCCCCGCCGCACACCTGCGCCAATTAAACCTCATTTAAATCACGAGTAATCACTGGTGACTGCATCCAGTGAGCATCCCTGTCTGGGAGTGAGCATTTGCTTCCCTTGTGTTAGGCACACACGCCATAAACAGTAGGGAAGAAAAAAAATAGCCAGACCTGCATTCATTGGCAAAGGTTGTTAATGTCTGAGGAGTATAAGGGCTGGTTCAGATGGGCGGCTACCGGAATTGAATGCGAGCTGCACTGAAATGAAGAGCAGCATTTATCTCAATGCCTTCGAGGCCCGAGATTCCCACCTCTTGAAAAAGCAGCGCGACTGCTGTGATACTGGTGAAGTCCACCGGGGGCTCCCTTTCTCCATTCCACATGTATACTGCTGCATTATTGCACTATGTGACCTCAGCATTCATTGTATATTTCATCCGATCCTAGCACTCTCGTTGTGCTTGGCAACTTTGATTTTTTTTTTTTTTTTTAGGATTTCCTCATTTATCACTGCATTCTTCACTGAGCAACATTGTTTTCTGGTATCATACTTTCCCTTGGATGTTCTTTTTACCTCATTTCTTCACTCTTGATGCACTTTATCACGTTAGCATATACTGAACCCGCGTTCTATCCCTGGGGGAAGGAGGGGGAGGGGCTCCTTTTGTGAGCACTCCAGGTGATATTAGTATTCATTATCATTAATGGTATTACCTACATACTTCATTCACTGCAGGTGCATTCTATATTAAGATTATATCTAGCATGTTATGCTGCGTAATGCCTCAGGTGTTTTGATCATTTTAAATGTTTTTACCATTGCCTATAGTGCGGTATATATGAATGCAATGACCCGAATTGCCCCCCTGCAGTCCGCCACCACGGCAGCTCTCCTCTGCGAATCCCTCCACTGGCTTCCTATCCAGTTCAGAATCAGATTCAAGATACTGTGTCTGGCCTACAAATCTGTCCACAAAACCTGTCCAACCTACATTTCCGATCTTACTCAGAGGCACACACCTAGCAGCTCACTCCGCTCCTCCAATGAACTTCTCCTGACCGCATCTGCATCACCCAATCCCATGCACGCCTCCAGGACTTCTCCAGAGCTGCTCTAACACTATGGAACTCCCTACCTCCCCCCATTAGGGTTTCTGCCTCCTTCAACATTTTCAAGAAGGCCCTCAAAATTCACCTTGTCACTCTGGCCTACTCCCCCCCTCCCCTCACTAGTGCTATAAACCCGCAGCTGGACTGTTCCCCTACCTCTCCTTCTAGATTGTAAGCCTTCGGGCAGGGCCCTCCTCCTTATGTCTCCTACCTGTTCATGCACCCCCCATCCTATGCATCTGAGTGAACTCGACTTGCCTAATCTCTATGCTCCCATCCAGTGACTGACTACGCATTATTTTGTACTTATACTGTGATGGGTGATCTGGTTTGCATGTATTCCTGTATTGTTTTATTGCTGTTTGTCACCCCTAAATATTGTCTGCAACCTTAACTAATGTCCTGCGCTGTGTAATATGTTGGTGCTTTATAAATACAATAAATAAATTATATTTTTGCTTATGCATGTGTAGTGATTTGTATGGGCTTAAGGTTCCCCTTCGCCTGATATAACTTATAGCCCAAACACACACTAGTTTTATTATTGCTGAGCATGTTTCATTGCATATTTTCTTTTTTAATAATTGTAGGAGTCAGAATATTCCACCCCCCCCGACTCCAGGTACCCAAAAATTGCTCTGACTCCTCGACTCCACAGCCCTGGTTTCAGGTGTGTGATTCAGACATTATTTATGCCAAAAAGATCAGCAGGACTGCCAGGGCAACTGGTATGGTTTAAAAAGAAATGAATATGGCGGCCTCCATATCACTCTCAGTTCAGGCGTGCTTTAACTGCAGGTTTCTGTGGTTTAGATTCAACATTGCACATTTATAAGATTCACACCATTTTCAGGTGGTGGCATACAGCCCCTGATGTGAGCATTCCCACAGTAACTCTCCCCCCACAAAAGATGGTCCCACCCAGGAAGGTGACACTACACATGTTTTCTATAAAGATTTATTGATGAAAAATCTTATATCACAGGTAAAGAGGAGAGATCCATGGGATTACAGCAGCTGGAAAACAACCACAAAACACTGCAGCTATTCTTTTTTTACTTATTTTATTTAAATTTTACTCAAGAAAATATTTTTCTTTTTCCTCACGTATGGCCTCACTGCCGGGTGGATCTTAACCCCAACGTTTTCTGTGTGCAACTGGCAGTGAGGGGCCCAAGGCATGAAAAGACAACAGAGAAGTAAATATTGCAACAACAACAAAAAAAAGAAAAAAAGAAAAAAAAAAAAAAAGGAAAAAAATATATATAATGAAATACAATAAAAGTTTAAAGTACCACTAAACCGTTTCTTTCCACCCCATAACTACTCCCCACGTAAACTAGAATCAATAAAAGATTGTCATCATAATCGTTTCCAAGGTTAAGGCAATAGAAGCGTTGTGTTACATAAAAATAAGGGCATGATTTAGGGAGGCGTGTTACCGTGCCAAACGAGCAGGAGAATGAAACACTCAGGTTCAATGTAAAGCAGGATTAAAAGATTTGGGGGTGGGGAGGAAGTTATAAGGCTTTATCATCAGTCTGGATGTAAGGAGGTGGGGGGTCCTTCTCCTTCTCTGGCATCTTAATGGCCATCTCATATGTAGGAAGGATATACTGAAAACAAAGAGATATAGAAACAGTCAGTGGCATGTTCATACACGATGGGGCGATTTATGTAAACCAGTACAAAGAGAATGGGTGCAGAAGTCAGGGATGGTCAGAAGAGCAACCAATCAGAATCCTTAATCTGAGCAGCTGCTTCATTTTCACTTGCAGTGGTCTTAATAAATCTGCTCTAATGTTCATATACTAATTAAAGACACTGAAGATAAAAAAAAAAAAAAATGATATAATGATTTGTATCTGTAGTACAGCTAAGAAATAAAACATTAGGAGCAGAGATTAATATTAAAAGATCTAATATGGTTTCCAGCTCAGGAAGAGTTAGAAACTCCAGTTATCTATGCAAAAGAGCCATTGAGCTAAACGACTTTCAAAGTCGCAGAGAGCTCTGTCTTCTGAAGCTTGTTATCTCAACTGTCAGTCACTGTATTTTCTTTTTCTCTGTAGAGAAGGGTTAAATAGTTCCCTGGTGTGCTCTGTAAAAACATTTTGAATGCTGAGTAGTGTGTAAACTGCAAATATTAGAGAATGATTGAAGGTTATAAAAAACACTACATAACTGAAAATAAAAAATATGAGACCATTTTCTTTGCTACTAATGTTCTAGTAATTATCCGTACTACACAACCAAGTCACAATTTTATTTTTCGCTCCAGTGTCTCTTTAAGACTTAAAGTAAACCTGAAGTTCCCTTTATTTGGTCTCCGCTACATACCAAAATAACCAAATTCAAGAGTTCAGAGCTGGGCACAAGTGAATCCAAAAACCTTCAGAACTTTATTCCAATAGGTACATAGTAACAGCAATAAGTGGGTGGCAGAGAGGCCCGACAGCCCTTTTAGGGATCTCTCTGCTTCGTCAGAGACCAAAAAGGCCTCTGACTAAGTGGGGAGCCCCGTGAAATGGCCGTCAGGCCTCTCTGTCACCCCCTTATTGCTGTTACTATGTACCTATTGGAATAAAAATCTGAAGGTTTTTGGATACACTTGTGCCCAGCTCTGAACTCTTGAATTTGGAGTTAGACCAGTCTGTGTTGAGTGCCAGCCCTCTGAATGAGAAAAGGACACTACTAACATTTTAGTACATGCTCCTATTATATATCGCTTGGACTATTGTAATGTATTGCTTGGTGGACTACCAACTAACTGACTCCAATCTGTACTGAATTTGGCTGCTCATCTCATTCATCTCTCTTCTCGGTCTTCCTCTGCTGCTCCTCTCAGTCAAACTCTTCATTGGCTGCCAAATAGTGAGAGGATCCAGCATTTAAACGCTAACCCTAACTTACAAAGCTCTCCACAATCACCCTTCCCTGTACATTTGCTCACTAGTTTCCAGAAATGGAAATGCCAATGTGGAATTTCTGCTAGGACACAAATCTGAAAGTGCATACCTGTGGAGGGGTTTCGAAGGCAGGATAGACGGCTATCTCAGGGAGGTGCCTGTTGTTGATGTATTTGTAGCAGTTCCACACGACATTGATGAGGTAAGCCTGCAGACATGAAGCACAAAGCCATTATTCACAAGCACAGCACTGGAGAAGCACAACCTGGAACAGTCTATTCGTTTTTCAGGAATATTGTCATTTGTACACAGGTGTCAAACTCCAGGCCTGGAGGGTTAGAGCCATGCCATTGTTTAGGATGGACTGAGAAAGAGAGGAATGTGTTCTACCTGATGGACCACACCTTTCCTGATTCAGACCCATTAATTAATTTGAGCTGTACCAAAAATGTGTGAGGACTTCGGCCCTCGAAGGACCAGCTTGACATCCCTGCTTTAGGGGAAGCAAAAGTTAGATACCTCCGTACTGAAAATCCTCTGGATCCTCCAAAGGCTACCCCCGTTCCTCCTGCAGACCACCCTTGGATGCCGGGACCCTCTGGAAGCTCACAGCCATGCTCCTGTACATGGCGGAACCCACGCATGTGCAGTAGCATGGAGCTGCTGGTTGGGCTCGGCAGAAAACCAAAGCCCGTTTGGCTCCGTGCTACTGCGCAGATGCGAGCTGCCTGAGCAGTGCAGCCATGCTTAGTCCACAAGCCCTTTTCCAAATCTGATCAGACCATACACAACAGATCAAGGCTCAACCAATCCATCATATCACATTTATTACTGCAGCTTTAGCAGAAAATGTAGATCACTGTGCTATGGTGTACGAATAACAGCTCACCCTGCTCCTGCAAAAGTCCCAGCAGCATTAATTACTATTCCCCCTCCGGGCTTCCATTGACACTGGGGTAAGTTGCAATTAGGCTTCCAGCTTTTGCTGGCTGCCGAATTACACTTTTTTTTTAATAGCAATTTGGGCTCGGTCATTTGAAGGCGCCTTAATTACTGACTGACCGCCACTATAGCCGTAATTCACATTATGGCCTAGGATGACTCTTGGTGCGCCCAAACTTCCTGCCCGTTTTGTTCTTGTTTCGTTAGATATTTATTTTTGTTACACGGTCAACATTGTGATACGTGGATAACCCCTGATCCATTGGTAAACAACAAGTGACACTTATGCTAACCTAGAAATAAACACATATATAAGTAGATAAATACTAGTTCTACTTAAACAACAGATGAATTGCACTGTCTATTGTATAAAAGAAAAAGCAGAGAATCCTAGGCAGTTTCTATCTTTGTTAACTTTGACCTCCTGACATTTCTTCCCTCACTTTTTTTTCTCCTCTTGCTAATTGTGTATTCGTTACCTGCCGCCTCCCAGAGTCTTCACTCTCCCACTGAGGTCTATACTAGGAAGTGCACTGTCTTATGTCATTAGGAGGGGGAACTATAGGGAAGAGGAGGAATATATTATAGATAAAAAGACCCCCAGCGTGCAACTGTTTGGCAATGGCACTTAACGGGCCAGTGCGCCTAAGGTATGTGATAACCCCAAACCACACCAGCAGAAAAAGTTTTGAATGCAGAATTACCATCTTTAACACTTAATACACTCAGACCAGTTGCTGTGTAAATTTGATTTTTATGGCGACAACCCCACTTTAAGGATTCGTTTTAATAAAACGGCCAGGCATCTCGACCAGATTTTGTGGGGAAAGGGACTAGTCTGTCTTTATTGACTTTGACCTCTGAGTTAATTATGTTTTGCATAGAGGTTGATGTTAATGCCCCCTCAATCCCACAGCTACTGAAACACTTCCAGGAATGGCTTAGAATGACCCAACCTAGCTGCTACAGGACATTCCAGGAAGTAATAATTCATCTGCATTGGGAGCTGGATGTGACTGAGCTCTGTGCTCCTTTTGTCACAGTGATGCAGCATGTATCACTACACACAGGAAATAGCTGCATACACAGCCTCTTATGCTGGGAATACACCATGAGTTTTTTGGCAGATAGATGGCTTGATTGATTCATTTCCGACAGGTTTGATCTGATTTCAATCATTTTGCTGAATGATTTTCTCGGTACTTAAGTATTATACCGTCCAGCACATTTGGGAGCCTCTTGTTAAAAATATATTTACTTTTCATGCAAGGTTGAACCATCTTTAGAAAGCTGAACGTCTTGGCTTTCATTTGTTCCAGGTCCCAAGTCGGTATGACACACGGTATCTGAATAAGTGGGTGCTGAAGGAGGGGTGCCCCCTACACTTGGCTGTCGCTGTTACTATTAGAAGCATCCGATCTCTATATTGGGCTGCTGGAGGCTGGCCCCTTCTTGCCTGCAGAAACGAATCACAGTGACCCCGGCAGCACCAACTCAAACTGTGGAGTGTAGTGAAAAGATCTGTTTCCAGGGGCCTGGGCAGATAATATACTTGCAGAAACAGAACAGCTCTCTGCACAGCAACCCTACGCACAACAGAGCAGAGCGCAGGAGACAACAGGAGTGGGATACAGGAGGAGCTGGAGTCAACAAGTCTGAGGGCAAGACGGGATGATAAACAGGAGCCGGAGTTCATCAATTATTAACCTGACTGGCACTAGGCATTAAAGATACTGGCCACCCACTACAAAGACCGAAGGCTTCTAATGGTAACAGCTACAGCATTAACCTGACTGGCACTAAGCATTAAAGATACCGGCCACCCACTACAAAGACCGAAGGCTTCTAATGGTAACAGCTACAGCAAAGTGCAGTGGGTAGCTCTCCTTCAAAACCCACCAATACGGGAACCATGTGTCATACCGACTTGGAACCTGGTGCAAATGTGCTTAACGGTGTAATACGCAAGTACCATTTTCTCATAGAATGGAAATCGATCAGAAAAACTATCAGAAAAATCAATCTGGAAATGGATTCCCAGCATTACACAAGCACTTCACATTGCTAGACACTGCATTCAGTCTAAAACAAGTCCTGTTAAAGTGGATCCGAAATGAAAAACGAACTATAACAAGTAACTTGTCTATATAGCTTATCTAAAGTTTAGATTACACAGCAAATCTAGCTGCAAACAGTTTTAATAGAATATGATTATTTATTCCTGTAATACAATGGCAACGGTCATGTTTGTAAACATTACACAGAAGCAGGCTTATCTGTATCTTGAGCCATCAGCCTAATCCCCTCTCCTCCCTTCTCCCATCTGCCTCTGAAATCAATGGCTAGTAAAGCCTCCCCCTCCTCCTGCCCAGACTGAGCTCCCATGAGCCCTTGCTACTGCCAGGGCTCTCTGAAACCCTGTGGGCGTGGCTTTTTTAGTTTAAAGGGAATTACAGTATTAAAACAAAAACAAAAAAAGTATTTGGCTTGAGGAATGCCCTATAAACAATAGGAAAGGAACACAATTATGCAATGTGTAAAAGATCACCTCTGATCCACTTTAAGCCATTTCAAATCTTTCACCCACACAATGTATAGTAAAGGACATCATTAGGAAGAACAATAGCTTTAAAGTGAACTGAGCAGTATTTTTTGCTTTTCTAAAAGAATATAACCATCCTTATAATGGTTACCGGTAGTACACACAATGCAATTTTCTGTCAGATTAACAGTTGAATCGATTATTTCTGATCGGTCCCATCTGATGACCTGTCCCCGGCACCCCACACACCTTATGGGAGGGTTCATTTAAAAAAAAAAAAAAATTGCTTAGTACACACTTGCATACTGGATGGTACTGGCCACTTAAAGTGAACCTCCAGACTAAAAATCTACTCAGCAGCACTGCAAAGGCTTGGTGTTTCTTTAACAGTTTAACAGCATCAGAACTTTGTTTTTCTTACCCAAGCCTCATTTTTAGCTGCACAGAAGAAAACTGCCCGGGCATTTTCCCCCTGGTACTGTGCAAAGCACGATGGGATTTCTGATGATGTTGTTCTTCTGCGGTTTTGGAGCAAGTGTGTTTTTTTAAATGTTGAATTTGAGATTTGAAGCCTAGCTCGTGCAGCTGGGAGGGGTGATCAAGACACAGGACAGTTGGAACTGTGTCTTATGCTGATTATGGGGAGAGGGTAAGAAGATACTACGAGACCTCAAGTTCAAAATTTAGAAAAAAGCTTTATTTGAACCTTCAAAATGACACCAAACCACACTAATTAAAAAACATTAAAATCAAGAATTGCAGCTCAACCAGACCTCCACCATTCCCACTCTGGGGTCCTCCATTCACACCTTCACACACCAACAGCAACATGCACACCAGATTGCTTATGAGCTGCACAGAACCAGTTATCAGTGAATCGCTTGCATGCAGAGATCACAGAACTAGATAGAGCATCAATGATTACTTATACCTAATTCCAGCTCATTGGAACCTAAAGTGAAGAAACATGCAGTTCTTGCATATATTTCAAAAGGAGCACCTCTCATGCTCCAATATCGTTAGTTAGCATTAAAGCCAGTCCAGTCAGGTGGATGTTAATAAGCATTAGTAGGCAAAAGTTGCGCCAATGTCCAGTTCCTGCAGGTTTTGGCTTCTAATTGTGCAGCACATTAGTTAGTGTTCATCAATAGGTTCACAGCATTAGTGAGATTTAGTGACATGCAGCAGCATTCATGGTAAAAGCATGGCAAATCAGCTTGAATTGTCAATCATTGCTTGAGTGGGCAGTATTGCCCTGTTTACACCCGCTCGCCGCAGTCCAGCGTTTGCCTTATATTATGTGTACTCACGCTTCCATGTGCGCCAGTTGGCTGTGTTACTCGGGTACAGGATCCCCTGTGGGTAGCGGTACTTCATCCCGCGATCAATCCGCGTTCTAACAGCTTCTCAGCGGAGATCAGCGTGGGACACAGCTGTGGATAGGTCCGGAGTCTTAGGAGCCTAAGACGCCTGACCTATCCACAGCTGTGTCCCACGCTGATCTCCGCCGAGAAGCTTTTAGAACGCGGATTGAAATATATGCAAGAACTGCATGTTTCTTCACTTTAGGTTCCAATGAGCTGGAATTAGATATAAGTAATCATTGATGCTCTATCTAGTTCTGTGATCTCTGCATGCAAGCGATTCACTGATAACTGGTTCTGTGCAGCTCATAAGCAATCTGGTGTGCATGTTGCTGTTGGTGTGTGAAGGTGTGAATAGAGGACCCCAGAGTGGGAATGGTGGAGGTCTGGTTGAGCTTCAATTCTTGATTTTAATGTTTTTTAATTAGTGTGGTTTGGTGTCATTTTGAAGGTTCAAATAAAGCTTTTTTCTAAATTTTGAACTTGAGGTCTCGTAGTATCTTCTTACCCTCTCCCCATAATCAGTTTATATTACTAGCTGGAGACCCAAGAATATGTGCACCATGTGGTAGTAGAGGTGTATAACACCCATATACCTATGTGAGTGCTGCATATATTCAAAATCAGAGAGGACTGTGTTTTCTTCTTTTTATAAAACTGTGTCTTATGTTCCCTGTCACCTCCTGGCTGCCCCCATGAAAAAGATGGCAGCCCCCATGAATCACAAACATTTGCCTGTTCTTTTAAAACAGGGTGGCTAAGCGATTATATTACATATCTATTTTAATTAACATAACTAATGTAACTTAGAGACTAACAAAATGTTTAGCCTTTTTTTTTTTTAACTATACTACAAGTTCCTATATCTATTCTAAAGTGCTCTGTCTTACTGCAGCCTTTTTAGTTGCTCCATTGCTGTAATAAATAAAATTTCCTCTCCTTTGTCAGGCTTGTGGCCCAAAGAGGAAGTGGCTGTAATTGTTTACAGACAGGAGGAGGTTACACTGATAGCCCTGCTCTGAGTCTCTTGGAGTCTTTCACACACTGAAAACTGTGAAAAGCAGCGCTCACACATTCCCTGCTCTCAGTAACTCTGTATCATCTACTGATAAAAGCTGATAATTTGTGAGAAGACCATAGACCATTCCGGAACCTTTTTGGCTGAGAGAGCCATAAACGCCACATATTTTAAAATGTAATTTTGTGAGAGCCATACCGGGCATCGGAAGTGTCAGACACGTCTTCAAGCTTCTCTTGGGTTTCAGCAACATCACCAATTTCCCCGAGAGCCAGACAGGATAAATACGGACTAACAATTTGTACAATTAGCTAGCTGAGTTGGGGGTTGATTCACTTTGTAGTACAAAATCCCTGCACTTTGGCACAATAGGCTGCCTGTCAAGTGACAGGCAACCTATTGGGCCAATCAAAGTGCGGGGATCTCGTTCTATAAAGTTACTGGACCTGACAGGGTCCAGAGTGGGACAAATGGAGCAGCTGTTTTTGGGGTAGCGCAAGTAAGTTAGTAGTGCATGCTACAGCACTAGCGTGCACTACTTTGAAAATGTTATTTGCGCTGCCACACTAACCTGTGCTGCTTGAGCAGTGTAACTTAGTGAATCGACCCCTACTGATTTGTCTGTAAGCCAGATGCAGCCATCTAAAGAGCCACATCTGGCTCCCGAGCCATAAGTTCCCTACCCCTGTCACAGACTATTGCAGAATGCAGACAGACCTGCTATCAGTAATCACTACTAAAGATTGCAGCATTCTTTACAAGGTAAAACTTCTTCTAAACTATGAAATAAACTAAAGACTGAATTTATTGTTCAATAATATAAGCTTTCATGGAAACGAATGCAGTTTACAGGAACATGCAATATTATGAGGAACTTCCTGTTTGGCAGCCATATTTTTTGATTACAAAAACAGTTTATAAAGCTGCTTTTTTTGGCCAGGATCCTGGTGGAGAGCAGCGAAAATGTG
Source organism: Hyperolius riggenbachi (assembly GCF_040937935.1). Classification (NCBI taxonomy): domain Eukaryota; kingdom Metazoa; phylum Chordata; class Amphibia; order Anura; family Hyperoliidae; genus Hyperolius; species Hyperolius riggenbachi. Next base: position 81,589,209 of record NC_090649.1, on the reverse strand, counting down.
ACACAGGGGAACAGGAGATGGAAACCTACAGGCTGGTATGTTTATTTATATAAGGATTTTAGGTTACAGATTCTCTTTAATGACAGTACGTTTGTTTAGGCTGAAGTTCCCCTTTAAGAAGTCGAACCATTCTTTTCCAATTTTGCAGTGTGATTACTGTGATTGGCTCAGAGTAATCACTCCTGACCAAGAGGCGGAAGCTCTGCAGTCAGGGTGACAGCAGAGTGAGCGGGTGCAGCGATGGAACAGCGGCTGGAACAGAGAGAGCGACTAGACCGTATGGAGTGGCTGATTGAAAACTTTGCCCTGGCAGGGGTAGATAGCAGCACCCAAATGTAGAGTAGATTTCAACTAACAAGGTCCAGAACCAGTTCAAAAGGGTATCCTGAATACTTTACTGCATTCTACTATATGTCCTTACAGTTCCTTTGTAAACATTTAGGTAGGTAAGTGACAGTTTCTTTCTAGTTGGTCTATTCTATTGCATAACCCTCTATTGCATAAGCACATTGTAATCTGTGCTGTAACCACTTGTTGCTATACATTGAGTTAAAAAGGGGCACTTGCATTTTGGCTAAATGGACGTTTATTAAAGAGGCTTCTCCTGCCGTTCCAGCGCTATGACCCCCCAAGAGGCTGCTGTGGACATGCCTGATGGGGTTCATGCTACTGCACATGTGCAATCCATCTGTACCTGCATAACAGCACGGAGCCCATTGGGCTGGGCTTTTCCTGCAGGAGCGGGTCTGAGCTACTGCTCAGGCACAGTGCAGCCATGCTTCTGGGGTCTTATCGCTGGCTCATGCTGGCTGAGGACGACAGGGTAAGCCTCGCCAGAATCCAGAGGCAAGTGTCCAGAATACACTGCAGCAAGCCTCACAGGTATGACTTAAGGACCACTCCAGCAAAAAGAATTTAGTAGTGAAAATCTGACCGATTTGGACTAGTCCATCTCCTCATGGGGGATTTTCATGGTTTTCCAAAACATTTCCTGAACAGCAGTTTACATGCCAAAATAGTAAGATACCAGCCAGCCTCCCTAATCACTTGCACACTATTTTGGCAGTTAATACAGTAGAAATTGCTGCTCAGGAAATGCTATTGAAAAACAAGAAAACCCTGGGAATCCCCCATGAGGAGCTGGACTAGTCCCAAAACTTGTTGGTTCTGTCAGATATTAACTGGTCCTTTAAACTTCCTGTTTGCATTTTGCACCAAGTGGTTAAAAAAAGGTTCAAATAGGAAACCAGCGTGACTGGTGAAGGTGGATACACAGACATAAATCTATTACAATGCAACTTGCTCCATCCATTAAGGATCTTCCTATTCCACTCGGACTGCAGAGTACAGGATGGAAACCTTATAAAAAGGAGCTGTGTGTGTTCTGTTTATAGAATACACAGCGACAGAAGGAGCAGATGGAGCTCTCTGTGAAATGGAACAATTCCTCAGTACATATCTGGCTGTCTGCAGTAGGAAAGCTCAGAGCTGGCCCCAGCTGTTGGAGTTTAGGTGCCCAGCCATGTTACACAAAGTTACTAGATGTGACAGATGTACCTTCAGGATGATGATGAATGCTCCCACCACCAGGACTATGAAGAGCAGACAGCTGGAGTCCATGGCAAGCACGTCATCCTTGTAGGGGAACTCCGGCTGCAAGACAAACAGTGGCTCAGCCAAGGCAGTATTTGCAGTACACCTTGCACCAGGACACATAAAAAGGACAGAAAATCAAGCACACAGCTCTAGAGATCAACTTCAGTCCACATTCTGTGCAAAAATGAATAACTATGTCATTTTTCAAAAGCACACTAAATTCCTCAACAGAAGATTTCACCACCCCCGCACAATTAAACCTATCAGAATAGATTCTGATAGTTTTCAAATAACTCAGCCTGTCAGCAAAAACAGTCGAGCAGGACCGACTTAAAGGAAACCAGAGGCGGTAATAAAGAATCGATACTTACCCGGGGCTTCCTCTGGCCCCAGGAGCAGCGCTGAGTCCCCCGCCGTCCTCCCAAGTGCCTCCGTTCTTTCACAATCAGCCCCCGTAACAGGCTCAGTAGCGCATGCATGGACCTTGTACTGTATACACTTCAAAAACATTTATAACGTACAATATATGAACAAAACAATTATATATGGTTTTTAACCACTTGAGGACCGCAGTGTTAAACCCCACCTAGTGACCAGGCCATTTTTAATTAAATAGGGCACTGCAGCTTTAAGGGCTCGCTGCACGGCCACAACTCAGCACACAAATGATTCCCCCCCCTCCTTTTCTCCTCCTTCCCTCCCTCCCCCCCACCAGCCTATCACCGCCGATCGCTTCTGTGTCCCCCAGAGGGACAGCCGTGTCACACAGCTGTCCCCAGTACAGCACTGCCTTAGATCGCAGCGCTGTACTACCCTATTAGACTGTTTTGCTGTGTAACAGTCTCCGAGCGGCTGCTGGGAGACTGAGGGTGGAGCAGGGCTCCGCCTTCCAAGCAGGAGATGCGTGTGCTCTCCTGCTAGCCCCATAGAAGGCCGTTAACGCCAATCGGCGTGGAGCGGTCCTAGGGCTGACGCACTGCTCACGCCAACTGGCATGGAGCAGTCGGCAAGTAGTTAAAGTGTATACAGTACAAGTTCTGAGTTTGTATGTTTGCTCTTCCCAGCTGCTTCATTTTTACTGCCTGATGAAGCGGGATTGTAGCCCTTGAAATGCATTGCTAAATATTTTTGGAGTACTTTTGATTAAAGAAATTGTTTACAGTGAATAGTGACTGTCAAGTCTACTTGGGAGAGGCAAGTCCACCACTAACTCCCTTTTTAATATATTCCGGTATGGTTTCTCTTCAATTTTAACTCTTCTTTCTCAATACATAGTTCTGGCCTCGCAATGCACGGCAGCACAGATGACACGTGATCGCGGATGTTGCGTTTCGATCGCACAGTGATCTACGCTGAACAAGGCCTAAATGTGAGAAATAATTCCTAGCACAGTGCAAAGCAGCACATGCTGCAGTAGAAGCTTCAGTTCTGTATGTATGCATTTTCCCTCCAAGTCTCTGAGGTGAGCAATGGATTAGATCCAACCTTCAGCTTTGTACATCCTCCCATAAGCGAGAAGCTGCATCCTTAGTAAAATATGGCATGAAGGCTGATACCGGTACACAATGAAAAGCTCTTACCAGCTGCTCCAGGTAATCCTTAATGCCAGGCAGGTATGTGAGGGAGCTGATGGCCAGCAGGCAAGTCAAGGCAAAGTCAAACAGCTGGTAGCAGAAGAACGGGATCAGCCAGCCTCCTCTGTGCTGCAGGAACACAAAACATGCGCCAGCTGTTACTTCCTTTCTTTACAAGTGCTGCCTGCCGCTGCTTCACACCCAGTGGCATTCATATTTAACATTACATAAGAATTCATGTAGTAAAACTGTATGCTAACAGGCTTGAAGCTACATACATCTCTCTGTTAAAACTAAATAAATGGATTTGTATAAAACTAAAAAAAACGTATACTAAGGCCCGGTTCACATTAGCGTTGAGCGTAACGGGAACAGAACGTATACTGTACAAACGGTCCGGTATGCGATTGCGAACAGATCCAATGTTAACCAATGGATCCGTTCACATTCATCCGCTTGTACGGATCCGTTGTCCGTTCCGCTCAGCGGACAAAAAAATGCTGCAGGACCTATTTTCCCAGACCGTTGTGCCCAGTGGAACAGAAGGTTTTGCAGCTGCATATGAACAAATAAAAAACCGACAGTTTTTACCTGATCCTGATTGCCGGATCCGTACGTTCGACTCCGCAAAAAAACACTAATGTGAACCGGGCCAGTCAGCTTTGAACTGTTAAAAAGTACCTGAGACAGGGAGGGGGAAAAAAAAATTATACATACTTGAGGCTTCCTCCAGGCTTATCACTCACTCGCCGTCCTCCTGCTCCTGGATCGTTTGTAATCACCCCCGAAAAAAGTCCTCCAGTCGGGGCAGGTGCAAACCGGCCATGCGCACTCCCCCATCACACTTCCAAGGCCGGGAGTGTTACACAGGCGCAGAACACTCCTGGCCATGGGAGGGCAACGGAGGAGTGCGACGCACATGCGCAGTATGCCACGGACCAGAGGACTTTCTGAGGAGGATAGCGAAGGGGCGATAAGCCTGGAAGAGGCTGGAGGAAGCCCCAGGTATGTATAATTTCTCTCTCCCTCCACCTTCTCAGGTTCTCTTTAAAAAAAAACAAATACCAAAAAAAACAAAAAAAAAAACAGTGTGGATACTGTAGAGTTGGTTTGTACTTCACAGATGTCTTAAAGGGAACCAGAGAGGAACTGTGATAAAAAAATAGAATAAGCTTTCATACATACCTGGGGCTTCCTCCAGCCCCATAAGCCTGGATCGCTCCCACACCGCCATCCTTCGTTTCCTGTATCGGCGGTACCGGGTCCCGTCACTTCCGGCGGACGCGGCCAATTGTCTGCATCACAGGGGCTCCCTCCATACCCGTACGCATGAGGCTGCGCACAAGGCAGCCTCATGCGTATGTATATGGAGGGAGCCCAGTGTGATGCGGACAATTGGCCGCGTCTGCCGGCCGACTCGCGGCTATGACGGGACTCGTACCGGCGGATCCAGGCAGTGGAGGACGGCGGCGTGGGGGCGATCCGTGCGTATGGGGCTGGAGGAAGCTCCAGGTATGTATAAAAGCTCCCCCCCCCCCCCCCCCAACGTCTGGTTCCCTTTAACCCCTATTTGAACATTTCATTAAAGAAGAGAACCCGAGGTGGGATTTTATTATGCTAGTGAGGCACTGAGGCTGGTTGTGCACACTAACACCAGCCTCTGTTGCCCCATGCTGTGCCTCCAAGACCCCCCTGTGCGCTGCTATACCCCCCGCAGTGCTGGCGACACGCAGCGTGTCGCCATCACAATATTTACCTAAGCGCTGTCTGTCAGCGCCGCTCCCCCACCTCCTCTGTATCGGCGCTACCCGCCTGTGTCCCTTCCCTCCCACTGATTGGAGGGAAGTAACGCGGCGGGTAGCGCTGATACGGAGGAGGCGAGGGAGCGGCGCTAACAGACAGCACTGCCATGTAACTGTAATAAAAGTTAAGAGACGATACACACAGTGGCTCATATGCAAGTCACCTATTCTCCTGAGTTTTCTCCTAGGAGATCATTTTTTTTTTCTTCTATTTAGAAAAGCTTTTTAGCGCGTTGCAATTGAAAAAGTACCGAAAAGTACTACCAAAATTATTCTGAGTATTTTCTTTGTTGCTGATGATTTAAAAGGCTTTATATTGATCAGCTGTGAAAATATCACCTAGGAGAAAACTCAGGAGAAAAAGAAGTGGTACTTATCCGTTAGCCGGGCGCATCCGGCAGGTGGCGCTAATTACTATTCCCCCTCCAGGCCGCCATGGTTAGTAGGGAAAGATGTAACTCTGGTGGAGTTTTGTCGCCACCTACTGGATGCGCCCGGCTAACGGATAAGTACCTGAAAAAGTTAACTGCATATGGGCCGGTGTGTCCTATCACAACCTGGGCTGTATGACAGGTACTCACTGTGATTGCTCCATACACCATCATGGCACTCATGGTGAACATAAGCAGGGAGATGGCAAACAGCACACAGGCATTTTCTGTAAACAAAAAGCACCACATTATGGTAACATTTCACTTTTCCTTATTTAAAACACATCAAATTAATAAAGAATTTTTAGTAGAACATCTAAACCAATGGAATGCTCAAAAGGACTACTGTAAGGGGGGTAGGGTAAAAAAAACAGTTGAACTTACCCGGGGCTTCTAATGGCCCCCTGCAGATATCCTGTGCCTGTGCAGCCACTCACCAATGCTCCGGCCCCACCTCTGGTTCACTTCTGGAATTTCCAACTTGAAAGTTGGAAAACCACTGCGCCTGCGCGGACGAGTCCTCACTCCCACTGACGTTACCAGGAGCGTACTGCGCAGGTGCAGATAGTAATGGGCCTGCGCAATGCACTCCTGGTGACATCAGTGGGAGGAAGGGCACGGCTGTGCTTTGGAACAGCCAGTTATTTCTACAGACCACAAAGGAGTCAAATTTCATCTTCACACAAATCTTCACAGTTGAGTAATCTGAAAAGTGTCAGAGTGGAGGACATCATTTAGGCCATTCTCTATATTCTGTCTTCCCACTGACTTCAAAGCGTTCCACCTAGAATTTGAAACTTGTTGCTCACCCCATTGGAACTCACCCTACCGAAGATGCCTTGAGTAGTTGAGTAGACCTGGTCTGGATAGATGAAAAATTGTGTGCTACTATGTGGAAGGCTGTGTTGGATAATGGGTGGGGGGTTGCAGGATTTGGGGTTGCACCCTTTGACAGACAACCGCAGTAAAAGCGCCTCTTTTTCCATAAAGAAAGCCAGGCTGTCCTGGATTTGTGGAAGAGGGTTTTGTTGTGGATGCTACATGCAGTGACAGTAACTCATGGTCTGATATTACTCAATCTCTTTGGCAACAGTCCGGGCAGAGTTCTGCACAGACTAGCAATACTGTCTATTGCTATGGGGTAGCAAGGACCGCTGACTGTGTGTGGCACAACACTGCATTCCGCCAGCACTCCTCGCCCACAGAAAGCCCTTCCGCCACACCTTCTCCCCCCACAGGAAGCCCTTCCGCCACACCTTCTCCCCCCACAGGAAGCCCTTCCGCCACACCTCCTCCCCCCACAGGAAGCCCTTCCGCCACACCTCCTCCCCCCACAGGAAGCCCCTCCTCCCCCTACAGGAAGCCCTTCCGCCACACCTCCTCCCCCACAGGAAGCCCTTCCGCCACACCACCTCCCCCACAGGAAGCCCTTCCGCCACACCTCCTCCCCCACAGGAAGCCCTTCCGCCACACCTCCTCCCCCACAGGAAGCCCTTCCGCCACACCTCCTCCCCCACAGGAAGCCCTTCCGCCACACCTCCTCCCCCACAGGAAGCCCTTCCGCCACACCTCCTCCCCCACAGGAAGCCCTTCCGCCACACCTCCTCCCCCACAGGAAGCCCTTCCGCCACACCTCCTCCCCCACAGGAAGCCCTTCCACCACACCTCCTCCACCACACCTCCTCCCCCACAGGAAGCCATTCCGCCACACTTCCTCCCCCCTTAAGAACAGACGCATCACTACTATGTGGAAGGCTGTGTTGGATAATGGGTGGGGGGTTGCAGGATTTGGGGTTGCACCCTGACAGACAACCGCAGTAAAAGCGCCTCTTTTTCCATAAATAAAGCCAGGCTGTCCTGGATTTGAGGAAGCGGGTTTTGTTGTGGATGCTACATGCAGTGACAGTAACTCATGGTCTGATATCACTCCTCAATCTCTTTGGCAACAGTCCGGGCAGAGTTTTGCACAGACTAGCAATACTGTCTATTGCTATGGGGTAGCTGACTGTGTGTGGCACAACACTGCATTCCGCCAGCACTCCTCGCCCACAGAAAGTCCTTCCGCCACACCTCCTCCCCCCCACAGAAAGTCCTTCCGCCACACCTCCTCCCCCCCACAGGAAGTCCTTCCGCCACATCTCCTCCCCACACAGGAAGCCCTTCCGCCACATCTCCTCCCCCCACAGGAAGACCTTCCGCCACACCTCCTCCCCCACAGGAAGCTATTTTTTCACACCTCCTCCCCCACAGGAAGCCATTCTGCCACACCTCCTCCCCCACAGGAAGCCCTTCCCCCACACCTCCTCCCCCACAGGAAGCCCTTCCGCCACACCTCCTCCCCCACAGGAAGCCCTTCCGCCACACCTCCTCCCCCCTTAAGAACAGACGCATCATTAGCCCGAGGTATCGACCTCTTCCGGGTGACAGTCTTCATACGTGTGTATGAGGCTTTAGATTCCTGTCGTAGATGAAATTTGAATCCTCACAAGCCAGCGGAAATAACGGCCAGAAGAGCCACAACTGTTTTTTTGCTGTTCTTCTGCCACAGATAATAAATCACTGCTACATCAGCGTACTGCGTTCACGGAGCATGCAGCCACACAAGCAGGGAAAACACACACAGCTGCTTCCAGCTATTATGGGATACTTTCACTTGCTGTGATTTACATTCATTTCTCTGTAAACGAAACCAACCAAAAGCTACATTGCCGTAAACCCAACATCAACAAAGTCAACGAAAGCCTGTCAGGACAGAAATACTGCAACTGCCACCTGCAGACTAGTCTTACAATAAGCAAGCTTTAAAGCAAACTTCTTGAGAGTTAAAAAAGTTATTTACTTTAGTACAGGGAAATCTCTAGACCCCCCCCCCCCCTAAGGCTACCCCAATCCTCCGTGACCCCTCCCACTGCCACCCAGGACACTCTTCAGCTTCTCGGCCACACCTCCAAGCCATGCATGAGCGGATCTGTGCTACCTATCAGGCTGTGATTTGCCCCTGCACAGTGCGGCCGCGCTCATACATAGAGTGCAGTACGGCTGCAAGCAAAATATTCAACGTTCATATTGAATATTGGTTCCCAGCACAGGAACAGGTAGGTAGACCGGGGAAGCCTCTGGACTAATCCAAGGCTTCCCCCCTACTGAGGTAAGGGTCTTAACTTTATTTTTTTTACTTTGACAACAGGTACACTTTAAACGAGAACCGACCTGTGATGATATGGAGGTTGCCATATTTATTTCCTTTGAAACAAGCCCTGCTGATCTTCTGGCATTAGTAGTGCGAGTCAAAACTCTGGAACAAGAATATGGCTAATCCAGTAAAACCGGAGTCAACCGAGTCCCTGATTTGCATATGCTTGTTCAGGGTCTATGGCTAAAGTATTAGAGACAAAGCCATAAGGAAAACAGCCAGGCAACTGGTATTGTTTAAAAGGAAATAAATATGGCAGCCTCCATATCACTCTCACCTCAGATTCCCTTTAAAGTACAAGGGGAAAAAGTGCCCCTAGGGAGTACTTACTTTTGGATCGTAAAGAGGCTTTCCCGTCGTCCTCTGTCCATCGTTTTCAGTGCAAGAACCCCCCCCCCCCTGAAAATTCCCTAAGAGCTTGTCGGCCTGTGCGCAAACGTGGCTTTCCAATGGGCTCCAGGGGAAATAGACCCCGATTATGTTTGCTCTACTGTGCAGATGCGAGCAGCCTGTGCTGTAGAACGAAACCAGATTGTGCTCATCTACGTCCGCTGGAGTGCAAGGGGAAAGCCGCTACTGCATCTGCGTGCAGCCACGGGGAGAGTTTATATTTACTACTTGTTCGGGGGTCTCGGCGGCGGAAGGCATCTGCGCGCAGCCACGGGGAGAGTTTATATTTACTACTTGTTCGGGGGTCTCGGCGGCGGAAGGCATCTGCGCGCAGCCACGGGGAGAGTTTATATTTACTTGTTGTCCAGGGGTCCCGGCGGCGGAAGGCATCTGCGAGGGACAATGGGGGATGCCTCGAGGATCCAGAGGCTTTCTTTTTTTCTTATAGGTGTACTTTAAACAATGCACATTGCCTGACTGTCCTGCTGATCCTCTGCTTCAAATACTTAGTCATAGACCTGAACAAGCATGCAGGTGCTCTGACTCGAGTCTGACTGGATTAGCTGCATGCATATTTTAGATAAATTGCAACAAGAATGAGGATTGGCTCATTCTTGTTGCCATTTATCAATTTATGTTGGCATTGTGCATGACAAATATCTGGTTTACTTATTTTTTACTTTTTTCCCCCATTTGCCCACTATCCTTTCATATCTAGATATTTATTTCATGCATATTTTAGCTGTGCGAGTCAAACTACTGGTGCATGAAAGAGCTGCTGGATAGCCAGGCAACTGGTATAGTTTAAAAAAACAACAACTAAACTAAACTAAACAAAACAACCCAACCAGGTTGGATCACCCATCACCCAGTTTCTCTATACTCACTGCTCCCTCTGGTGGCAAAGGATTTGTTCACTTTTTTCCTTAGGCCCTTTTTTTCATTGACTGCATTTGATTCACAGCTGCATGAAACTTGCTGATTG